>NW_020837946.1:3444999-3757310 GCF_003676395.1 Aethalodelphis obliquidens
AGGGAGGGAGGGAGGAAGGGAGGGATGCTGGATGTTGGATGGATGGAGGGAGGGAGGGAGGGATGGACAGATGGATGATAGATGACAGGCAGGTAGATGAATGAATGAATGGTTAAATGGACAGATGGTAGATAGAAGGATAGATAGATAGATATGAAACCTAGGATGAACTGTAGGAGGAAAACCAGCTACCATTGCCTGTCTGTCAAAGTAACTTTTTCATTTATCTTCTCCTCAGGGACACTCTGATTCATGCACTCAGTCGAGTTTTCCTCTCTTGCTGCTGGAAAGAGCAGAACCACGTTTAACCGCAACTGTATCGAGCGTGAGATCCTCACAGGCTTCGTCGTGGGTGCTGACTTCACTCCTGATCATTTTTCTTTCTCTATCATTATTATTATTATTCCTGGATCGTTATTATTTTTCTTTTCCCTCTCATACTCAGTTTTTGTTTTAATCTATTCTGGTGTTTATCTTTGCAAACTGATTTTTTTTTTTTAAGGGAAAGGAGTTGGGAGGAGAGGCCAGGAGTGCTGGAATGTGGAAGGAAGGGAGATGGCCCAGGGAGGGAGGGAGAGATGGGTAGAGAGGAAGATCAGAAACTGCCACAGGCAGGGCTTCTCCTGGGTCCCTGTCCTTTTCCAAGATCCCTTCTGTCTTCTCCCAGGCCCCATCCTTTGCTGAGATGCCTTTGCTTTTTCTCCGGGGCCTCTATTGCAACAGGAAGCAGAGGTTCACAGAGGACGGTGAGCCACCCGTGGTCACACGGTCTAGAAAGTGGCTGAGTCCGACCTCTGGCTGGCTGACAGGAGAGGTCATGGTCACGGTTGCCATGCTCTCCTCCCACCCTAGACGCTGGGGTCATCTCAGGACTGCTGCTCTGACAGTCTCTCCGTCCTCAGTGTCCCCTCCCACCCCTGCTTTGTATCTTGTCTACATCACGCCTGCTGGCCACCCCTGGTCCTGCCAGGCCCTGCCTACTGCCTCACCTCCGCTCACCCTCCTTCCCCTCTGCGAACGCTCTTCCCCCACAGGGTTTACCCTGCTTCGAGCCTCAGCTTAAGCACGGCCTTCTCTGGGAAACTTCTCTGGCCCTCGGGGTTGTGGAGGGAGCTCCTGCCTTCCCTGAGTGAGTGGGTGGGGGATGGAAGTTTGAAACCCGGGGATCTGCGTAGCCGGATGCCAGAGCGGCCTCTCCTGGGCTCGGCTCAAGTCAACATAAAGGTCTCAGTCGCTCTGCAAGTGATGTGCTCGCCCTGGGGGGGACACACTGTGAGGGGAGCGGGGTCCCTGGGGAGCCTGAGAAACTGCCTTTGGATGTCAGAAGACCCTCCATTGTCATCAGCCCGGTGGTCCTAGGAGTTCATGTTTGCGAGGAGACAAGGGCCCAGGGGACTTGGATTGAATCTCAGTGGAGTTTGCTACAAGGTGGTGGGGTGCTGGGCAGCGGGGTCACCCAGGCCTGGATGGCTGCAAATAGGCTGGTTCTTGTACCATCACCTGCTGCTGTGCTTGGGCCCTAGCTGATGAACAAAGTTGGTAATGGCAACAAAAGTCCTATGTCCCCTAAATCCATGCAGTCTCTACCGGGGCAGTTCACCAAATTAAGGTAACTGTCATCACAGGCTTGAACGGAAGGAAGATTCCCTGCCTACTGCCGCCTTTCCTTTCTAACCAGATCAGCTCAGGGGTCCCCCAACACGTCCCCGAGGGATAAAGGGAGTCTCCCCGGCTCTCCTAGACAGGAAACTCGTGTGACACTTGCTAGAGAGCAGAGGAAGCAAGTGTGGGGCACATGCGGGACCCTGACACCCACGAGGCTGGACGTGGCAGCCGAACTGCCATCTCAGTACTGGAGGAAAACAAGATGCGTGGGGAGCGGTCCTTGGTTTGGAACTCTGCAAAGCCACGTCCCTGGAAAACTCTTAATCCCACTTGAGAATAATCACATCAAGGTATATGAAGATATAACAGCAGCCCCCTTGCAGGAGAGTCAGAGGACTGGGCGAAAGTCTGGGAGTCAGGCCTGGCACAGGGTGGATGTCTATGGCTTCATCCGCAGGGCAGTGTCACAGCTGCTTCCCTGCCTGGCTCCAGAAAACTCGAAAGGAAGACGAGGACTGCCCTGTCTCTTGCGTGGAGTCGTCACACACTCTCCCACGTGCGGGGCTGAGCCTGCTGCCTGGACTCGACACACACAGAGCGGGTCGTGAGCCCCGCTTGCCAGCTTGCTGGAGCGGGGGAGGGCGGAGCGTGCTCCCTCGTCTCCTGGCCTGGACCCTGGCCTCCAGGGCCTCTGCCGGCGGGCAGCATCGGGAGGCCAACTCCTTTCCCCAGTTGGCAGTGATCAGCCCAGTATGGAAAAAAATTCAAACTCCAATTTCAAGTTCTTCAACCAACCTTTGCCAAATGAAAGGGCAAGGGAAAAGCCACAGGGAACTCGGTAGCCCTCTTTGTCTGTGTTCATAGGCAGAAATACTGATATTTATTCAAGCCATTCAAACATAAGCCCACGTTGTGTTTCCTAGGTGGCTGCATTTACATATTCATTAATTGTTGGGTTTTTTTTTTGCGGTACGCGGGCCTCTCACTGCTGTGGCCTCTCCTGTTGCAGAGCACAGGCTCCGGACGCGCAGGCTCAGCGGCCATGGCTCACGGGCCCAGCCACTCCGCGGCATGCGGGATCCTCCCGGACCGGGGCATGAACCCGCGTCCCCTGCATCGGCAGGTGGACTCTCAACCACTGCGCCACCAGGGAAGCCCTGGGTTTTTTTTTTTTTTTTTCATTTAGTTGTGATTGTTTTTTAGCCATGTGAATAAACACTACAGATCAAAGTACCTAATCACACAGTAATTGCACCCAATGAATTGATGGTTCATTTATTTATGTATATAAATAAATAACAGAGTGAAGTGCTCAGGCAGATGCTCTGTTGAGGGAGTCTCCTTTACCGTTTGAGTTGAAAGGCCTGGGAAAGCAGAGAGGAGTGAGGACTGCTTGGGACTCCATTAGTCCTGGTGCCCGGGAGTGCCGGCGTGCCGCAGAACCTCTCTGAGCCTCAGTCCTATGTCGATAATGTACATTTCAGAAGATTGTTCTAAGAATGAACTGAGACGTACATACAACGCCTGTAAGCAGGTGCTCGGGAAATGTTGCTACCTACTTCTTTTCACCACGTGCAGGATCTGCCGACCCCACGCTCAGAACTTGGAGATGCCAACTCAAAATGGACACTTGCCACCTGGCTCTGCAGGGATTGAGTCATTAGCCACCGCAGTCATTCAACACACCCTGAAAGGAGTGCAGGGTGGAGATCAGGAGTGAGGCCCTCTGTGCTCTGGGAAAAACTGGCAGAACAGGCCTTCAGATAGGTACTTTGAAGAGAAGATTTTTTGAGCTCAATTCCTTGCATCTCCTCGTATCTGGAAAAGCACTGAAATTATTAACAGTGACGTCCGCTCCTCGTGACGGGCAGCCAGCCTCTGCCAACATGTGTGCCTGACTGCACGTCCCTGTCCACTAAAATCACAAGTAATACTGCCCCCCGATCCCTTTGGAGCAGCTCCCCAGAGCTCTCTGAGATGCTGTCTCCTGGGCTGTAGTCCTCATTTTGCCCCAAATAAACCTTAACTCACAGCTCTCACATTCTGCTTTTTCTTTTTCAGTTGACAAAAAGCATTAGCTCTTCTCTTCCCCCACAAATTCTGTGGAGCCTGGTGCCTTCACTGTTCCGCTTTCCAGGGCAGGTGAGGGGCTTCCCCAGGACCCCACAGCCAGTGAGGGCCGAGCAGGGATTCGAACCCAGTCTGTGTGGATCTAGAGTCCAAGCTCTTTGCTTCTGTGGGAGATCGTGCAAGCAAGGTGTCCTAGTGAGCTGTGAGATCCTCCCCTGCACCTGCTGAAAGGACAGGAGGAAGGACACGTGTGACAAAAGAGAGGGCAGAGCTGTGCCTCTGGGCACCGGGGGTAGAGCTGTTCCAGGGGGAAGAGGAGATGGGGCTTGGGTTAAGGCGGGTGGACCAGATGGACCGTGCCCAGAGGAGGCCTGTGCACACAATGGACCCTGAGACTAAAGTTTCACCAGTGTCAGAACTGAAGCCATTCCAAAAGCTGTCTTTGATATACAAGAGATAAGGTCTGGAAACTTCCAGAAGAGGCAAACGCCTGGTCCAATGTGGCAGCTTCTGAGTTATTTTCCTTGACAGACGGTACTTGGTAGATGGTCCAAACTCACCATCACCCATTGGTGACAATTCCAAAAAGGACACCAAGTATAGATGTGACATCGAACCTGGGCAGCCTGAGTGTTCTATGAAAGAGCTATTTCCATTGATACAGACTCTTTACCAGAGAAACGGCATGAAGTCACTTGGGACAGAAATAGAACCATCTTGTTCGTTCCAGAATAAAGTGACTTTTAGGTGTTCCTCTCAGTCAACAGGAGAATTAAAGATTCTCTGCCTTTATGTATATAAAATTCTTATTACACTTACGTATCTGAATGATCTTCCCAAAGAAAGTCGTTAATCATTTTACTGCAGATGAAATATAATGATCGAATATCAAAGAAAAATGAGATCCATGATTTATAGGTTGCAATATAACATTTGTTTGATGAAA
Source organism: Aethalodelphis obliquidens (assembly GCF_003676395.1). Taxonomy (NCBI): domain Eukaryota; kingdom Metazoa; phylum Chordata; class Mammalia; order Artiodactyla; family Delphinidae; genus Aethalodelphis; species Aethalodelphis obliquidens. Next base: position 3,449,621 of record NW_020837946.1, read on the forward strand.
AGGAAATCTGTAAACATACGAACAGTAGAATTTGTTTCCCATGAAACTCAAATGTTGTCTGGGTCCTTTCAAAGGGTATTTCATTTCTTTTATAAAGAAGTGAAGGCAAAAACTACTTTTAACAATTTTTTTTTTTTTTTTTTTTTTTTGCGGTACACGGACCTCTCACTTTTGTGGGCTCTCCCGTTGCGGAGCACAGGATCCGGACGCGCAGGCCCAGCGGCCATGGCTCACGGGCCTAGCTGCTCCGCGGCACATGGGATCTTCCCGGACCGGGGCACGAACCCGCGTCCCCTGCATCGGCAGGTGGACTCTCAACCACTGCGCCACCAGGGAAGCCCTAACAATATTTTTATTATAAAAGTAATAAATATCCCTTGAAGAACACTGGAAGAAGGAAGAACATAAAAGAGAAAATAAAGCCTAATTTCCACATCTATCCTTGACTCTAGGTGCCATTCTTTTATTCACTCCTTTTATTCCTCATTCTGTGTTTTTAAAGAAATGTGTAATAATTTATATAATATTTTTGCTTTTCTTCTCTTACAGTTGTACTCTGGATATTAATATTATGCCTACTCTTTATTTCTGTTTTTGAACAAAATTAAAATAAGTATATAATTCTAAACAAAGTTAAAATATTACTAAATTACAATCATTCATAAATTTGTATTTTTCTTCCTGTAACATTAATATATGCATATTTTCCCATGTCATTAAATTTGCTACAGCCTATCGCCTTACCATAGCCATCATTAATATTCGGTATAAAATCTTCAAATGTTTGTCCATATATGGATGTTTATGTGAATGGACCAATTTTTAACTTAAAATTAATGGGGAAGTATTTCCTTGTGCCATCAGACACTGTCCTGCAACATGATTCATGTAATGGTTATATGGAATCTCATTACTTGGCTTTTCAATTGTTTACTTTGGGGCATGTAGATTTCTCCCAATATTTCATTATTACAACAGTGAGGTGATTAACAACTTTATCTGCATGACTAACTGCCCCTTAGTAGGATTTCCTAAAGCCCTTCAAGTGGCCAGAGGGTCTGTGACCAGATTGTTCTCTAAAAACCTTAAACCAAGTTGTCTTCCCCCAGGAGCAGAGTCATAAGCCTACTTCTCTACATTTTTGCCAACAAAGGAATTTTGTTAGTCTTCGTTTCTTTTTTCACTTAGAATTTTAAAAGTGATAATCTTAATTATTTTAAAATCAATCTTTGATAAACTAAATTCAAACCTTTTAAACGTATTTTTTGGTTCCTTGTGTTATTTCTTTGTAATTCCTCAGTTTGTCTTTTTTCAATTTGTATATATTTATCGCTTTCTTAATGATTTGTAAATGTTTTTTTTTTTCCTTTTTTTTTGCAGTATGCGGGCCTCTCACTGTTGTGGCCTCTCCCGTTGCGGAGCACAGGCTCCGGACGTGCAGGCTCAGCGGCCTGGCTCACGGGTCCAGCTGCTCCGTGGCATGTGGGATCCTCCCGGACCGGGGCACGAACCCGTATCCCCTGCGTCGGCAGGCGGACTCCCAACCACTGCGCCACCAGGGAATCTCAGCCTTATTTTGTAGCCTTATTTTCTTGTAACTGATGAGAGTCCAGATATAAATACTGCTCCCCAGTAAGCCGCATGGATTCCAGGTGTTAGGGAGGATCTTTGTGAGTATAGAACTTTCGGACCTCTTGTGCAAGAAAGCCTGGATATCTGAGAAGTGACTTGGTTTGAAATATTGAGAAAAGTCTTACAGTTTAGCACAGACTAGTCAAAATTAACATATGTGACCACACACTAGGCTCCTTCCATAGTTGCTCCAAATGCTGGGCTTGTGACCCAGTCCAAGCTGTTCAACCCAAGCTGGCAGTGCTTTCCCCAAGAAAGAACTTGATTAGTCCATTACATCATTCCCCGGGAGACGCTTTGTGCTAAAGCAGGATGTGTCTCGGACATAGAGTTAACTCAGTAAATACCATGCTTTCCTGCACAGGGCCCGCTGGCAGCTGTCCATGGGGACTGCAGAACTGATGTGCAACGTCACTGTTGGCTGTGCTATAGGACCCTCAGGGGCTTTAGCCTGGGTGTGGTGCCAAGAAGGTGTTTTAAACTCAAAAGGTAGCATCTTACACGGAAAAATCCGTATCACCAAGAGCAAACTTGGAATCAAGACTCAGCTTCCTCATAAACTCAACAAATCTACATCACACTTGGGTTTTTGGTCTCTGCTGGGACATAAAGGTTGTTACACAGATCTGAGATTCAGTTTGTATATTGGAGCAACATTTCTTTGGGCAACTCATGTAGAATGATATGGTCCATTTTCCTTAGCTCAGCCTGATTGGCAGCCCTCAAACTGCAGGGATGAACACAGAGACCCAGGAAAGGTTTTCTGATTTCAAGCTTTCTGAATGTGACCTGTCATCATTCAGTGTGCCTCCCTCGTTTGTATGGCAGTGTGCATGAAAGCTAGAGATAGGAGTTGTTGAACCGCCATTCCATTTAACATAAAAAACCAAAGGATGCTTGAAGATCCCACGGGATAACTTTGGAATACCTGAATTCCACCACTCCACTGGTAGAGGTTCCGTGCTACCAAGAGTATACAGTGTTCAGAAGCAACGCCAAACGCAGAAGGCCAACGCCAAACGCAGAAGGCCACATTCTTGCTGAGTCCCACAGGGCACAAAACCATAAATTCTTTACTGTGTTTAATTTCGCCTTACATTCACTTTAAAATATTGTATTTAAAGTCATCCTGAAAGATTCAAACTTGCAGAGCTCTGCGTGGAGAATCCCATGTAAATTATGGCTGTGGAGCCAGAAAACCAACCAACGAACCATGCAAGCAACCACCGGCCGGATTAAAGTGGGTTCTGGTCTCTGACGGACTTGAGGTTATAACTTTACAGCTCCACCATTCCTAGAAAGTGCTTCAGTCTCTCAGAGATGAGAGCCCTTAGCATCACGTAGGAAGATATCCTACATTTAGCAAACATCAAAGAATTACTTTCCCTGCCTTCCTTCTTCCTCTTTCCTTCCTTCTTGACATTCTCCTCCTTTATCCCCCAAAAGAAATAGAATGAAAAACACTTTTCTCTAGACTTTGGAGATAAGACGTGTCTGGGGTCTGCGATGGCTGTGGAAGCCTGGCCCACATCTGTTTTACCAAATTCCCTGCTAATAAAATCACTCCCACTGAAGGCAACTCTAATACATGATTGTCCCAGCACTTGCCTGAATCATAAAAAAAAGTGCTTTCAGAAGTCTGTTAAGCCATATAGTCAAATTTAACCCCTTTCCCCTTTCTTATTTTATTTTTCCAACTTGGAACCATGCTTACAGATATAAGAAGTTTGTCTTAGACCCTTTGGTATTCTGCAAAATATGGAGGTTAACACCTACCTGCCAGGTGAGATTATGATTATAAGATAATAAATGTAGTACCAAGAACATAGCCTGGCACAGATGTTACTTAAACTTTTTTTAAATAGTCAATAGTGTTTTGAGTAAAAACAAATACAAGTTTGAAAATCTGAAAAATCAACATTGAGTAAACAATACTCTGAATTTGAAACATTCTTGATAGATTTATACATTGGGTTCCTAGGCATCTTTTGTTCCGCTTGTATTCCTAAGATAGCTCCGTAAAGTATCATTTAAAGGCACGACTCTGTCTTACAGGATTCACCCTATGCTTTGACTCAGAGACCGTTATAGCCAGAACCCATGCTTGCATCCCACTGGCTTGGAGGTCCTAGACTCCCCGGTGAGAACGCTTCGACCAAGGGACCTAACAATGGTTCCACTAAACTGGAAGGAGAGACTTCCATATGGCCACTGGGAGGCCCTGATGCCATGGGACCCACAGCCAAAAGAATTAGTCTCCTGGCTGGAGTCATTGACACTGATGACCAGGGGAAATGGGATACAGAGGACCACGGCTACACCGACTGAGCCTGGGACCTGGGGGATTCTCTGAATGTCTCCTCATACTTCCATGTAAAAACTAATAGTAAAGTTTAACGGAAAACTAGAGAGACCAAAGACAAGGCAGGAGGACACGGACACTTTGGGTGTGAAGACTTCAGCTCCACTTCCAAATAGAAAATCCAGAGCAGCCAAGGTTCTGGCCAAGAGTAAGAGGGATATGAAACAGTGGAAGAAGGAAGCCATGATGCCAACATGGCTTCATGACAAATTACCGAAAAAAGATAATAAGGGCTTTGTATATTTTCTATATGCTTATTATATATAAGTATTTTTTTCTATATGTTAGCCATCCTTCACTCTCTTCCCCATTTTTATTTTATGGGCAAGGTGTTGGAAATTAATTTTATAATTTATGCAAGAAACCCCAGGTGACTGAATTGGAGGAACGGTTAATATAGCTGGTAATCCATACGATGACTATTGGGACCGTGACTCCTCATTTACGGAAAAGAGTGAGAATTTCTCCGCTTCCAAGACACATACCTGTGCCTTGTCAGCAAGAATATAACGTTGTCTTGTGGTTACACAGGAGTTCAAGTTGTGCGAAGGGTGGGTGTGAAAGCAGAGCAGCCGGAGGGTTGGGCTGTGTCAGCTCCAAGTTCGCCTTCACTGCCGGATCTGCGAAGGGAAAGGTGGACCCTTTATGTATTTTCCCTCGCCAGCTGGCACAGTCCTCGTCAGTAGAGGCCTCTGGAAAGACATTGCAGGAGGAAGGGACTCTCCCCGCTGGTTCTAGACTGTCCTCCCGGCAGGTTCCTGCAGTGGGTGTGGTCTTTCCAGCATCCCAGCTCCCGAGACCTAGGCGATGTTCCCACGTGAGCTGTCTGTGGTGTGGATGGCTGCTCCAGCGGCAGCTCCTGGGTACCTGGCAGCCGGCACTTGGCTTGTGGCAGGGCACCTCCGCCAACACAACTGCTCATGAACAGCTTTCCCTGGTTCTCTAGAGGACACTTTCCAGCATGTTCTAGAAGGCTGTGTTCCAGAAAGTTCTATTGGTGTGGCACTGCGGCATCTTCTCTGCCAGCCACTGAGACTGTTCTGTAGCGTGCTCCGTCCTACAGGTCCGGCAGGGGCGGGGACTCCCTCCTGTGCTGTATCAACCCAGGGACTGGGTGCGCCTCCCATCTGCTACCCCGTACCCTCTAGAGGTCTACTCTCTTCTTACTAGCCAATCCCTTGTGACTCCAATCCCCCATTTAACTCAATTCTTTAGAGTAAACGTTCCCAGTCTACATTCCCGTGTGGTTTCCCTCTCTTGACTCGATTCTAAATTGACACAAGACTATAATCTTTGGAGGAGAAGAAATACAAGTTTGAAAATTTTAAGAATCAACATGGCATTGAAGAAACCACACACTGCTCCCACTCTTGCAACTTGAAACATCTTCTTCATCGGTTGTGCATTTGGTTCCTGTGTGTCTTTTGTTCTGCTCCTTTTGCTAAAATAGCTCCATAAATATTATTTAGAGGCAGCTCGTGTGCTTCCTCTTCTCCAGCGTTGATCAGCTCAATGCATCAAATACCTCCCTTTCAGGAAAGCGTTGTAAGCCGAATCCCTCGAGGGCTTGCCAGCCTCAGCTTGGTCAAACTGGAAACCATCTGGGACTTAGGACAACTTAAAACAGGGATGCGGAGGATGGAATTTTACCAAATCGAATGCGCACATGTTTGTGAATTCCTTGTGTCTCATTTTCTGACCTCAAACTGTAATCTTAAATGAAAAAAAAAAAAAAAAACCCTCCAGAACTTCAAAGGAAAAGTGCTTTTTAATTTCTCAGTGGAATGGCAGTTAAGAGCAAAGCCCTCGCATCTGTACCGGATATAGATTTGGGAAATTATTTCGACTCGTGATATCAGACCTCTTCAGCCGAAGCAATTAGACCCAGCCAAGGCTGGGCTATCCCTCTCCAGGGCACCAGACGGGGCATAACCGTCTGATTTTGATTTCTGGGGGTTGTTTTTCTCTCAGGAAGGCTGGCTTTCCTTTTCCCCCATCTGCGAAAGAAAATATTATCTGGATCACTGTGTGGGTTTTTTTTTTTTTTTTAACTTTTAGAGGGAGCAGTGTTTCTTGTTGAATTCATGTGGCTGAATTGCTCCCAAGTTCCCCCCCCGCCCCGCCGCAATCAGTGTACTGCCGCCTTCCACATCTGCACATGTGGATCAGAAGCCAGGAAACATTTATGCGTGTGTCCTGTGTCTATTCATGAAGCCTTGTGGATGGAACACGTGTAACTAGGGAACGAACTGAAATTAAAGGAGACGGAGTCGTCACAGGTGAAGGAGCAAAGCTGCACACCACGTGCTTTTCTGGAGTGTTGTCGTTCTTCCAGATGAGTCTGGGAATTTTCTGGAAAGAAAAGGGTGTGGAGTGTGAGGAGGGAAATGTGAATTTCCCGCATGGTTAACTCACTGTGTGACCTTGGGCAGCTGCCTCCCTGCTCTGGGCCGTGTCCACACTGGCAATGAGAAGCGTTGGGATTCCTTCGAGCTCGGGAATGTTATTACCTGAAGTTTCCTTCTAAATTCCTCATGAAGAACCCCACCCTGGAAAGACTGTGGCAGCAACGAGCCACGGCTTCCCCTGCCAAGTGTCTGCATAGCTGTGTGACGTGAGAAAGACCACACCCACCTACTCCAGCCATTAGGATGAAGATGACCACGTTTGTGAAAGGATGTTCCAGAGATGTAAGTCCCACAAGATGGTCTGAAAAAAGAAGGTGGGAGTGTGTGTGTGTGATCAAGGCTTTGGAAGTTAAATTGGCAGAAGGCTCCAAGCAGGACAGGGTTGGAGAAGGAGGGAAATGGACACTCATATGCGAGTCCACCGTGGGCTGAGAGGGAAGAGGGCGGAGCGGAGGGCTCTGTGATTCCTGCGTGGTCAAGCGCGGTGCGCTTGGGACTTGGAGCATTTGCCGGGGATCCAGCTGTGCGTCATTCCCTGCACCCCAAGTGGACATCTCAGGAGCGTTCCAACTTTGTTGGGAGATGGGGAGACGCCAGTCCCTGGTGAGCCCCTCACCGTCTAGCTGGATCCTGCCATTTTCCAAAGAAGATACGGGTTACATCACAAGGTGGTTGGGGAGATTTGTCCCCAATCCCCAGTTGTGTTGAGAGAGGCTGCCCCTCCACCCGCCCCTCTCTGTGTTCCTACTCCCATTTGCTTTGCCTCTGGTCACCCCTTCTACAAGCTCTAGACCCTAGTGAATGGGAAACACCGATGGGACCAGGAGATGTGTGGGCCTGTGGGCGTGGTTTGGCTCCTTTCCACATAGTTTCTTGAGCACCTACCAGGGGGCAGGCTCTGTGCTGTGCTTCACGCTCGCTGGCTGTGTGATCGAGGGTGATCTATTTGCCTCCTTGAATCTTAGCTTTATCTTCTATAAAATGGGGATGATGCTAACTTCCTTTATAGTGTTGTAAATATTAAATGAAGCAATGCGTGTGGGGCCGAATGGATGACTTTATAACATATAATCACACTTGAACATTTACCTGTGAGTTTCACCACTATTTACTGGACCTAATACTATTCACACACTGGAGACACAGCAGTGAAAAAGGAGGACATGATACCCACCGCCCCCAAACCTTACATTCTAGTGACACAAGTCACAAAGCAAAGATATCCAAGTTCCATGAATGACCGTATGACTTTGAATGGTTTTGTAGAGGCAACCCTTTTGCAACCGGTTCTAGGACTAAAATTCAGGATCCTGGGATGCTCGAACCCTCAGTATGCATTTGTGACCCTATGGGCTCCTCTCCTGATAAAGAGATTACCATGCTTACCTCCCTCAATAGTTAAGGATGGAGCTGAGAATATTTTGGGTAGAAAAACTTTCTGAACTCCTTGGTGAGCACACTACTCACAATGATATTTTATCACAGAAGAATCTGCTGTTTTTAAATATTTGAACATTTAGAAACACAAATCAATCATTTAAGTTCTACTTAGACTCAATGTGAGGTTTTTCTTTTACTTTCTGGTGCTCCTGGTACAATGAATAGTTTTGGACGTGAAAGGAAAAGGCATCACTGCACAGTTAACAAAATAGGCTCGATGGCCAAAATACCTAAGCGACTTGTCAGCATCCTGTAAATGTTAGTGGCCAGTTTCTCCCACTGCTGTCTGATATTGTCTGGGACTCTGACAATCTTCAGGACTCCAGGATAACTTAATATATGGGTTCAATTAAAAAAAGGAGACTCAAGAATGCAACTGGTTTGGAATTTCTTAGGAAGAAAAAAAACCAACAAGTCTTGTCTGGTGTTTGTACCTTTGAACCAAAAGCTAGTTTCTGGCTTCAGTGATTCTTCGGAATATTTTTGTAAAAATGACGTGGCAATTCCCACTTAAACACATAATATTTATATATTATTAATCACTAACCAACTCATGACATTTGGGTTAAAAACAGTAATGAATGTAGTGGTGAATCCCTTGGAAAGGAACAAACAAGACATCCATTAAAAAAAAACAACCAAACAGAGATAACAGAATCAATTGTTTCCAGCACATTTTGTTCTTTAGAAGCAGACTGCTTGATATTTGGTTAATAACAATCAACGAATTATTCAAATTACTATTTAAGATGATGTATCTCTAGGATTATCTCTCATCGGATTACGTCTGTCTTTGGTGTGAATTTCCAGTGTAGTAAGCTTGAGGATTATCTACTTTCTTCTGATGGTTTGTGCCCAGTTAACATTTCAGTAATGTCTGTGGTGTCCCTTTCTAGAAGAATGTCCATGTATATAGTTTTTCTTAAACTATTTTGTCATCCCAATTTGCAGTTGGGGAAAATAAAGGAATTTGAATTATTATTTATAATTCTGTTGCTTAAGTTTTAGTTTGCTCATAATTTAAATAATGATTTAGACAAACAATATAATTCCATGATGAAACTGGTCCAGAGAATGGGGGTGAGAATGAGTTTAGCCAGCAATTGTGGATTGCTTAACAAGTAGCAAACATGTTATATATGCTCTCATGAAATTGTCACAACAACCCCGTGACATGGACTCCCAGTCTTTCTCAGTTTACTGTGCCCTTAGCATCTCAGTAGATTTTCCAAGTGTCCCTAGAATAAAAGAAATACCAAATAGTTTTCAGCAGTTAGGTCTAACCAACCCAAGAGTCGCAGTGTTGTGATAGACGCTTATCAAGGTAGTCTGTCCAGAGATCACACTATATCTAATAGACATCTCCACCATCCTCAAAGACTGAAAATGCCCATCGGTGCCTTTGTGAGTTTACTGCGGTATCCAGGGGTGCCTTGGCATGTAATTTGGGAACCATGGCCTCACGAGGTTAAGTCCTATTGATACCTCAGTTTTACAGATGGGAAAGCTGAGTTTGAGAGAGGTTAGGTACTTAGCTAAGACTGCACAACTGGGAAGAAGAGTGTCGAATCTCGGACAGTGGATTCCAGGATGCACACTTTTAGCCCCTATGCCCACCTCCCGATTTCTTTTATGGGAAGAACTTCAGCCTTCCAAAGTCCGAATGGCATAAGGAAAAAGAGAGTTTGGGGTGGATGTCAAGGGCATCTGAGACAAAAGGATGGTTTGGAACCCATTCATTCATTTATCTTTTACCTTTTTTCCATTCATTTATTCACTTCGGTTATTTGAAAAGCGTGTGTGGCTGGTCTCTGAGCTGTGGGCCTTGGAGCTCACAGTCCCATGGGAGGGAGGGACATGACAGAGCAATGTGAGTCGGTGCCAGGCTGGGGGGTGGTGGGGGACAGGCAGGGTTATAAGCAGCAGGGACAGAACTCGTTGTACAGAGCATCACCAGAAAAGAACGGAACAGCTTCTGGAAACTGGCAGAGCCCTGCCAGGCTGTCCTTATATTTCATTACCGAATGGCCTCTGCACGGCTGACTCAGTTCCATCATCTGACCTTCATCAGATGCCATAGTTACGCATCTATTCAGTGCAAACACGCCTGATAAACAGTCTCTAAGATGAATGTTTGATGGTGGTGAAATTCACACTTGGCTCCATGTGAAATCTGGTACCTTAGCATTTAGGTACCTTAGCAACTTTGACTTTGCCTGTGTGTTTTTCCTTTTGAAACCAGTAAGTCATGAATGACTCCACCCTTTGATCAAATAATGCATGACTTTTCCTTACTGCCAGGTCATTTTTTCCTCAGGGGAGTTCATATTTCACAAACGCAGCAATTCAACAAGCATTTCTTAAGCACTCGTGTGTAAGAGGACTCAGGGCAGTCACTTCTCCACCCAGGGCTCAGGCTGCTGGGGGAGAGCCAAGGGGACATGCAAGTACAGGGTCCATTACCCAGGCTGGAGTGGGCAGGGGGGCTTGTGTGGAGGCTTTAGGAATAAACAGAGTGGGGAGCAGAAGGGGGGCAGGATCCAGCCAGAGGGAACACCAAGTGCAAGACTGGGGGCCTGAGATAAGGGGACGTCAAGTGACCACGGCCACTGGGAATGGCTGGCCTTGGGGAGGCAGGTGACAGCTTTTGAGAAGAGGCGGAGACGGGCAGGGATCTGATGATTAGGAGGTGGGTTATCTTGCTGGGCGGCTGGCATTTTCTTGAAGCCACTAAAGAATTTTAAGCTGACAAGAGTGATAACCTCAGCAATCTGGCCCATCAAAGAGCCACAGACATGCAAAGCCAGATCTTAATATATGTCATACCATTTAAAGTACATTTACAGGGACATCCCTGGTGGTCCAGTGGTTAAGACTCTGAGCTCCCAATGCAGGGAGCACAGGTTTGATTCCTGGTCGGGGAATAAAATCCCCCATGCCATGTGGCACAGCCAAATAAAATAAAATAAAATAAAATATGTTTATAGCCCTTACTATTTTCCATCATCATCCAACAAAGATTGATGAACACCATGATTACCCTTGTCGGGAACCTCTAAGGGTAACTCCCTTCTGGTCAGGAGGGCTCGAGGGCCACTAACAATAATCAGAAGAGCCCTGTTTTCTTCCTCATGTGCTGCTCTCCCCTCAACTCCCCTTTGACCTCATTTCAAAGTAGAAAAAAAGAAAAGTAAACCACCTCAGGATGTTGGTGACTTTTATGAAAATCCCTTATGATTTTTGCCCCAACTGAAGAGAGCTTCCATTTATTTCAATTGATGGGAACTGGTTTCCCAAGTCACTGTTCTCATGAAGACTCCATGGTCCTGTCCTTTGGCTTTAAAAAAAAAAAGCCTGTCTGCTGTATGTCTTCTAAAACATTTAACAGGGCATAAGAATGCTTTTTCTTTCTCCTAAGGAGGGAACAAAGTGTTTTCTTCACATTGCCAGACTCAGGCAGAATCTGACACAGGCTTCTCTGCATTTTTTCCTTGACTTTTTCACATTAAATATGCATTTAAGTTTCTTCTATTTTTTTCATGGCTTAATGACTATTTTCTTTTTGTCACCAAATGATGCCTTTTTTGTATGATGTACCAATACATGCAACTTTTCTAGTATCAGAATTCTTTTGACTTTTCTATGTAGACCATCATGCCATCTATGAATAAAGATATCTTTATTTCCTTTCCAACTGAATGCGTTTTATTTCTTTTCCTGTCTTATTGCACTGGCTAGGTCCTCTAGTATGATCTTGGCTATCTAGAACCCTTGCAATATGGCCATATGGGGCCATATGAGGAAGGCTTGATAGAAAATTTACAGTATATATTTGTGGCTGTGATGCAGGGTCCTTATATAGGACACCAGCCTCCCCTTCAATTAAGTGGCTTCATTATAAGAACTGGGTGAGATCCAGTTATAAGACAAATAAGTACCAGGGGTGTACTGTACAACATGATGGTTACAAGTAACACTGCTGTATGAAACATAGGAAAGTTGTTAAGAGAGTACATCCTGAGCTCTCATCACAAGGAGAAATGTTTTTCTTTTCCCTTTATTGTATCTATATGAAATGATGGATGTTAACTAACCCTACTGTAGTAATCATTTCACAATATATAAAAATCAAACCATCATGCTGTATACCTCAAACTTATACAGTGATGTGTGTCAATTATTTCTTAATAAACCTGGAAAAAAAGAGAACTGAGTGAGGTGCCAGGGCTCCCTACTAGGTGACTCAGTCATATTTCTGCTCACTGGACTCAGAATATTTCTAGTTATATATAGAAAGTGACACTTTAGTAGGCTTCACATCTATTTCATCCATAAGACGCACAGTAAATTAGCCATCACTGTGATTTCCTGCAGTATAAAACCTATCACCACACTGACCTCACAGCCCCCGTTGATCTTGATGGTTAGGTGCTGCTGTCTGGCCTCAGTCACACTGGACCATCATTCCTATTGAAATCAGTCCAGGGAGTCTATCTCAACAGCAGATCTCTCCTTTCATCCTCACTTACTGAGGATGCTATGACAAAGATCTTCAAGAATGCTCGTTCTCAATTCCTTATTTAGTGTCCTTTGGGACCACCTGAAGATACAGTCAAGATGAAGGTGAGTGGGCTGCCCATAATAAAACCTACTTCTTTATCCTCATCTCCCTCAACATTTGGATTCCTTTCTCCACACGATGCTGCGGAAGTTCTGACACCCTGACCTCGTTGAATGTAGGTCCCCACTAAATCCAAGTTTCAGTCAATGAAAAATGCCAGCTAGTAAAGCCATTCCAGCTGTGAAAACTAGAACATTAAATCCTGAATCTTACGCAAGTGTTCCCACATTGGCACATTCAATCCAATCCAGTTATATTTCATCCTCCTTGGTCTGATATCCTTAAAACCTTTTTCTTAGGTTCCTGCATATACAAATCATTGCAGTGCTTTTGGTGCATAAGCCATTCCTTCTCCTGAAGACCTAGGGATTGTCTCTTGTGTCATGATGGGTCTTAGTTGTAGGAGTAGAGGCAATGGGAGGTAATGAGGATGGTCTTGAGGAGCACAGTCATTCAGAAAATGGCCCCAAGCATTGTTCTTTAAACAAGGGAAGGGTACCTCCTCAGACCTGGAGAAAGATCTAATTCTTCTGGGAAGGGGAACTCTTTGGAGCTTCAAGGTTTCCAGATTATTCTGTCTACCCAATATTCCCATCTCATGTCTCAATGCCCCACTTATTCCAAATAAGAGTCTATTTCTTAACATAGGAGTCTGGTCAAAGTTGCATTGGGAGGGGCAATATAGGGGTGGGTGAGTGGGAGTTGGAAGGATGGGGAGCCTCATCTGTTCTCAAGATGCATGGTGTAGAGAATGAGGACAGGACGTCATGTTCCAGAGAAGGAGCTGAATGAAGGAGACAGAATCAGTGGTCAAACAAGAAGGTAGACAACAGGAAGGTGGTAGTAAGGCATGAGGAAATGTGAACAGGAGGTAACTGGGAGTGACCAGTGGGGATGCTCTGTATGGATATGTTCTGATGATGTAGTGCATGTACCTCTGGCTCTTTATATCCTCTCTCTACCTCCCAACTCTACTGAAGATTGAAGGAGAAGACCTAATCCTCACTACATCTTTTTTATGCTTGGGCAGAAGTGTGTGCTCATCTTCTTGGACTTAGGGGTGTAGACTTCCACATTTTTACCTAGATCATTATAGCCTCTGAGATGTTGGGCAGCTTTGGTCTCATCACGCTTGCTGCCTACCTGAACTAAAATCCTATAGTCTGGGGAGCCAGGGCAGACATTGGGGGTCTTGCACCCCAGGATGCAGTATATGGACTAAGCTCATAGCTGATGTACGGGTCACATTAACTAGAATATATAGGCGGGGGCAACAAGGGTTGGAGCTGAACCGCTTCTCACATTGTTGCTTCCAGAAGCCCTCTTGTGGAATTTGTGCTTCCCAGCCTTGTAACATCAGGCTCTTCTAGATCACAGGCCCTGATTTCCAGGCAAGAAACTTCCTCCAGGGGCACAGAGTTCACTGATTCAGAAGCTCTGAGTACAGCTTGTTCATTTTGGACTAGTCATGCCAGTGGGTCAGCAGGTGAGTATGGAGGGATAATTGACTCTTTTTGTCAACAGGAGCTTGGGTTGCTCCTGGAGGATAAGAATCTCTGGAGCCCACAGAATGCACTGGAACACCCCCCAGTGCTTTTAGGCCAGTGATGTGAGTAACAGACAATGGCAGCAATCTTGACCTGATGGAGGCAAGGGAGCCGAGCCTCACACCCTTCAGGGGAGAAGATCTAGGTCATCCGACCAGGCTGTCCACATAGACCAGCCAAAGTGTTAGCCAAAGGTGAACGAGGTCTGGAAAGGATGGCGAAGGTAGGAGGTGATGAATGCTGATGAAGGTCTGTGGATCAATTGACACAGTGGGGCTGTACCTTGTTTCACTAACTGTGTATGTTAAGTCTTGAAGACTCAAGCTTGGTTGGGTTGGATGTAAAGGGCAGGAGTGGATATTTGAGGCATGCAAGGGATTTATGTAACAGACATCTCGTGGGCTCCTCCCACACCTTCTTGGCCTCACCTAGATTCCAGCTGTGACTATGGTGTGAAGCTCTGTGGGGGCTTTCTCTCATATTTCGCAGACACCTCTGGCTTCAAGCATGAGCCCACATACTTCACTCTCTGCCTTGGAGCTCCTGCAGTGCTGTGGATGTGTCTGGTCCCCACATAGTACACACATAAAAGCAGCCTAGAAGTGTGGGTGTAGCCATGTCCCTGGGGGCACCCAATGTGGCAGGGGAGCTGATAAATAAGTGCTTTCCCTTTTGATCCTGGCTGTGGTGGGTGTTTGGGCAATTCTAAGAGGCATTCCGTGCGCTAAGGTCCTGGGAGGGATTGAGCAGCAGCTGCCACAGCAGTGACCCATATAAAGACCCGTGGGCTTTACTTTACTTCCTGCCTTCCCTCCCCTTGATCCTTCACTTATATTCTCTGAGATCACATCTCAAGTAGAATTTCTGTGCATAAGTCCTTGGGGGAAACTCTACTTTCAGGGCAGTGAATTGGAGAGGAAGTTAGGCTGGTCATTCTCTTTCCTAGAGATGGGCTGACAGGTCCAAAAGGCCAACCCTGTGATGGGGCCAGATGGGACAGTAGCAGGGGGGCGGCCGAGGTTGCAGTGTGGGTGGACACTGTGAGAGCAGTCTCAGGAAACCCTTGCTCACTTTTATCCCCTCTGCCCTTCTGGCACGGTTTCACTACTGTCAATCTCCTGAGCTCTAGGACCACACTGAAACATCCGTTCAGGCACATTGATGGCCAAACTGAAAGAGTTCTCTTCCAAACTCATCTCTCCCCACGAGTCTCCATTGCTGCTATTGCTGCTGTCACGTTTTTTCAGCCTCATGACATTGGAAGTCCTTGATGACTCCTCTGACTTCCCCCCAATCAATGATCAGTTCCAATTCTTAAAGGTCTCTGCAAATCACCTCCCTTTAGCCCCACTTGCCCCTGTCCCTGTGCAGACCCTCCTCATCTTTCTTGGTGTTTAATAATTATTTCAGAACCAGTGTGTCTGCCTGTAGCATCCACCCTATCCCTCACTTTTCACAACACTCTTTATTATCACCAATATTTTTGTTCTAAAACATTGCATTCATCCATTCCACAAGTATTTATTGATTTCCCATCTTCCAGAAGCAGTGAAAAGCAACCAAATCTAAACTCCTTGGCTTAGTTTTCCAGAATGTTCACAAGCTGACTCAGATTTGTTCCTTTGGCATCATTTCCGAACTTCACATTGTACACCACAGCTACGTGGTGACAACGGGACCTTCTCAGCCCGCTCTTTAATTCAGATCATTAACCCGAAGTGAGAGAAGAAAGATATTTTCTGAACCAGTGCTATTCTTTCTTTTTTTTTTTTTACATATTTATTAGAGTATAATTGCTTTACAATGGTGTGTTAGTTTCTGCTGTATAACAAAGTGAATCAGCTATACATATACATATGTTCCCATATCTCCTCCCTCTTGCGTCTCCCTCCCACCCTCCCTATCCCACCGCTCTAGGTGGACACAAAGCACCGAGCTGATCTCCCTGTGCTATGCGGCTGCTTCCCACTAGCTATCTACCTTACATTAAACCAGTGCTATTCTTAGATAAGAACAAAAGGCTTCCGTGGCAGCCAAACTTGTCAGCCACAGAAAAAAAAATAAAGTAACTTTGGCTAGGATAGACGGTAGAGATATAAACCAGAGTATCTGTAAAGGGAAAGCTGAGCAAGATGTCCTCTGGCTTTCTAGAAAAGTCTGTCTGATGTCGCCCTGTGACAGTCAGGCAGGCAGGCTTCCTCATCATGATGGCTCTGGGCTGTCAAAACCCTCAGTCAAGGAGTCAGTATGAAGACTCACATCTTGATTTTCACTCGATCTGTTCACTTCTGTAGGATTTGGACCCTGGACCATCCTGCAGTCTTCCCAGCTTCTTGCTCTAGCACCTAGTTGGCTCTCCTAGTGTCCAGACTCTGGCCACACTGAGTCCTCACTATACTCCTCATTTGGCTGAGACGTTGGTCCTTTGCTCATGCTCCCTGAGTGCCTGGCCACACAGCTTTCTCACTGTTCTTGTTCCTGAGTTTCCCAGCTTATAGGATGAGAGCCCAGATAAGCCCACCCTACAATGGGGCCAGAAAAGACAACCTTGGGGTCAAATAGGAAATCAATAGTGGCACCAGAGAGAGGAGAAGCATCTTTCCTGCTGAGATAGCATGTGTGGAGGAAGAGCTGTAGGAAGCTGAGGGCTGGTGGACAGGAGCAACCAGGAGGAGACAGCAACATCATGAGTGCAGAGTTGAGAAGAGTCAAGACTTGAGGAGACTCAAGAGCAGATGTCATGGCCAAGGTCAGAACTGGAAGCGATGTGGATCTTGGCCAGGACAGTTTATGATACCTGATTGTCAAATGATCTAGGTATTACCCACGAGACTGCAGCATTGCTGGAGCAGACAGAGCAACCAATGGGGGACAAGAAGCTTGAGTTTTGTGGTGACCTTGTGAGTAATGAATCAAGCAACTTCCCTCCCCCAGACACTAGGTCCTCTGGGGTCCTGTGTTCAGCAACTGTTGCTTGGCCATCTACTTTGGGACTTGCCTTTGTGGGCACCACTTCTTCCATGTAGTACTCCATTCGTCTCAGTGTGCCCACCCAGGTGAGAATGTCAGCGATCTCCTGCCCCCTGGATGTTTGGAACTTCCCGATTCCCCTTCTAAGCCTGCTTTTCCAGGGTTTTTTTTTTTTCTAATTCTGTGAGTCACCCCATATTCATCTAACAAATTTCTTTGGGATTGAAGTAGAGTCAATTTCTGTTGCTTGTAGCCAAAGGATCCAAAGTGACACAGATCTGCCTGTGATTCTCTGTGATTTTAAGCGTCAAGCTGTCATGAGTTTGAAGGGGAGACTGTGCCTCAGAGAGGCTCTTCATCTGGGAGATGCTCTTAGAGGTGGAGATCTGGTCTGACTGCACTCTGCCTTCCCACGTGTCCCACCCAAGCTGCACCCAGTTGTCTGCTGCTGGTTCACTCATGCTTTGGTGGCTTTTTTGGAGAATGCTGTGGTCTTTAAAGCAGTGGTTTAGGTGCTCTAAATTTAGTGGTGGTATCTCCAGGGTACTTGGGGAGAGGAGATGAGGGACTGACTGGGTTCCATGCCTCTCTGCCACTTAGTCAGACTTGCTCCTCCTTTCTCTGTTTCATATATTTTCTGTATAAAATTTATTTGAAACATTGCATTTCCTTACTAAAAATAAAGATTAAAGGTCACTGCTTTGATTGACTCAACTCTCAAGAGTTTTCCAAGATGGAAACTCACTGAAAATCTGGTCCTACTTTGTCATGGTCGCTGGCTCTCCCAGTCAATGAGTCTCCACTGGCAAAATGCATGTAGGCATGGAAGCTATTTTCTAAAGAATCTGAGCTAAAAGCTCAACTGTACTGACTCTATCACCATGTGTTTAAGCATGACTCAACTAATGGATAAAGTTAATGGAGTTAAGAAGTCTGCAAGACTATTGCCAATGGTGTCAGTGAAAAGAAATCCATTCTAGAAGGACACTCAGAGAAAGCTTGAGCCCCATACCCAATGCTGCTGGGTGCGGTGCATGTGACCCGGGACAGCTCAGGTGTACCGACTGCCCATTCTCCCACCAATGGCAGCAGCAGCGTGGGCTGCCCTAGTCATGGTGGCTGCAGCAGAAAGGCACAAAAGTGAACATTAGTTCTGGAACGGCCGAGGTGAGGCTTGGGCAGAGACAGATGGCGAGCAGGCATTTCAGGCATGTTGAGGCTAAGATGACAGAGCATCTCAGTGCATAATTAGAGGAAGGAGGGGAGTGGAGAGCCTGATCTGGAATTGTTGATGCAAGTGATGGATGAGATGAGAACAGGTGAGCCATTTAGGACCAACAGACTAAAAGAGTGAGAAGGAATAGTAAACCTAATTTTCAAGAGTAGATAGTTTTAGGATGGTGATTTTGGCATAGTTGGAGAGGGGTTCCTGATTAGTATCCGAGGATACTACAAATGACAGGTACCAATTTCAATTATATACTGGTGCCAGGCACTGTATTTGGCATGTTACATCCATTATCTGACTTCATTCTTGCAAAAAATAAAAAGACCAGATGCACAAGATATAGGTGGTGTTAGTCCCATCTACTGATTTGTTTATTTTAAAAAGGACCTGGAAATATTCAGTGACTTGCCCAAAGTTACCTTGCTAGTAAGTGGCAGATAGAGTTTGAATTCTGATCTTGCTGGTAAAAGGATCTTATATTTTTACCTATGTGAAGATGAAAAATTTAGAATTATATAATATAATGAACTGTCTTGACATATTCTCACATTAGCAGGATTTAGCAAATTACAGGATTCTGTAAGGTCAAATCTATTTTCCAAATAACACTAGGAAAGTATCCTGTGTCAGAGGATTACAAGTAACTCCTGTAGATACTTTGCCCTCGAAGAGGTGGAGCAAGACTCCCTGCTCCTTAAGTGTGGGATACACAAAGCGATCTCATTCCGAAGAGAGCAGTGTGGAAAGGGGGAAAAAGAGTTACTGTACAGGGGAAAATCTGAGAAAGATTACTTCACTCAGGTGATCAAGGTCAACATCAACGATGATATCATATTGATAATATGTACCCTTGATAAGATATGATGAGAATGATATTTTATTTATGTGGTCTTCCTCTCCCAAAATCCATGAACCCACTCTCATCAAGAGAACACATCAGACCCATCCCAATTAAGGGACACCCCACAAAATATCTGACCAATATTCTGCAAAACTGTTAAAGTCATCAAAACCAAGGAAAGTCTGAGAAACTGTTACTGTCAAGCCTAAGGATGCATGAGAACTCAATGTAATGAGGTATTTCTGGACAAACAAAACAAAACAAAACAAAACAAATTAGGTAAGAACTGGGAAAATCTGTATATAGACTGGACTTTAGTTGATAATAATATCTCAGTACTGGTTTTCAGTTGACACGAATGTACCATACTGATGCAAGATGTTAATAATAAGGGAAAATGGGTGTGGGGTTCTTGAGAACACTCTGTACTATTTCTGCAATGTTCCTGCAAATCTAAAAGTATTCTAAAATAAAAATCTTATTTTAAAAAACCCACCAACACATTTTTGGCTTTTTCCACTGTGCTGACATTTTCCCTGGTGTGCAAAAACAATGGTGCCAACATCTGGGCAGGAATCTATCTAGATGGTGACATTAAACTCTATCAGTGGACCTTGTGTTTTCCATTGCCACAGCAGTACAAATGAGTGATTTTATTAAATCTTGACCCTTGAGTACTTTTCCTTTGAATATTCTGAGTGACAAAATGAGAAGTACACACAAAGCACCAAAATATAAAGGTAGGTTACATTGAAGAAGAGCTCTTGTGTGATTGAGGTGTGACCTGAACTAATCTCTTTTTTTCATGGAGCACTATTTTTACTTGAAAGAATATCTGACAAATTATAGTTATTCAGATGTAGGGATTTGGCAAACTGTTGCTCAAAAATGAATGAAATGAGCCTGTCACTTGAAGGAAAAAAAGTTGGCAGTCTTTGTGGCCAATGATAAAATTCGAATTTTCAAGCACAAATTACAATTTTATACGATGGTCATTAACTCAAATGGTACCCTGGGGCCCTGAATCTTTGCTGATTGGCACATTTACTTGTAGAAATTATTTTGAAGTTCTTAGTTTTCCATGGTTTTCTAACAAATGCATATCATATTTTTAATATCTGATTGCATTTTTAAAACTACAATTTGCCTACGGAGTATTGTCTTTTCCTACTCCCCAAGTTTGTGTCTCTTTACCTAGGCTTGGTGAATGCTGATAATAATTCCATTGTAGGGCAGAGTGAAGGGACAGTAGCTGTTCCAATAGTCCTGGGGATGAGAATATTGTCCACGTCCTCACCCACCCAAGGGAACTTTGATTGCCTACATAGGAGACTGTTGTAAATGGACTCAGTGATCTGTGGAAAGATGAGGGATTTCCTAAGCAAAGCCTAACTGGGGGGTCTTGTGAAAGTGATTTATTGAGGGGGCACTTTCATCAGAAATGGAGTGAGGACAGCAGAGTGAGGGGGTGGAGGAAGCTGCTGAGCGAGCATGTGGCCTTGGCTGGAGCCTAGCCTCTGCCCGATCCCACGGGGAGCTCTGGAGTGTGAATCTCACCACAGAGTTGGTCCCACTTTGGAGCAAGGGTTTGGCCTTTTGTACTAGTCAGGGATTGGTCCCTGACTGCCTTGCGTGTGGATGTGAACTTCTGGGCTACAAAGTTGTCATGGTCCCAAGGGTACTTCTCTGGGAAAGGGCGGCTGAGTCCTTAGCAGCCAAAGCTCACAGCAGCTGGAGACCAGCACGCCAGGTCAGAGATGCTGCCAGGGTACAGAGGGCGTCCACTGCAGGGTTTCAGGGGCCTCTGTTCGCTCTGAATCAAAGGCCACAGTCCCAGATGTCAGAAAGACTGGGGTGACTGATGGCACACCAGACCAATATGCACATTCTTCGTGGAAGGATTCCCTTCCAGTTAAGGCCAGTTGAGGCCCTGGCAACAATTCAAGAATGAGTTGGATCTTGGAGTTTGTCTTGAGAGCAACCCTTGGGACCACAAGTTCCTTTTGACCCCCACCACCCTGAGGTCATCCTGGAAAAGTACATGTGCATAAGTGTGAGCACGTGTGTGTCTGCGTGCACAGAATGCAGATGCACACGTGATCAATGTGTACAGCACACAAAGGGATGGCTTCCAGGTCAATTCAAAATGTTCATAGGACTGTATGGGGGCTCTTCTGTTCTCTTCTGGCTGGTGAGATGTGGCCATGTGTCTCACTGCAGAACACAATTACTGGTTTTTATATTGTTGTATACTTTGGACCTACAAGAAAAGACCACATAAGGCTAACAGCAGAACCAGAGGATAAATAGAACCGAGGAGGATAAATCCCCTAACAGAATTCCCTAGATGTAAGGTGATCCTGAAGGAGGGACATTTTAGGTGGGAGCCATGAGA
The DNA here is from genome assembly GCF_003676395.1 of Aethalodelphis obliquidens. NCBI lineage: Eukaryota > Metazoa > Chordata > Mammalia > Artiodactyla > Delphinidae > Aethalodelphis > Aethalodelphis obliquidens. Next base: position 3,471,065 of record NW_020837946.1, read on the forward strand.
AAGGCAAGGAGTTTCTCTGCTTGGCTATCTGAGCCCAGGAAAGCAATTCTCCAGAGTGTGTTGGTCTTATCAGCTTGTAGGTGGTTCGCATTCAAACAGAGATCCGCCTTGCAGCTGCTTTGCATTCTGTTAGGTAGGATGAGGGCAGACTCCACACATCTGGACCATACACACCTGGGTAAATGAAGCTTGAACTGTCTTCATCCCGCCTCTCATGTTGTTCAGTTGTAGGGAAACCAAGGAAGGGACACGAAATAGTAGCTCTGTGAGCAATTTTTTTTCTCCAGTAAAAATCTCTGTCCCTGAAGGGTTTCAGGCATTTTAGTTTTGAGATCCACAATATTGGAACATTGTTGTTTTGGGGCAACTTCCCTGACCATAAATGAACTTTGCCTGCAATCTTATTTTATGCCAGGGATTTTATTGCCTGGAGAATAACTGCATGTAGAATGTTTAATCAATATTTGGGGAAGCCAATCAATTTTTCATGAGACAAAAATGCTGTGATAGTAATATTCTGCCTCTGTCGTCTGTTGTTTTTCTCTACCCAATAAGATAAAAGAAATATTTTCTTCATGAGTAAAATGGTCATTTCCCCATGCACATTATAAACAGGAAGTCCACCATCTGTGGTTGCTATTTCTCCCTTCAGTCAGCAAACCACCTGCATCTTTGACTTAACAGACCATGATTCTTGTGATCCTGCCACACGTGCAGAGGGAAGGTTTGGCTTTCAGTGGGTTTGTTTTGTTAGGAGATGACAGCAAGTTCCCTAAGACTCCAATTTCCATACTAGAGAAAAAGACCTGTATCTTTTAAAAGAAGCAGTATAAATTTGACTAGATACCCTCCGACTGAATAAAATCAGGAAAATTAATCGTCATAGCTAACATTTACAAGCCCTGTGGTAAGCCCATTATATGGGTTAACTCAGTTAATTGTTACAAAATCCCTTTGAGTTAGGCACTCTTGTTATCCTCATTTTCAAGATGAGGAATTGAGGAAAAGACAAGTCACTCACGTAGGACGTGGCAGAGCTGGGCTTTGAACTTAGGCAGGCTGAGTCCAGTGCTCACGTTCCCACTCAAGGCCTGGGTGCTGGCCCCTATGGCAGAAGAAAGCCGTGCCTGGATTCTCCAGCCAGGTGGACCTTCTCTCATGGGACACAATGTCATAGCACAGAGCCTGGGAATTAGAACAAAGTCACACTCTTCCCTTCTGCAGACATGGGGGAGGACTGGCCATTGCCCACGGGGTAGGTCATCTCTTCTGAGCAGAGGTTGGGATATTCAGGTGGGGAAGGGTGGGTTCGTCAAAGTTTGGTTGAGAGGAAGTGTAGCTTAGGGAGAAGAACTTTGTGCTGGGGGTCAGGGGATGAATGAGGGCCCCCACCCAAACTCCACCCTACATCAGCTGTGTGACCTGGGGTAAAGCACATACCTTTTCTGGTCTTCATTTTCTTTACCTGTGAAAAGAGAGGTCTGGTGGACAAAACATGTGTAGATACAAATATAAGTGGAGACAGCCTAACACTCTGAGACTCATCTAAAGGGCGTGATAAAGTTGGTTTTATTATCAATTTGGGAAGCAAGGATTGCACAATATATAGTCCTGGGTAACTGATAAACTATTTGGAAATGAATTGTATTAGGCTCATACCTTATATCCACAGTAGACTCTAAATGTATTAAAGAACTACATGTAAAAAAAAAAATTCCCTTAAGAAACAATATGAATTATAAGCAAATGTTAATTTCAGAATAGGAAAGGACTTGATTCTCAAAAGCAAAAGAAGTCACAAAGGAAAAGATTTATAGTAACCTAAATTTAAAAATTTAACCCAATAGAAACTTAAGAGAAATATTTAACAGAAAGGGTTGAGCTCTGTTGCCAATCTTTCAAATTCTTATGAAACTGATACTGGTTTCATATCTTATTAATTTTATTTACAGTTCTTTGATGAGGCATGAGGCCGAAACTTTTCAAGTGTCTGTTCTTCTTTTAAGCTTTTGCTTATAGCCTCATCTATTTCTTTTTTTAATTGGTGTGCTCATCTTTTTTCTGAAAAAACTCTGTACATTAAGGAAATCAACCATTTTCTACTATATGCTGCAAAGATTTTTCCTTAATATATAATTGGTGAATAGAAGTTTTAAAGTGGAGTTTTCCTTTTAACTATTCTTTTTTGCTAAAAAGCAATTTTATATATTTGAATCTATTTCTTTTCCTTTATAATTTTTGGCTATGAAATCACTTGATCTCAATATTATTAATGATTTCACTAAGAATAATTCCTCATTCTTTTATGATTTTATATTTTGCTTTTAAATAGTTTATCCATCTGGAACTTATTTTAATAATGAGAATGGGCCAAAGATCCAGGTTTATTTTTTTTTTTTTTACAAATGTACCAAAAATGTTTATTGAATAATTCATTTTCCCTACTGATTTTGAAATGACACTTTTATTGTAAATTCCATTCTCACATACTTGTTTCTATTTGTTGGCTCTCTTTCTAGTCCATTTATCTGCCTATCTTTTCCAGTGTCACTTCTATATTTTACACTGTCATTTTATAATGCGTTTCAGTATCTGACAAAGTAAGTCTGATTCCTCTCCTTCCTCCCTTCCCCAGAATTTTCTGAGCTCTATTCCCATGTTTGTTCTCCTTGTCATGCTAATATGCCAAATTCCTACTGGATTTTTTATTACATTTCTTTGAATTTATGGGTATATTTTGATATCATTAATATTCACAATCGATTTTTCCCTACAGAAACATGGCATGCATCTTATTTTGTACTTTTCTTTTAAAAATTAAAACAGCACATGTACACAAAAGGTGAAATGCCACTACAATATTTATAGTGGAAACAACGGTCCTTTTATGTATTTATGTGTGTACTATTCATACTACCAGATCTAAGAACTAAGAAAAAAAGGGGGAAGACTCAAAATACTAAAATCAATACCGAAATGGGGAACATTACTACAGACCTTACAGAAAATAAAATTAAAAAATTATGGAAATCATTTGACCTGATGACATGAACAAATTCCTGAAAAGACACAAACTATTGAAATTGAATCAATCTGAACAGACCTACAACAAGTAAAGGGATTGAATTATTAATCCAAAATTTTCTCACAAAGAAAATTCCAGGACAAGATGGCCTCATTGGTCATTTCTATCAAATGTTTAAAGAATTAACACCAATCTTTCACAAAGTCTTCAAAAAAGAAAAGGAAAGAAAAGGAATATAATGGATCACTTCCCAACTCATTCTCTAAGACCAGCATTACTCTGATATTAAAATCAAACACATCACAAGAAAAGAAAACTACAGATCAATGTCTTTTATGAATATAGACATGAAAATTCTCAACAAAATACTTGCAACCCAAATCCAACAACACGTAGAAAGGATTGTGTACCATGACCAAGTGGGATTTATTCCAAGAATAGAATTTTAACATTTCCATTTGGGTCACCATTATAGCTTCTATTTCTTTTGTGAGACTTTCTATTTCTTTGCATTTTTTTCACATATGTTTGTAATTGCTCCTTGAAACATTTTACTCATGGCTGCTTTAGAATCTGTGTCAGATAATTCTAATCTCTGTCACCTTGGTGCTGTTATCTAGTTTTATTCAGTCTGAGATCTTCCTGATTCTCTGTATAGTGATTTTTTAAGAGAAACCAGAACATTTGGGCTATTATTTTATGAAATCTAGATGTCATTTAAACTTAAGGTGTTAGCTGGCTTCCTCTGACCCATTATGGCAGAGTAAGGTGGGGAGATGGGGTGGGTTGCAACCTCATCACAGCCAGGAGAAGTCAAAGTACAGGTTCCCCACTCAGCCTTTGCTGGTGTGTGTTGGAGCCACAGCTGTGTATCTGTGCTTGTGTGTGCATGCACGTGTGTGTGAGGCGGTTGCCTGGGGCAGAGTGGTTATTGTCTGAAAGTGTTCTGTCTTGCTAGGCTGCCCCATTCCTTTGGCTTTTGGGGAGGGCTTTTCCTGACTACCCTCATTAGAGTTTCTGGGTTGCCGCCTTCTTCAGCACCCAGCTAGATATGTGAGGCGTAAAGAAAACCCAGAGAACCCACTGCTGTGTGATTCTTCGGGTCTCCAGTTCCCTAACGAATCTGCCTTCCTCTCTCCACCTTTCAGAGTCTCCTGTGTTCATTTATACATAACATCCAGGGGTTTTAGTTGGACTTAGAGGCATAGGGAGAAGTACATCTATGCTGTCTTCCTGGAAATGAAGTCTCTTCTTCTCTAGTGTTGAGCATTTTATTTGATTCCATTTTATTTCCTCTTGTAGTTTATCATTTATACTTTTAAAATGTTTTTATGGTTGACTTATGGCTTACAATGTATATTTCTAAATAATCTATACCCATTTAAAAATAACTCTGTACCACTTCATGTGTAGTGCAGGAACCTTATGACAGATTATTCCCAATTCCTCCTCCTGTTGCTGTCATTTATTTCTCTTACCCATATGTTATAAAAACCCAATGCATAGCTATTCTTATTGCTCCAAACAAACAATTATCAACTAAGAATAAGAATAGGAGAGGTGAAGATTTTATTTTACCTTCATTTATTCCTTCTCCAACACTCTTCCTTTATTTTTGTGGTTCCAAGTTTCTGACAAAGGTTAAACATTTCTTGCAAGGAAAGTCTGCTGGGCATTAATGCCCTCAGTTTTTGCTTGTCTGAGAAGGTCTTTATTTATTCTTTGCTGTTGAAGAATACTTTTACTGCGTACAGAATTCTAGATTGCTATTTCTCTTTCTTTCAGCACTTTCAAGATTTCCCAAGAACAGACTTCCAGGTGGTCCAGAGTAGACTTGCTGAGTCACAGTCTGCATATCTTCAACTTTGACCTGTATTGCACATAAAAATTTTCATATTTCTGCCAACAATATACATGAATTCTGCTTACATCACCAAAACTCAGAGTTATTAACTTTCTGCCATCTGATGGGGTGAAATGTCTCATTGACTTAATTAACATTTCCTCTGATAGCTAGGAAGTTTGGGAATATTTTCATATACCTACTGACCATCGAGGTTTTCTTTTCTCATGAATTTCCTGTTCAGCTCTGTAGGTCATTTTTGGGTCATTGTAGGTTTCTTATCTTTTTCATATTGATTTGAAAGACATCTTTATACATTTTGCCTATCAGTTCTCTGTCAGTTATTCTGCATTCTGAATATCTTCTTTTCCAATTTGCAACTTATCTTTTCACTTGGCTTTGGTATCCCTTGTTGCACAATGTTTTTCATTTTCACAAAGCCTGATTTATTATTTTTTCCTTAATGGTTTATGCTTTACTCCTCATTTAAGAAATTATTTTCTGTATAATGTATTCAGTACAATGTTTCTCATCATTGATTTTATCAGCTTTCTTTGGCATAATTTAGTTGTTATTTTACTAAATATTGAGCCTAATACTTAACTAATTTTTATTCTTTCTTTAGTTTTAGCAAAATTTGATTAGGAAGATTTTTAAAAATTTCCACGTGGCAAGGCTTTCTGTTTTTGCTTTTTTCCTTTCTTTTACTTTTTCTACTTAAGGTATTACATTAACTTCACTGCATTACAGTCAGAGAATCTGGTCAGTATTTTTTATGTCTTTCTTTAAATCTCAGTCTGAAGCACAGGATCTCAGCATTTCCTGCCACTCACATGGTAGAAGACTCAAAGGCATGACCAGTACACGCATGTATGTTTGCATGGAGAGAGAATTGGTATCATCAGGCCCTAAGGGGAGTCATACACAATTTAGAGATTCTGCTGTATGGTGAAAAAGATTCTCATGTATATATTTGACTTCTTAATTCACAGTGACTCTGCCTGCTCCAAAACTATGTCTGGAATTTAACTGATCAAGTTAGCAAATTGCCCCTCAACAATCCCTCCCCAAGCATCCTTTTTTTTTTTTTTTGGTACTGCCAGCCCAGAACAATCCAGCAGAGCAGTCCAGCTTTGTCCCTGAGAAGCCCTTGCATGGGAGAAAATAGAACGTTCATTGACTGTCATGTCTACTCTGATCAGCTGGAAATTCACTCCCAGCCCTACTCCATCACTGGTGAGTTGGTCAACCTTACTTACAAAAGGGTCATGCAGTGAGCACCACCACATGGTAGACTCTGAAAATCATAAGGCCAGAAATAGAAAATGCCCCAAATTTTAATAAGATGAGCCTTCTTCAATTATTAAATTTCCTGAGAAATTAGAACCTCAACTACAAATCCTCCCTCCCCCCTGGGAAATGAATGTCCTCAAATGAAATGTCCCCTCCCCATAGTCTCAAAGGAATTAAGGTCCCTTCCCACATCACCTCTCCCTGATTATTTTTCTAATGAGTCCCAGGCATGCAGCAGGACTACTGCCATCACTCTGAGGAGTATGTGGTACCTCTCCCTAGTCCGCAGACAGAAGGTGCCGAGCCAGCAGCACGGGGGAAGGAGGCGTGCAGATGACACAGATCTGCCTCGAGGCATTCTTTGTGTTAACGCTGTCTCTAGGATACCATATTTTCCCAAGGTCCCGAACCCCACAGAGTAATATATATCCTGTTGCTTAATACATATTTATTGAAAATTAATGATGATAAGCAGCTGCTTTCTATGTCTGCCAAGTACTCCATTTCCATAATTCTCTTCTTTCTGAAAAGAGTTGATTCATCCAAGGAAAACATCCAAACGTTGGATATTAGAGCTTATTGTTGTAAAACCCTTATGTCCAAACTTCCCCTGGTGCCTCCGCTTTAACTCTGTTGTAGCACAGCCCCGACGACTAACGGATCCCATAGATCTGCAATCAGTAACAAAGCTTTCTGATGACATTTATGGTTTTTGAAAGTAGAAGAGAGGAGGCGGTTGCACTGCATCCCTTAGAACAAAATACCAGCAAGCATTTCTCTGCCATATCTTTGCTCTTACCTGAAGGGCCACACTCTCCCTTTACTTACTCCTGCTCCAAACACACACGCTCACACATGCACACGCACAGACACGCTCACGCTCACACACGCACATGCGCGTGCACACACACGCACACACACACGTGTGCACACACATGCACGTACACGTACACACACACTCACACATGCACGTGCACGTGCACACACATGCACACACACGCACACGCTCTTCTAGCATCTGGTCCCAGACTCTTCCTCTCAGAATTAGGTCTAAATCCTCTCTGTTTTTAGTCTCACTAAGGAAAACAAAAACTTGGCATGTATTAAGTCCTTGACTTATGTGTGGCATTGCGTTGGTGAGGATTGGGTTCTAATTATCTTGCAAAAATCCGTAAATATAATAGATCCCATCTATGTGCCTCATTGAAGTCCAGCACACTTTTTTTCCAGTGGGTTAATTCAACATAATCACTTATTTCTCTAAGGTTGAGCATCAGATGAAACAGTTGATGATATAAAGGGGATACAGCTTGAAAAATATCTCACATTAACTTGCACGTCCCACTCAGTGCAGTGTCACTAAAGTAAACAGTTTAAGCTTAGGAATGACTTGTCATACAGGAGATCGAGACCAACTGAGGAGACAACAGCCTGGTGAATCCCACTCCACAGTCAGGAGAGCATATGCCATTATGCTGTCACATGGAAGGGCAGACAGACTCACTGTGGAATTCTTTTTTTCATCTACCTGTTTTCATATAATCGCAATGGCTTAATTTAAATGTATATATGATTTAGCTCTGCCATCCTTGACTCAACTAATGTAATGGGAAGTCTCTGTTTATTTTGCCACAAATAAGTGCATATTTAAGAAAACTATTTTCACCGTATAATGACCTTGTAAATATCTAATAAAAATATCAGATTTTAAAAACAGGGCATCTGGTATTTTAAAAAATCTCAATAAATCGGTTGATTAAAATGTAGAGAAATGCTTCAAAGTACAGGGGGATAATGTCTACAGGCTGCACAGGAGCTAATTTTTATCCCAAGGGGTTTGTGCTGCTGAGGAAAGCATTTCCTGATTCAGCCAGTTTTCCATAGCAATTGAAATTGAACCTGGATATTAAAGATAGAGGCAAGTTCCCTCAGAAACATGAGAGCAGGACATAGTTGCTATTTGTGGCCTAAATAGGATGGGGTGAGTGTATATAATTTTATTACTAGAGAAAGAAGGGATGTCTGACTAGAGACATTGAGTTTTGGGAGCCTTCATGAACAATTCTGTTTAAGGGAAGCAAAGCTAGAATACAAAATGAATACATGGTACAGGCAAGATATAAAATGTATATAGAAATGTATATAGAAAATGTATATAGAAAACAATATTTACCCAAGAGAAATAAAAACCAGGATAGTGACTATAGGTAAGAGGGTATACATCCAGCTCTTTTATATTTCATTTATATTGTAGGGAGAATCTTTCTCCTTTTATTTTTAAGATTGCCAATGATGAAATATGGAAAAGCGACTGGGGGGTTATTATTTTTTAAATTGACACCTTACTCAATTCAAATTCAATTTTCATTCTTATCTTAATTTGTGGGAATAACCACATCTATAAATTATGGAACTGTTTATACTCAGTTTTAACATTTCTAATATTTTCACTTTTTAATGTGAGTGACTAGAACACTCTGTGTGATATTAATTAGTGGTAAGAAGTGGCAATTTTGACTATTCTTGAATGTAAGAAAGGTTGCAGTGATGGCCTCTCCTTTGTAAGCCCACCTACAGCTTTGAATGGTTCTCTGCATGCTGACAGCTTTCCACCTAAAGCACCTGTGCCCCACTTCTCTTCTGGAGGCTTCTGTCCATGCTCTGGGGGTTTGCTTGGCTATGTGTAGAACTAGCTCTGAAAGGTGGCAGGGGAGAGGTCTGCTGGGGATAGCCATGAACAGATGGGGGATGGGAGTGGGTAATAAGTGCCCTCTCCTCCTCAGTCTCTGCTAGGACAATTCTGAGGAGATCATTGTACTTGCATGTATTTACCTCTTCTTCTGTGATCATTAAACATTTTATTTCTTTTTCTGGCCTTATTGCAATGGCCGAGAACTTCAATACAATTCTCAATAGGAGTGGTGAAAGTGGGCATCTTTGCCTGCTCTTCAAGGCCTGTTTGGTTTGTCCCTCCTTCACTGAAGCTTTTCCTGACCCCCTTCTGTAGAATCCATCCTTGTTTAGCCTCAGCTTCCAGAGAGCGTAGTGAAGACCTCTGTCCCTGAGTACAGTGGGTTTTATTTATTTTTTCACCGTGAACTTTTTTTCCACGTGTCTTTCCCTACTTGGACTGAGATCTTTTCCAGAGTACAAGGAGACTGGTGGATTAGAAAGACAATGAACTGATCTAGATTCAAAACCCCCTTTATAACTTATTTCTGTGTAGATCATTTAATGTCTGAGCTTCATATGTGTCTTTCATAAAACAAGGATAATAACACATGCGTCGAAGAATATTTTGAAATCTTACCATCAAGGAAGTAAAGGATTGGGAGATGATCCCATCAGGCACAAAGGCCTAAGGATTTGTCATGGGAACGGACGCTGGCCGAAGCTGCTGCTCTGTCATGGTGCCTGTGCTTTCATACCCAAAGCTGAAAACATGCGTGTGAACAACAACGAAAACCCCAATCCTCATTACCTCTCTGCCTCGCTGATCAGTCCCCTTCAGCCACACCAGCCTGCTCTTCTTCCTCAATGAAGATGAAGCCAGGCTCACTGCTGCCTCAGGGTCTTTGTATGGGCTGTTCTTCCTGCCCAGAGTGCTCTTTCTTCCACTATTTTTTTTTTTTTTGCGGTACACGGGCCTCTCACTGTTGTGGCCTCCTGTTGCGGAGCACAGGCTACGGACGCACAGGCTCAGCGACCCTGGCTCACGGGCCCAGCCGCTCCACGGCATGTGGGATCTTCCCGGACCGGGGCACGAACCCGTGTCCCCTGCATCGGCAGGTGGACTCTCAACCACTGCGCCACCAGGGAAGCCCTCTTCTGCTATATTTGCAGGATGAGTCCCTTCACATTCTTCATGCCCTTGCTTAAGATAATTTAACCCTCCCCCTCCAACCTTTTATATCTCCATTTCTAACTAAAGTTTTTTCCGCCTTAATATTTTCTACTCATGATTTAATTAGAAGTAATTTAATGGCTAATTTTTTTCTTTGTCCATCTCTACCCCAGAAAGAGGGTGCAAGGATTTCTGTTTTGTTCAGTGCTGTAACCCCAGAACCAAGAGTAGTGCCTGACACATAGTCAATCCTCATTAATGTTCGTAGAATGAATGAATGCAACTTTGGGGCCCAACCATGGGCAAAGCCTGGACCAGAGAGAGGGTCATGCTGGTGGCAGTAGACGGGTGATCTCAGCTGTCAGTTGAGTGGCTTCTGCTCACAGCGATCATGCGTGTGTGAAGGTGGAATAATAGACTCTGTGTATTTTTCCACTGAGCTTTGGGGCTCAAGCTTGAAGCTTCTTTGGACTGAATTTTGGGATAAATTGGGGGTGGGAAGGGTGTACTGTTTGCAATAGGGAAGATGATAATCTGAGCAGTTAATTGGAAACACAAAGGAAAAAGGCCATGTCTGTATCTTGAGAAAGTGGGGCAGGTTGCACCAGTTTCATTCCTCTCCCTGTGTGGATGCCCGTCAGTGCTCAATACAATACCAGGTACGCGGAACTACTTCCTAATGAAGAATGACTGATTGAGAAGGTTCGGTGTGCAATTCATTATATTGTTTGACCATGGATGACAATAGCCTTGCATTTCCTCTACTTCTCAGCATTTGGATCCAATTCCACTGACACGCTACAGATTTTAATCAGCACACGATTCAAATTATCTGCATCTCATGTGCCTACAGAGTAAGATTCATTCCTTAGAGACATCCTTGATTAACTCTCACAGTTGGCCCGGAAGCAGTGTCCTTAACTTGGTCTTAGGCGTCACTCCTTCCTGCAGAGACTCTTCAACCCCTTTTCACTGCTCTGCCCAATACATGACTGCCTGCCTTTTTCTTATAGTCTAAAAATATCCCCCGCCCCGAAGTTATCATTTTATTGTTTTTCTAAGAGAAAAGACTGTATTTAATGATTTAGTCTGAGTCAGAGAAAAGAGGGTCAAAAATGGTGGTGAGGACTGTTTACCCTTCTCTGGAAGGAGCCATCCTATCCTAAAACTCAGCAAGCGTTTTCCTGGGGTACACTTTCGGGACAGTGCCATCAAAGGGCACCCCCCCATCACCGCAAGGTGTTTGTTCTCGTGGGACGTACTGAGAAATTCCCTCCGTGCCAGCACCATCTTTGGTGCCAGATACTCTAGTGTCTGCGATTTGTGTTTAGGAACTAGGAACGCACAATCTCGCTATCACGGTGCCCTGTCCTTCCTAGGTTGTGTGAGGTTGGCACACACGGATTCCTCAGCTGCTCACATGGGGGTATGTCTATGGAGGGCTCAGAGATCAGTTAAGAAGGCAGATGAGAGCCTTTGCCAAGGGGAGACGGGGACACGAGGGAGACCGGGCCTGCAGCCAGCCTACTGTCCTGAGAACGAGCGGTCGGGAGGATCTCTGCTCTCTTCCATCTCTGTGTCAGCTCTGCCATGGGGCCACCAGAATAACAAAGACAAACCATCCCCAGGCTGTACACTAAGATTTTTCCAGTCCCATAAACTCAAAAGCCGCAGATGACATTAGATTTGGAGCCTGTACGTGCCCGCTAATCAAAGCCATGTGCATGTGGAGCGTGATTGCAACTGAAAAAACCCCCAAAAAACAGCTTCCAATTTGTCTGCAAAGATGCATGCATGGCAACATGCATAGTTATGCAGATCCTACTGAGATGGCTGAGGGGACGTTCAGAGTGTGTGGTGGGGACAGCCCAGCTGTGAGCACACATGCATTTTATTGATCTCATCGGCATATATTTGCGATTTTCAGAGATCATTTCCTCTTTCTTTTGGAGGGGGAGTGTTATAAGAACTGCCTCTGATGTTTCTCTGATTTGGTCTTGTCTCTATCCTAACAAAGCATAAAGCCCAAAACCTCTAGACCGGAGTCTTCAGATTTTTCTGAAGGTGGAAGCAGCCAAACATTATATTGAAGCATATACTGTGTCAGGGAGCAGAGCAGTGCCTCCTGTTTAGGTCACTGTAAACTCCCTGCTGACTGTCTCTGCACCCAGGGGCATATTATGATGCTCTGACTGCCTTCCTTGGATTGCCCGTGGTATTCACAGGCCATACATCACACCAAACAAGGGGGTTCTTTTCAAGTTGCAGACTTTATTTTGCAAGCACTCCTGGAAAGAACTCTACTACAAGTTTCAATAACATAAAGAAGTCTGTAGCCTCACTGAACTCACTCACAGAGGAAGTAGGGATGGTCTGTGTGGTGAGGAAGAGCTAGTTCCCTGATGCCAGGTGGACCATTCCATGATGTGGGTATTTAGTTAGATGTTGCCGGAATCTGCTAAGGATGAGACATGCTCCACATAATACCATGAAAATCCAAAACGCACCATGTGCCCTTGATCCAAATGTTCCCCAGCAAACGTGCAGTGTGCAAGCCCTGTTGTCTGAATCTCTGTCCCTTCCTACCTCCTCTTTCCTCTCATTTAGGAAAGATGTCTTTCTCCCAAAGAGTCTCATTATACGTGTTTATGGTCCTTCACACATTAGTTAGAATGTTAAATTCTAGAAATTGTTAGAATATGTTAGTGGTACAATATATGTTGATTGTATGCCATTGGATGAATGAAACTATCTCTCCTTTTCTCCCAGATAATGAGTCTGAGAAAGAGATTATTTAAGGCTCATGAAATGCAGTTCCACAGGCAAGTTGCAAGGAGTTTCATCCGGACTTGAGTGTGCCAGCTCCATCCTTGTGGGACGTACTGGGTCTGGGTGTGCCATGATCGTAGCACTGATGCCACGTCATGATGGACAGCGACATTCCCATTCAGTAACCTCATTCTGAAGCCTGAGGTCCTACAACTCACAGGTACCATCATCCATTTTTCTTTTTTCAGTTTTATTGGAGTATAGCTGATTTACAATGCTGTGTTAGTTTCAGGTGTACAGCAAAGTGATTCAGTTATACATATACGTATATTCATTCTTTTTCAGATCTTCTCATATAGTTCATTAAAGAATATTGAGTAGAGTTCCCTGTGCTAGACAGTGGGTACTTGTTGGTCATCTATCTTACATCTAGTAGTGCATCATCCATTTTTCTACTGGACTATAATGACACACTTCCATGAGTGTGCATACAGCATTTTATAAAAATGGGGCAGATTTTACATGCTGTTTTGTGACCCTTTTAATTCAAATGAATATTTCACAAACATCTCTCCATGTGAAAAGTGTGCTTCAACTCCGACATGTCCAAAGACCACCCTCAATCCACCATGTGGCTGCATCGTTCATTTATTTAAGCTGAAATAGATTTGCAGACAGCTCACAGAGATGAAGGATCAAGACCTCTCTCTCCACCAATCTTCAAAAACCCTGTTCTTACTTCTGTATTCCTAATTTTATACTGCTTTTCTTAAATAAGGCTCCCTGAAATGCATGAACTTCATGTCCTGAAAAAGGGTTTTTAGGGCCATCTTATATTTATCTGTACCTTTACTTCCCTTTCATTCCTTACCCTTTTTTGCTCCCCTTCCTTCAGGAAGCAAGCATCTGGCAATCTTGACAGGTCATCACAGGAACACTTTGAAAGCCCATCTGCTACGGACTGAGTGTTTGAGTCCCCCCACAAAATTCATATGTTGAAATCCTAACCCCCAAGGTGATGGTTTTGGGAGGTGGGGACTTTGGGGTGATTAGGTCATGAGGGTGGAGCCCTTATGAATGGGATTAGTGCCCTTATAAAAGAGACCCCAGAGAGCTCCTCATTCCTTCTACCCTATGAGGAAACAGCTAAAAGATGGCCATCTATGAACCAGGAAGAGGACACTTACCAGACACAAAATCTGCCTGTACCTCAATCTTGGACTTCCAGCCTCCAAAACTGTGAGAGATAAATGTTTACTATTTAAGGCCCCCCACCCAGTTGGTGGTATTTTTGTTACAGCAGCTGAAACAGACTAAGACCCTATCTTTAGTCAAATACTCTTTAAATACAAGGAGACAAGCAGCTCCCACAGAGGGAGAGTCCAGGACCCGTGGTTCTTGACCCTGACTCCACTTGAGGGTCACCGAGGAGCTTTCAAAAATGTCATCCCCAGGCCATGCCCCAGACCGAGTGAACTAGAAACGCTGGCAGTGCAGCCCACACCTCAGCATTTTTAAAACTCTCCAGATGATTCCAATGGGAAACCGAGGTTGAGAACCATCTCTAGCTGAGACTCCTCCAGCAGCAGGGGAGATGGTGCTCAAAGCCAAGCCACGAGACACTGTCCCAGGACGGGGCAAGAAGGCACAAAAGTCACAGTCCCAGCCCTGAATAATTCCCTTCTAAGGCTTTCCAAAGCCTTTTAAAAGGAAACCAAAGGAGCAGCTTTGTGGCTGTGGGAAGAAGAGGCACCAACAAAGATTTTCCTTTGGATAAGTCACGTACATGGACCACAATCTCCTGTGTTTTGTTGTAAAGCTTAGGATTCTGCTAGGTGCTATCACTGGTTCTTAACAAGGAAGACATCCATATTCGGGCTTTGGAGTTGCAGCATCTAGCCAAACTCAGAAAGCTCCACAATTCAAATAGATTTCCCTTTAAAATAACATGAAAACTTCTCCCTCTCCACCCAGACTTATGGGTTTCTAACCCTTTGGTGCAACCAATTATCAGCACAGCTGCTGATTTGTTTCAATCCCCGTTGGGTTGGAAGCTGCTTGCTTGGCTGCCATTCTTGATCTTTCTGGGAGGACAGTGGTGAAACCTTGAGGCTGGGCAAGGTCTGTGGGGCGAGTCCCTCCCTCCGGACGCTGTGTCATAATTGCCTGTAAGAATACTAATTTGGGGCTGGCAGAAGTCCTGTGCTCTAGAAATCAGATATGTTACTCAACTCTTTGATTTATTTTAGGATCATTAAAAATTAAATGAGGGAAAAAGAAGCAAAATAACATAGAATTCTTCTTGAAAGAATGAAAATCCCCTAGGTATGCTTTTTGACTTTTAGAGTAGAAGGCAGGACTGGGTTTTCCATCTCTGGGGACCATCTGTGGGTCTCAGCAACACGGCTAAGGAGGGGACCACAGGCAAGCAGAGAGGAAAAGCTTTGAGTTACAAGGGTTTTAACGCTGGTCTCCCAGATAGGTGGGAGCAGACAGGCCAACCGTGGAAGAACAGGCCTGTTTCCCTCAAAGCTCCACCGGAATTGAAAGCATATGTGATAGTGATTACTTTTCAGCGCTGTGGGTTTGGTGATTTTTCCAGTGGGAGAGCTAGTTTGTGGTGAATTCTGTTAGCAATGAATTAGGATTTAGGAACCAGGAAGAGGTGAGGTTTGACATCAAATAGTTTGGTCATGTGAGTGCAAAGTTTCAGGAACCATCGAAGTGAGGCTTTTCATAAGAATTTTCCACTGCCTTTGGAGGCAACTTGAGATTCTTGCTAAAGAAAAGAGAAAGCTAGTCTAATGATGCCAGATGGTGATAGGGGGCTTCCTTTTGTCATGTAAATTCCAAGTTTCCTAAGGGCTGCACAGGACAGCTGCTGTTTCTTCCCCCTAAGTCCCAGAGAACTGTATAGCTTCACAGAACTTTCTTTGCAGTTCTGGGACCTCTCCCACGCCCTCATTTATATACACAAACCCCTTCTTTGTGGAATACTTCATTTCCTGGCAAGTGGCTGAGCCAGCAGAGCTACAGGTCCAGATGTTACCCAGCGCTTGCAAGAGTGGACTCAAAATTCACAACACCTGTACTGAACACTCCTGGCCAGGCCCCCAACCTGGGGAAATGCGTCTTCACAATGTACATGTGACACCGGTGTGGCTGGAGACCGACCACAGCCTGTGTGTCTTTAAGTTTCCTTCCTGACACAGAAACTCCACCCTAGGAGGGAGTTACTGCTTTACTGCTGCCTCTGACCTTTTGTTCCTCCAGTGCCTTTCATGTGTCTTATATCAAGTGTGTCGCCCTCCTGATGAGAGGCCCTCCCTCCAGATGTATCAGAGCAAGGAAATGAATCCACATGGAATGTTCCGCACAGACCAGAGCCTGCAGACAGTTCCAGAACCTGGACCACTGCAACAGGTTTATGATTGCAAAAACAAAGCAAGGAAATGGATCCAGCGGGCATACCGAATTCCCCACATACCTGGGATATTGCCCCCAAATTTCCAGCTGCGGTCAGTTTCTCCTCACTGACTGAGTGCAACCTGACCTGCCCCAGGGACAAAGCAAGACCTTGCCTGGTCCTCCTGGGTCACTGCAGCGCCGGGGCTCAGAATTAATTATACAGCTAATGCAGCTGTATGGAGGGAGTGGTCTGCAGCAAGTCCAGAAACTGCTCTCCCTGACCTTGGGTGCTTGGTGGGCTGTTAGAAATTTAGACCTGCAGCTCAATACAGAGGCCAAGGGTGAAGGTATGGATTCTGAGTTTGAGGTAAACTGGAAAATAGCTCCCGAAAGATATCCGTGTCCTAATCCCTGGGACCTGTGAATGTTAGTTTATGTACAAAAAACAAAAACAAAACACAGGGTCTTTGCAGATGTGATTAAATTAAGGACCTTGAAGTAGAGAGATTATCCTGGATTATGTAGGTGGGCCCTAACTGCAATCACATGCATCCTTATAAGAGGGGGGTAGAGGGAGATTTGACGCACTGAAGGGAAGGCACTGGATCACAGGGGCAGAGTTTGGAGAGATGTGGCCCCAAGCCAAGGACAGCGGCAGTCACCAGAATCTGGAAGATGCGAGGAATGGGTTCCCCCTGAGCCCCCAGAGGGAGTGGGATCTGCCAACACCTTGATCTCAGCCCAGGGACACTGATTTGGGACTTCTGGCCTCCAGACCTGTAAGAGAATAAACACATTATTCTGAGGCACCAAGTGTGTGGTAATTTGTCATGGCAGCAATAGCAGCACAGGACACTACTAACCCCAGGGGCAGAGGGAACAGGTCCGGGGTGGGGTCTTGGAGACCACTTGCATTTAAGGAGGTGGTGGTGTGGACAGAGGATAAAAAGTCAGTGTCAAAAACTAGACGTCAAGCAGGAGTAACACTGAGCTCTCCGCCCCCAGGATCCAGCCCAAGTCGGGCATCTCTACTGTGGGATTCCCCTCCCGATGTTCCCAGCAACCTAGTGACGTGGCATCTGGAATCACCTGGCTCTATCTCAACCCAGACGTGTGTGTTTGGTGAGGTGCATACCCTCCCCCATCTATGAAGATGCTGATACTAATAGCTCTCTTTATTATTAGCTAGGTGAATGGCTAAAAGCATTTCAGGAAAACTACCTCTTCCTCAATCCTATGGGGCTGCAGTGAAGTGATTAGTGCTAAAGGCCTGATCTTTAGGAGCAGCAGGGATGGCCGGGAAGTGGCCTTCGGAAGAGGAATCACCAATGCCACTTCACCTACAACACAGAAAAATTCTACCCATCCTTCCACCCAACCCATCCCAATCCAACCCAGGCCTCCGCCTTGGAGTTGGGAAGTGGAATCAAGTGACCCTGAAAAGACCTCTGTGGTCCTGACTGAGCTAGCATTTCTCACTAGGCCATTCGTTACATGTGCCTCTGGTGGATGCTGCCCGCAAGAGGAACTTGGTTAGGTAAGGCATTTTCTTTGTAGCTCTCAGGCTTTATACAGCAAGATACAGTTTACCATGCATTGATGGCATGGCAAGAAAAGATGGATGTGAGGGGTAAGACCCAGATGAGAATTTCAGGCAACCCATGGAAAAGACTTCACTGGTCTTTGGATATCTCAGAAGTGGACGGGGTCCAGGACTGTGTATGGGGCTGTTGGATCTGTAGTATGGGCTTCACGTCTGAGGCCTGTGAGCTAAGAGCATCACACCAAATCCCAGAGATTCATGCCAGATTCGTGGAAGACTGCTTTTCCTTGTTTCAAGGCAATGATGTCCGAGTCTGCTGTCTCTTAACTCTCTCTCTTCCCTGAACCTCAGACACCTCATCTTTGTTCCTTTGTTCCATAGTGCTGAGTTTCTTGGGAGCCTTCAGCAAAGGAGCTGAGAAAATGTCTGATTCCCAGAGTTAATGCGATAACCTATACTGTCCTCAGAAGACTACTCAGCCCTTAATTCATAGACCAACAATATAAATACTTCCATTCCCTGGGCTGAGAATCTTCAAAAGCAGAAATAGTTACTCCTTAGGTCAGCAGTCCTTAGCTTGTGGTTGCAACCCCCAGTGGGAAGATCTAGTCACTGGCAGAGTTGGGAGGTGGGTGAAAAATTAAGAAGGAACGTCCTGTGTGAGGACTGTCGAAGCTCTGCAGGGACCAAGGCATCCATGGGATTCAGAGTCTGAGTCATTCCAGGGGCAGTGACAACAGCTGAACGTACGTGGCCAAGAGGCATCGAATCGGGTGACTCAGCCTCAGGGCCTCCCACTGCTTCCTGGCTATGCGGGCACCCACACTCAGGACAGAGTCAAGACGGGACCACCAAATTGTATTTCCCACAGCTCAAAGAAAGTACCCATGGTTTCAGAATGAGTCAGAGCAGGACAAGATGGGTGAGTGCTTTCTGATGACTTTTTTTTTAAATTCCAAAAAAGTTGAATGCTTGAAAGTTGTGAGCTCAGGCTTAGCCAAAGTAACCCAGATAAGTAAGAAATGGAAAAGTTGTAACTGCATTTCAAAGTTAATTTTAGTCCCCTACCTCAAGTAAGCCTTGAGTATAACAGCTTTGAGAGGCCTATGCAGAGAAGCAGACCATAGAATTTTCTAGGAACTTGAAACTTGTGATCATTGATGCTGCAGGAAGAACAATGCTTCCACTGAAACAGGCTTGTCAGTCATCCTAGAGTCCCCAGGTCCCACCACCTCACTGGCAGTGAGTGTCCTCTATAGGGAAGGAGACTGGGATCCCGGACCACTGGTCACTCCAAGCCTCCATAAAGAGGCTCTCGGAGCTCCTCAGGCCTCAGTGCAGTCAGCTCAGTTCTCTGGATTTCTCTCACTGAGTCTTACCCCCAAATGTGTGGAAAAGAAGAGAAAAAGGAAAGTGATTAACTAGGAAAGGGACTCATCCGATCTCTGCTTCTCCTCCCCTCCCCTTCCTCCTGGGTCTCATGTCACCTCCACGTGGAAGAGAATGTTTCCCAGTGCCAGGCTGGCCAGAAGCTGGTGCTCGATGGTGAGACAAGCTGGGCAGCTGGAAACACCGAGGTGGTGAAAGGGTCCGAGGGGATCTGGGTGAGGCATGCAGAGAACTGACGGCAGAGTCTGAAGCTACTCCGGGCTCAGGTGCAAAAAGCTCCCACCTCTGCTGGGGGTCGGGAGGGGGAGGGGTAGAGGGGGTCTGGTATTTGCCACCCTGACCTGTGTGATTCTTGCTCAAGCCCAAGTCTCCCAACCAGCAGTATTTTGTTGATGAATGCTCGTTTACTTTTCTCTGTGTCCTCAGAGACTTAAGACAGAGGCTACAGTAGTTCTGACATCACTCCCATATATCCAGATATTTGTGCAGTACCTGTTATTACCTGCCAGGTATAGTTCTAGGCACTGAGGAAACAGCAGCAAAAAAAGACCAAAAATAAACAGTAAAAAACAAGCAAAAAACTCTTCAGAATCCTGTCATTATAGTCCTTATATCATAGTCAGAAAAGACCAATTAAAAAAATTACCGTGATGAAGAAGTCAGTTTCATCCCTGTCTCCCTGTCTGTGTAAAACATCACACAGGTCCTTTGGACCTTCCTCATGTCATTTGCAGATAAAACAAGTGGTCGTTGGATGGGGTCCCTTCCATTCCCTGCATTTGATTTAGGACTCGTTCCTTGTCTGAATCCAGCTCATGTTGGGAAAAGGACACAGGTGCAGCTCTAACAAGCCCAATGGTCCCTCTTCACTTCCTTGTTGAGCCTGTGCTTTGTGCCAGGCGCTGCGCAAACACAGTGAACGTGTGTCTGTACTCCACGTGTGTAGAGCTTCTCTTCCAGTATGGGGGACAGATAAGAAACGAGATCGTGACGAACTGTGATCATTGTTAAAAGGAAATTAAAGTGGTGACCCTGTAGAGAAGGGCTGGTTGGTGTGTTCAAGTGCAGCTGCTCTGAGAGGTGCAGCACGGGCAGGAGACTCTGGGACAGTCCAAACGATACGACTGCTGGGCCTTTGGACCGTGTAGAGTATGGATTTTACTCTTGGTGCAGAAAAGTGACCCTCTGTTACTCTGTAGATCGAGCTGCTGTGTATTGAGGTGATTGTAGGGCAATGAGCCTTTATCCCTGCCTGCAACAGTACAAGCAACAGGCAAGAAGAGGCACTTCCCTCACCCACCCAGTTTTCCATTTCCCCAGGGAAAGGCACTGGGCAGGGGCCAGATGGACATGGAGCTGATGGGAGGAACGTCTCACTCAGAGGAGCCTCTGCTTCTTTATGGACCCATAGGCCATGGTAAGAGGGAGAGGAAAGGCCTAGAGTAGGGCAAAGTGCGCAGCCAATGTTCCCAATTAAGAGGCCTCCAGAGAGAGGTACCTGGGCTGGGGAAGCAGACATGTGCAGAGCACGGCTGCCCTGGCAGTGCCTGAGTCCTTGACTGCAGCTTCCTCCAGAAGATTGCAGCATGCAGACTGTGCCCCAGGTCTGGCGTGAGGGGGATGCTTTCCCCTACGAGGTCTGCTGGGCAAAACCTTGTATTTGCTTGTGGTCCAGCCTGAAAGATCACACGTGGGGTTTTGGCCTGACCCTGGATTTCGGCCTCCCCAGTGAAGAAGATGGATTTTAGGGGGAGTCACCATACATTCAGGTTTGGGGCACAGTTCCTACTAGAACCTATTGTTCTGGCATCACTATTACCAATGCCCCAGTTCATCCAGGGGAGAGTTCATCCAGGACCAGACACAGACATAGCAACGGAGAGAAGTGAAGAGAGATGAGGTTTCGGAGACCAATCTATAGGATGTGCTAATGCAGGGGTCCCCAACCCCCAGTACTGGTCCGTGGCCTGTTAGGAACCGGGCCGCACAGCAGGAGGTGAGTGGTGGGCAAGCAAGCGAAGCTTCATCTGTATTTACAGCCGCTCCCCATCACTCACGTCACCGCCTGAGCTCCGCCTCCTGTCAGATCAGTGGCGGCGTTAGATTCTCATAGGAGCACGAACCCTACTGTGAACTGCGTATGCGAGGGATCTAGGCTGAGCGCTCCTTATGAGCATCTAATGCCTGATGGTCTGAGGTGGAGCTGAGGTGGTGATGCTAGCGCTGGGGAGCGGCTGCAAATACAGATTTTCATTAGCAGAGAGGTTTGACTGCCCGGAGACCATAATAAATTAATTACTTGCAGACTCATATCAAAACCCTATCAGTGAGTGGCAAGTGAAAACAAGCTCAGGGCTCCCACTGATTCTGCATTATGGTGAGTTGTATAATTATTTCATTATATATTACAATGTAATAGTAATCAAAATAAAGTGCACAATAAGTGTAATGCGCTTGAATCATCCTGAAATCATCCCCGTCATCCTGGTCCATGGAAAAATCGTCTTCCACGAAGCTGGTCCCTGGTACAAGAAAGATTGGGGACCACTGTGCTAATGTATTAGATGTCAAGGATGGAGGAAAAAGAAGAATCAAGAATATATCCCTGATATTTGGCTTGAGCAATTGTAAATTATCATATACGAATAACAAAAATGTGGTGTCAGCAACTGTTAGAGAAAATGCGAAAATGTCAATGTTTAGTTTTGATCATTAATTTTCACCAAGTCACTGATGATTCAACCTAGCTGCTGTTGACGCTGGCATTCTGTGGGAAAAAAATACATTATAAGATATCATATTTCCCCCTAAAGTTGAAACAGTCAAGACTAATTTTTAAAACTATGCCTCTATGATAATGTAGCTAATCATGAGTAATTCTCTCAACAAAAGGCAAGCACAAAGGAAAAACGAAAACCCCCAGCCTTCCATGATTGTTGTTTAACTTCTTTACCCATAAATTCCCCCTCTCTAAACACAAAGGTTTTAGTTTAATTTCTAAGTAAAAGGAAAATTGACCGAGCCTCACACACATCCCTCCACTAGACAAGCTAGTAAAAGAGTCTCAAATTGAAAACAGAAAGAGAGGGGTCAGATGAACAGGGTGAAGTCCAGCATTAGTGACAGAGATGCTCTGAGCTTGAGGTCCTTCCTGCATCAGAAACTGGCCCCAACCCAGCCCCATGCTCCCTGTCCTTGCTGAAAGGGTCAGCATCACTCCTGCTGACTCCTTGACCCAATGAGGAAGAAATAGCCTGGGAGGAGGCATTCTGAAGCTGTGGAAAATGCATGGAATTCGGAGCCAGACACACCTGGGTTCAGTCCTGATCTCCACCGCCTATTAGTTAAGTCTCTGGGAAAGTAACTTCTCTGAGCCTGGTCTGCAAAGTGTAGATTCCACGACAGACCACCCAGGCTGTTCTGATGACTCGGAAGTGTGTATATGAAGTGCTGAGCACAGTGCCTGTCGTGTATGGAAAGCCAATAAAAATGCAGATCCCAATTCAGCCTCCTGCAACTTAATGGTAGAAGTCCAGGGATCTTAGAGCACAGGAGTGATTTTTAAATTTCTTTATTTTGGATGGAAAAACCTTTTTTTAAACTCATAGGATGCTTAAAAATATTTACGCATAGCATTTCCCAATGGAATTTTTAAAAAGTAAAAAGTAAGGGGCATCTGTTTATCTACCATGATTCAAGAGCTTTATGTTAAAAAAAAAGATGTTAAAATTTTTGCATGTAATAATAAATTCTTATTCTTGAAGTGAGAATGGAAATTTGAAACTCCCTCCAAAAAAAAAAAAAAAATCCTCCCATGCTAAATTTTAAGACTATCACATAGTTTCTGCTGATTCAGGACCTTATCTACAATGTTGAAAACAGGTATTTTCAGCCAAATTTAAAAACAGGGAGAACTATATATTGAAACATTTTAAGTTCACAGATAAACACATGAATTAGCATGGCTGTAATTTTTTCAATTGGATGAAAATAACAAACAATTCCTGTAGAACATCTTCTGGAAACCTAAATCTACGGATACTAGGAATATTTGTCAGTAAATCCTTCTTCTGAATAAGCTCCTGTGTAATGTTCTTCTTCTGTCTTCTGGAAGCTTCAGTAGCCAGCAGTGGGGACTCTTCCTCAAATTTGTCGTGATTTCCCACCTCCACACTGTTTGCTGTATGTTGTATAATTACAAGAACACTGGATTTAGAGGTGGGAAAATATGAATGCTTGAAATCAAACTTCTCCCTGACTTTGGTTAATTACACAACCTTTCTGTATCAGCTAGCTATTTCCACAGTAATGCTGCATAACAAACACTCCCAAATGCAATGGCTTTTTGCAAATTTTTACCCTCATGTTCATGGGCCTACATGTTGATGCCACGGAGCTGGTCAGCCCTGGGCTTGGTGGGCAGCTCTGTTTCAGGCTGTGGGTCAGCTGGGCTTGGCTCTGGGCTTTAAGATAAACTCAGGTCTGCTGCTAAGTTTAGTTCAGGGGTCAAGGCTAAAGAGGCAGCAGCCACACAAAGGAAGCTCTTTTAATAGCAGACCTCAGTGCATAAGAGAAAGGCAAACTGCCCAAGCACGTCAAAGGCTTGTGCTCATTCCACATCTGCCTACATTCCATTGGACAGAGCGTGTCCCAATGTGATGAAGCTGCTTGGGAGTGGTGGTGTGTATTGTGGATAATCACCCAAACTGTCAGACTGCCCAAAGCCATCTGTAAAACTGTAGTGCTTCCCACCTCCCTGGCTGCTGTGTGTGTGTGTGTTCGACAGACCCAAGTGTCTGTTCCGTGGTGAGATCAGCATTGTCCTGGTCTAGTTGTCCAAACACAGGAATAAGAATCAACTGGACTGACACACAACTCTCATCCTGAAACTTCCCGGGGCACTTCAGTGGCATGCAGCCCTGCAGCAGGGTTAAGGGGCGCTCCTCTGGCTGAGCCCCTCTGCCTGGTTCCAGCGACCACAGCTTTCCCTACTAGCACACTTGTTTGGTGTCTATCCCCCCACCAGCCTGCCTGACCCTCTGTCGGTGGAGGGGCTTGATAGCTAAAGTTGTTCTTTTTTTTTTTTTTTTTTCCTTTTTTGCGGTACGCGGGCCTCTCACTGCTGTGGCTTCTCCCATTGCAGAGCACAGGCTCCGGACGCGCAGGCTCAGTGGCCATGGCTCACAGGCGCAGCCGCTCCACGGCATGTGGGATCTTCCCGGACCGGGGCATGAACCCATGTCCCCTGCATCGGCAGGCGGACCCTCAACCACTGCGCCACCAGGGAAGCCCCTAAAGTTGTTCTTTTACTTTTCCTTCCTAAGAGCTGTGGAGACCAGGACAGATAACTGCTTCCTTCTCTTTCGTTCTTTCTTCTCCTAAACTCATCCCAAGTACAAATCTTATCCAAAACACATCTTTGATAATCTGACATGAGTCTGGCAGCAAAATAAGATTCTTAGAGAATTTATGTCACCATCTTGCTAACGGAACATTCCCCAGTGATTCCCTTAGAACATGTCTGTTTAATTCAGGGTGGATTGGGAATACAGCTGCTTTTGAAATGGACCAGCTCGTGGTCAGCAGCTGTACACATGAGCTGCTTTAACCTGGGAACGTGTGAACTCTGGTTTGTGGGGATGGTTGTCGTGCTTAAGGGACAACAAACAGTTGTAGAATTGCTGGTGACTCAAGGGTGAAGGGTGTCTCTGAGAGCTCTGTGGTCCTTGGCAGTTATATGTTCAAAGACAGAGGCTTTGCTTCTGTTGCATCAGAGCCCATAACTTCCAATTCTGACGTGGAGGCACTGAAATCTTTCGTTTGAAGCTTTGGTTGAACCACCATTGGGGGAAGTGTAAAATCAGGAAGAGATGCAGTCTGTCGAGTGCACGGTTGCAATGAAGATGCTACTGTATTGGAACACAGAGAGTTGAGCCTACTTGATCCAGATGCCATAGTGTCAAGTGTCACAAGGCCTTTGAGCCTGGAAGACTTAAACCCTGTTTCTACCAGTTAACACTGTGTGTCTTAGACACGCACTTAATTGCTCTGAACCTCAACTCGCTCATCTCTAATGAATACAATCATACCTCACCCCCACTGGGTGGTTGTGGGGATTTGAGATAATGTAGCAAAGCAGCCAACACAAGGTGCCGTTGCAAGAGGCTGTAAAGCACAGGTGTTCAAGTTCTGGTTGCTGGTGTCACCTACCTGGATTGAGTCAGGAATCTGTCTCTGACCAGCTGCGTGTCTTTGGGAATGTTGCTTCACCTGTCTGAGCCTCAGTCTCTGAGTCTGTAGAATGATGATGATGGATCACCTGCTTTACAGCTGTTTGTGAAGGTCAGATGAGGTGATGCGGCGTGTCAGTTGTCCTGCACGAAGAGTCATGGCGAATCCCATGAAATTGAATGCCACAGGAAGAGGTAGGGCACACGCCGTATGTCAGGGCCAAGGTTGAAGGCAACCTGACTCAGGTGGACACTGGTGCCTCCAGAAAGGCCTCTCCAGGTTGCATTGGTCAAAGGTAGAATGAGGCCGGTCAGCTCACCTCCTGAGCGGTCTTGACTTAGGCTCAGGGCTGCGTGGCCTGAGAGACCAGCGGAGTACAGTGTTGTAAGGACATCCGCACAAAGCAGCGCTGATCTCAAAGATGGTCTGGTGGGAGGCTGTCAGAAACCGGGGGAAAGCCTTAGAGATTCTCCATGAACTAGGCGAGGCGGAATAACTACTTTTCCATTGAGATAGAGTCTGGCTGCCTCTCACTAAGCCTTGATGTCTTGTTTTGGAAAAGGATTCCAAATCATTTGTTTCTCCACTTTCCTTGAAGAAAGATCATTGTCTTTTCCCTCTATTTATTTATTTTTCCCAACATTTATCCTCAGACGAAACATGGCCGCACGCCACCCGCTTTGTCTTCACACTGGAGGTTTTGACTTTGTGTGGGGTGGGGAGTGATGAGACGGGCTGAGAAATGTCAGCCCCCATGGTGGGGGAGGGAGGGCCAGCTGGGGACCCTAAAAAGACACAGGCTGGAGCCCGTGAAGCCTACACCAAGGGCTACAGCAGGGACCCATCAGGGGATGGAGGCCAAACCCTGCTGGAGTTTTACACTGAGTCCTGACACACTTTCCAAGTGAATCCCAGGGTGAATCCGGATCAGCTATAGCTGGGCTGTAGCTGGCAGATTCACTCATTCTATTAACATTTTCTAAACATCTACTAGGCATTGGGCAAGACCCCCTAGTCCTTGCCACAAAGGCTCAGGGAGAGGAACATGAACCAAATAATCTGAGAAATAACAAACAAGAAGTGCCTGGAAGAAAAATACAAAGAACCATGAGTGCCTCTAACAGGGACATGATTTACTCCAAAGAAGCAGAGAAGATTCTCCTGAGACAGTGAAATCAGCTGAGCCTTGTACCAATTCTCTCAGTATACGTGAGATTGGACTCCCTGGAAACAGACCGGCAGAAGGGTTACCAGGCAGTGTTCCCAGGAGAACTCCACAGGGACATGGAGGAGACTGGACACGGGGACAGCTGACCTATAACGTGGCTGCAAATAAGACCCCCAGGCAACCGGCAGGTAACTCTGCAGATGGGATGCTCCTGCAGAGTCGTCCCAACCGAGGGGAGAGAGTTGGGTCTCTGTGTCCCCAAGTCAGGTGGTCATTGGCCATGGCACACCTCTGGGACCAGGAGAACCCTGAGTCAGGAGTTCCCTGGGGCTGAGGGCAATTCCCAGTAAGGGATGCAGCCATGAGCCATCAGCAGCCCATATTCCCTGCAGCTGGGGAGGGTGCATCTGTCTGGAGGAGGGAAGCTGGGTGCAGCATCAGGGAGCCGTCACAGCCAACAAATCCCTGTTGAAAGCCCGCTGGGAATTAGGTCCTCTTCTAAGTGTCGGGAGTCAGCACGAACAAGAGGCACACTCTCCGCCCTCACACCAAGTGCTGATGGTTCTAAAATCTCACCCCATTCCACTCGTCTCCCTTGAGATCTATGCCTGGATCCCCGACTGCCTACATGCTATGTCCTCTGGGATGGGACACACACACACACACACACACACACACACACACACACACACACACGGCAAACTTAACGTGCACAAGCCAGACTCCTTATCTCCCCTCCCCCGACCAAACTCGCTCTTCCCACAGCCTTTCCCAAATCTGCTGGGGGGAAATTCATTCTTCTAGTCCATCAGGCTGGAAAGCACCCATTTCCCACTGATCAGTTCTACCCACATCTTGAATCCAGAATTTGACGATATCTCCACCTCCATGGCCACCACCTTGACCCAAGCATCCATTAACGTTAGCTCTCACCTGGATTATCACAGTAATCTTCTCTCTGGCTTCCCTGTTTCTGCCCTTGCCCCATGAGTCTATCCTCAACCCAGCAAGCGCTGTGATCTATTAAATCACGTGTCAGTCGATGGCACTGTGCTGCTCACCGCTCTGCAGACCTGGTCTCATTCAGCACAAAGCCCAAGCCTTACCATGGTCTCTACGACCATCCTGTCACCAGCTTCATTTTATTTATTGTCCATCTTTCCAACTGAAATACAAGCTGCATTGAGGGGAGAGTTTTTATTTATTATTAATATTTTTATACCTATTCTACTTCCAGTGCCTAGGACATGAGCTAGTACATACTAGGTTATCAATAAATGTTTGGTGCATAAAAGGAATAACTTGATTGCTTGAATCTCCTCCCCAAACCTCTCGTTGGAGAACATGAAGCTACTTGAAGTGAAGGTCAATATTTCACATCGGCCAACAGGATGTGCTTTACGTCAGCCCCACCTGAGACTGGACCTCACCTGTTTTCAGGGTGCGATCCCCACCAAGGGCTCAGACTCTGTACAAGGCAAGCATGTGCCTGAGTCCTTGCTCGCGGTGATTGACATGGGAAGGTCTTGATCACTTTGGGATTGTTTCTTTGAATTGACTCCAGGCTGAGTGTGGACCAGGTGGAGCCCAGATTCTGTCTGAGTTAAACCACAAAGAAAACTTAAAGATACTTCCTGTATCTTGTTCCCCTTCAGCTGCATAGAAGGAAGAAGATAAAAAAGCGAGGCTTGATGGCCAAGCCTGTATCTGATCACTAGAGGGTGAAGCCATGGATGGTGGAGTCATGAAAAAGAAGAGATGCATCGCATGGTGAGGATGAGTTTCTCCTTCCCAATTATCCCAGAGGCTGATCTGAATCATGGAGAAGGTCAAAGATCCTTGGAAGGAAGAACATGCAGTCCCGTGAGTGGGATGGGACGTCCAGCCTGAGTGGAGATGGAGTCACAGTGAGGATCCGCCCATCAGCACAGGTTGAGACCAAACACTCTGCCTTCCCCCTGACTTTTATACAGTCAGAAAAACAGATTTTGTCTCCAAAAATTCACATCACATGAATTTTTAGTCATGAGTGTTCTGCAAAATAGACCATTTCCTCTAGTTAAATAAAGAACTTGTGAGCCATGAGCTGAACTTTTCTGAAAACAACTTGATTTGCAAGCCAAGCTATATGTCTAAGAATGGATGTTAACGAGGTCCAGCCAGCTGGACTTTCCAGGAAATCCTCTGGGCTACATTCACAGAAGCTTCTCCCTCACTTTCATCAACAATGTAAGTTTGTAACTAGATGGATGTCTTTCCCGAGCTCTAAACTTTTTATTTTCTGCGATTGTGTCATAATTACAAATTTTATTCTCAAAACACATGAAATTCATTTTTCCAACTTGTCTGAAACCTTGAAAAAACAGAATGAAATTAGATACAGAGGCCAAACCCAAGGCACTCAGAGCTACAGGGAGCTGCTGTCTTGTCCTTGTAGGAGGGCAGAGAGGGAAGTTGGTTGGAGAAGATGCCTGCACAGTTGGCCCAAGGGCTTGGATCAGAACTTACTGCCAGCGAGTTGTCTGCGTCTCCCACCCCTCTTCCAGCCCAGAATATTCGCTTCAGTTCCCAGGAAGCAGTGCTATCATCCTGGATTCCAGAACCAGGGTAGCACCTGGGCTGACTCACCAGCTGACCCTCCAGTTAAGCGACGAAGACTCCCAGATAGGAAAGTCACGTTTTCCATAGGACCTGCATCCTAGTCATTTCTACAATTGGGGACCAAGATCTGGGATCTTTCTGTTCTGATCTTGAGAAGAGTAAAACGTGGGATTCTGTGTCTGGAGGAAGAAGGCCCAGGTAAACCCCGAGAAGGCCCAGGACAGGATGCGGACACAAGTCCTCCAGTATATCCCAGAAAGGTGGCTTCAGACAGACAACTAGTCAGTTCACCCCTCCTACCCCTCCCGCCTCCAGGGAGAGCTGGAGGAGCTACCCACGGCTTGTCTCCATCACCCTCCCCTTTATCTGTCCATGCCCGTAAATAAGTGAGGATAAAACTCAATGTACAGCCCAGAGAGCAATTTTCACGGGGCGCCTGTGGAGAAGCAAAGGGGTCTCCCTTTCCTCAGAAATGACTCTCACCACATTCCTCCCAGAGACACTGTTCATCCACTGGGCTCCAGTATTCAGCCAACAGGGAGGGAGGAATTCCTACACTATCTCAGCCATCCGGGGAAGTTCCAGTGGACTCTGTGACACAACTCCGGCCCCCTGGGCATTTAGAATCTAAATTCCCGGGGTGATGAGAAGCTCAGGCCTGATGTTTGTCATCTATAGACAGCAGGCTACGTGGCCTTCTGGATATTTACACCCTCTGAGGAGAGATGGTCCTTAAAGGTACAATTTGGCTTCTCTAAAAAGGTGAGATAGTGAAGACCCAGACAGTGCAGCTTGCCTGGAATGAGACAGTGAATCACACAGAAAATGAGAAAGAAAACATAATCTCTGGGCTTGCAGCCCATGAGACCATTTTCTTTTTCTTGTTAAAAAAAAGCACAAGTTAAAATGAATCCATGTAATACCATAAAATCTTACTTCACTGATAAGTCAGACACAGACAAATATCATATGATATCACTTGTATGTGGAATCTAAACAAAATGATACAAATGAACTTACTTATAAAGCAGAAATGGACTCACAGACAGAGAGAACAAACATATGGTTACCAAAAGGGAAAGGTGGGGAGGGATAAATTGGGAATTTGGGATTAACAGATACACACTACTATATACAACATAGATAACAAGCAAGGACCTACTGTATAGCACAGGGAAATATATTCAATACCTTGTAATAA
This sequence comes from Aethalodelphis obliquidens, assembly GCF_003676395.1. Taxonomy (NCBI): domain Eukaryota; kingdom Metazoa; phylum Chordata; class Mammalia; order Artiodactyla; family Delphinidae; genus Aethalodelphis; species Aethalodelphis obliquidens. The sequence continues at coordinate 3,501,380 of NW_020837946.1, forward strand.
CCTATAATGGAAAAGAATCTGAAAAAGAATATATATGTATATATATACATTATATATATATATGAATTACTTTGCTGTACACGTGAAACATTGTAAATCAACTCTACTTCAATTTTTAAAAAAAGAAAAACAAACTTAGTTTGCTGAGAATATTGCTCTATTTAAAAGCGTGAAGGGCTGACAGAACTTGCTTATTTAAGTGTATTTTTATAAGTAAAATTAGACCCATTTTGTAAGTAGAAAAAGATTTTGTGCACTTAAAGACTGATTAATTTTTTAATTTATTCACATAGAAATATTTTCAACTTCCAATTATACACAAGACATCATATGCATAAACGAGTATAATTCCTTTTAAAATTTACTCAACATATGTAGCACCTTGGCCCCAATATTATTTATAATTGTGTTTTAAATAAAGAACAATGTATCTTGGGAAAAGAGGAAGGTAAGTGTCCTTCTTTAAGCCTCTAATGATGTGCACTGCAGAAGGTGAGGATTAAGTGAGAGAAGCAGCAATGGAAAACTAGGAGAGAGACATGAACGATTTCACTTTTGTGCTGTTCAGGCATCACAGCATGGGAAACAACAGATAAATATCTTCAGTCCTCATTTCTTAATAGTCAATGATGATGCACTAAAAGGCTTTGGGTTTCATCAGCAGTGTGATTTGTAGTTGCATGTCTTGAGTATCAGGTGACATGGGACGCTGCTACAACATGCTACTTGTTCACTGGCCAGAAACATGTCCAGCCAGGGGACGAGGCAGACCAGAATGCCATGGGATTAACACCCTGAAACAGCCCTAAAGCAAGGATGGGTGGAAGGTGGTGGTCCAATAGCCAGACCCCTTGCCCTCGAAGGTGAGTTGGGTGCAGTTTCCCAGGGGGACTGAGCCTCCACTGCTCACAGTGGAAGCTTTGCTTATTCATGTGCCCTGTGTTTGCTTTCTTCTTTTTCCAATGCTTCAGCACATCATGAGGTCCCCCCAGTTCCAGCCCTTCCTTACCCTGCTGGACTTTCCTGCTTGGTAGACAGGTTTGAAGGACTTTGCTAAGGCAGACATTCTCATGCAGATCACTCTGAACAACCAGCCTGCTTGCCCAGCCCGCCTGTTGCCATGGTTATTGCACAGAGGGGACGTCAAGCAGACTATGGACTCAGAACACTTTCCTTCTGAACCCCAAATCTACCAGTTTGCATCTGCGTGTTTGTTCCCCAAAGTACTCGTTCCAGATTATTTCCCAGAAACTGGCAAGGAGGCTTTTTAACATCACTCAAACTTTACTTCTACAGTAAACTTATTAACTAAATAAATAACACATGCCACAGTTCTTCCTGACTCCACCCCCATCTAAGCTAGACCAGTGGCTGGGGTGTGGCGATGTTGTCCCAGGTGGACACGAAATGTTTCCTTAACATTTGCTTCAGGCAAAGTTGGTGCCCAGACCACCACCCTGGACCAGCATCAATGGCTTTTTGGTGTAAGCAGCACTGAGGTTTGGGCTTTTTCTCCCATGGGAGAAAGCATAATAAAAATCTATCAATGATCTATGAACCAGGAGGGGAGCTCTCACCAGATACTAAATCTGCTGCCATCCTCGTTACTATCCTCGTTACTCACCTGCATGATCTCACCTGTACGCGGAATCTAAAAAACAAAACAAAATGAAATGAAAACAGACTCAAAGATAGAACAAACAAGGGGTTGCCAGAAGGGAGGGTTGGGGGTAGGAGTGAAATAGGTGAAGGGGATTAAGAAGTTGAAACCCCCAGTTATATAATAAATAAGTCACAGGGATGTAACATACAGCATAAGAAATATGGTCAACAGGGCTTCCCTGGTGGCGCAGTGGTTGAGAGTCCGCCTGCCGATGCAGGGGACGCGGGTTCATGCCCCGGTCCGGGAAGATCCCACATGCCGTGGAGCGGCTGGGTCCGTGAGCCATGGCCGCTGAGCCTGCACGTCCAGAGCCTCTGCTCCGCAACAGGAGAGGCCACAGAAGAGAGAAGCCCGCGTACCGCAAAAAAAAAAAAAAAAGAAAAAAAAAGAAAAAGAAATATGGTGAATAATATTGTAATAACTTTGTATGGGGACAGATGGTTATTAGACTTTTTGTGGTGACCATTTCGTAATGTAATGTATGCAAATATCAAATCATTATGTAGTACACCTGAAACTAACATAAAATTGTATGTCAACTATATTTCAATGAAAAAATAAAAAAAATATGGTTGCAAAGTTTTGCAGCCCCTCCTCGTTAAGAGAGAGAGTCTATTTCTCTCTCCCTTTACTCAGGCAGCTTGTTTTAGCCAATGGGTCACAAGCAAGTATGACATAAGTAGCAGCTTGAAAAGTGTCCATGATGGTTTGTCTTCTCTTGCTGCCTTTGGAACCCAGAAGCCATGGGAAAAAGACAGGGCTGGTTAGCTAGATGCTGGACATGTGTGGCTCACATGTCACTCCCCAAGTCTTACTCATAAGAAGAGCGGCTGTTGTGAAGTTTCAGGCTCCTGGGTCAACCAATAAACGTTCCATTCCTGGGCTTGTGTTTCTTGACCTCAGGATGTAGAATCATGTAGGATGTTAGTCATGTCTCTGCTGGGAATGTATAGACAGATGGTCAGCATCCCAAACCTCCAGGTCCTGGACCACCTGCTTGAACAGGCAGTTGTGTGACATGAGCTCTGACATCCGAACCCTACCATTCACTCCTTCTCTGCTCCAGTGACCCCTCCAGGAGTGATCCACACCAGGACCCCAAGGCAGATGGGATACAGCTCTGGTCATTAGTGTGAGCCAATGCCTGGCGACCTCCTTCCTTACCCCCTGAGGACACAGGTCTTCTCCGGTTGACAATGAGGGCTAGGATGAGCCTTGGGTGAGGAGGCCCTGAGGGGAGCTTCTTGGACTACACTTTGCGCCCCTGGGTCTGTATTTCAGACTTAAAGTCCACTTGACCAGCTGGTAGGCAGAACAGAGCCGAAGGCCCTGATATAAGCTGGTGTGCCCAACTCACAAAGCAGGGAGTCATTGAATACCCTGACAAAGGGAAGTATGAGTGGAGACTGACCTACATACTACGATTCCTCTGCTGTAACCAAAATACCATCGATGGGGTGGCTTAAACAACGGACATTGATTTCTCATGGTCCTGGGGGCTGGGGAGTCCAAGATCAAGGTGAGGACCAATTTACCTCCTGGAGAGAACCCTTTTCCTGGCTTGTAGATGACGCCTTCTTGCTGTGTCCTCATGTGGTCAGGAGACAGAAAGGAAGCAAGCTCTTGCAGGTCTCTTTGTACAAGGACACTGGTCTCATCGTGGGGGCTCCACCCTCATTACCTAATTACTTCCCAAAACCCCACCTCTGAATACCATCATATTGGAGATTAGGGTTTCAACATATGAATTTGGGGGGGATGCAAACGTGCAGTCTGTAACACTGCCATACTACAGACACGGCCAAAGAGAATCCAGCTCTGACCAGGTTGTTGACCTCTCTCCTTTTGGAGAGGAACTGGAGAGGGGACAGAAGGACAACTGGGAACTCTTCACCCCTTCCCCAACTCTGGTACTTCCAGTGAGGACAGAGAGGCAGAAATGACCACCCCCATGGACCAAGGTGGGAATGTGGGGAGAAGGAAATTATTAGCCTCCCTGACACCCTCAAACTCTCCTGGGTCTGCTCTCTTGACACCCAGGGGGCTTAACACCAGTGATCCCAAGGGTACCAGCTGTGTCCCCAAGCTTCCCTGGGGATGAGACCCAACATCATGTTCTGCTCTCACCTGGCACCCAATTCTGCCTCTGCCTTCAGAAACTTCTGAAACAATTAAGACAGATAGTAACGAATTCTGAAACTTCTGAAACAATTAAAACAGATAGTAACGAATTCTATGTCCAAATTATGCCCCAAGCCAAAAATTCACCCCTATACTCTTTCTTTGTGTGTCGTTCAACATACATAAGGCCATGCTGGGTATTGGACCCCTCGTGCTCTATCATTACGGTCTGTTATGAAATGTTTTCAACACTGACATGAAACCATCAAAATTTCAGATCACTTGTTAGCAAAGTAGTACAGTGACTTTTCCTATAAATCACTTGATAACTATTGAGGAGGGAGAGTGTTCTAATAAGTAAGCACGAAGTCAATATTTTAGGTATGAAATAGATAATTTTGGGAGCTAAAGACAGAGAATAGACTGAAACCAGAGAGGCATTATTCCAGGAGGCAGTCGCCTAGCTGGACAGATGTGACTTTCTCAGTTCCTGAGATGCTCACACAACAAGCCACAAAGCCAGTGACACTTTGCTCAGAGAAATCTGAAATTTCCATTCACAAAATTCATTTATCAAATGACACCAGGTAGTGGTACGTAACATCACTGATGTATGCTGGTAAGGGTTTTGCTTTGTGACTCAAAGTCTGTGATGTTCAGAGCATCGTTGGCGTTTAGCTGACGTGTAGGAGGGAGAACCCCGGGGAGACGGCTCGTGCTGCTTTTGCCGTGCGAGCCTGGATGTGGTCTGGAAAGCGAGCATGGGAACGGTCTGAGAGGACTGTCTGTACTAGTCTGTAGTGAGGGAGGTACTGCTTTATTGAGACATTTATTAACCCTGAATGGCCAGCCCACAGGATCATGAGGTCTCCTGCTCTCAGTTCAGTGCTGGAAGCAATGGTGAAAACTGGAAACAGATTCCAGCCGCTGAGTTTATGGGATCAGCACGCTGTGTGAAGAAATGTCTGCAGGGTACAAGAATCTGCTTCCTCACCCTGGTGCCTTTCAAGGAGAAGGTTGTGTCTGTGAATTTTTGAAGGGAGAGATCTTTAAAACCACACTTTCATTACCCCAATAGTGTCAGCTCAAATCATGCTATGATTTTGAGTGGTTTGATTAAATGGTATATTTCAGGAATAATTAAATGTCTTGAACAGCTAGAATCCAACACCACAGGGCTATTTTTTTTAAATTGAAGTATAGTTGATTTACAATGTGTTAATTTCAGGTGTATGGTACAGCGTTTCAGTTTTATATATATATATTTCTTTTTTAGATTATTTTCCCTTATAGGTTATTACAAAATATTGAGTATAGTTCCCTGTGCTATACAGTAGGTCCTTGTTGGTTATTTATTTTATATATAGGAGTGTGTATATGTTAATCCCAAAGATTAGACCTAGAAATTATCATACTAAGTGAAGTAAGCCAGACAAAGACAAATATCATATGATATCACTTATATGTGGGATCGGAAAAAAAAAAACAAAAACAAATGAACTCATTTACGAAACAGAAAGAGACCCACCGACATAGGAAACAAACTTATGGTTACCAAAGGGGAAAGGGGGGAAGGGTAAATTAGGAGTTTAGGGCTCTTTTTTTAGAGATAAAATGTCTAGGTTTGTAAAAGAAAGCCACCCATGGGCAGACGGCTGAAATGCCAATAGTTGGTCTCCTCCCTGCTCTTCATTTTCTTTACTGGTCAGAGAGTGAAGGCAGTGAGAAATCATTATACAATAAAACCCACATCCAAACGCTGCCACAAAATTGAAGAAATACTTTCCAGAACTGAATGTATCCCCCGAGTAGATTTGAAGTTACTACAAAAGTAATGCATGTTCTTCAGGAATTTTAAAACAGATATAAAATAAAAATGAACCCTTCCCCCAATACCTTCCCCCTCCTGAAATAATCATTCCTAACAGTTTCAAATGTTCCATTCAAGCTTTGCTTTAATGCATATGCAAATACTTACATACCCCAACTCACACACACATACAGACTGAAAACCAGATGTCAGATGAGGAAATTTGTCTTTCAAGATTCAAATAAAATTTTCTGGGACTTCATCCCACATGTGGTGGGAATTCCACATTCCTCCCAACCAGTCTGAGAATTTGATAAGGGAAGGAAATAGGGTATCATTTTTTCTTAGTCCCCTTTGTTTTTTTTTTTTAAACATCTTTAGTGGAGTTTAATTGCTTTACAATGGTGTGTTAGTTTCTGCTTTATAACAACGTGAATCAGCTATACCTATACATATATCCCCATATCTCCTCCCTCTTACGTCTCCCTCCCACCCTCCCTATCCCACCCCTGTCCCTTTGGGGTTTTTTGGGGTTTTTTTTGCAGTACGCGGGCCTCTCACTGCTGTGGCCTCTCCCGCTGCGGAGCACAGGCTCCGGACGCGCAGGCTCAGTGGCCATGGCTCACGGACCCAGCCTCTCCGCGGCATGTGGGATCTTCCCGGACCGGGGCATGAACCCGTGTCCCCTGCATCGGCAGGCGGACTCTCAAGCACTGCGCCACCAGGGAAGCCCCCCTTTGTTTTTTAGCTCAGTTTTCTCCCAGTTACTTCAGAAAATGATGATTGCTTTGTTATCCCAAACATACTAATTTTTTTCCTTAAGCCTCAGGTGCAAAAGCTGAGGTAATTAGACTCTTTAGTTCACGGATCATTATCGTCTGTGGTCCCTGCTAAGTCACCCATCTGCCTGTCTTTCCGTCTATGCATCTATCCATTATCTATCTATCTATCTGTCTATCTATCTATCTACCTATCTATCTATCTCTCTCTCTCTCCATCTACCCATCCATCAGCCATTCATCCAATCATCATCATTCGTCCATCCATCTATCCATCCATCCATGCATCTACCTTTGTCTGCCTATCTATCGATCATCTATCTATCTATCATCTATCTATCTATCTATCATCTATCTATCGATCATCTATCTATCTACGATCATCTATCTATCATCTATCTATCTATCTATCTATCTATCTATCTATCTATCTATCTATCTATCTACCTCTCCCTCCATCTGTTCTTCTTACTTACTAAACGTTTCTGCTGCTCCCCTTTCCTGTTAGTAAATCATTCTGTGTACTTCCTTCTAAATCGGATCTTTGTTTTTGGCATGTGTTATTACAAAATGTGTACTTTTGAATCATGCACGTGTATTTTTAATTTATGTAAACTGTATTGTTTTAAAGGTTTCACAGCTTTTCCCCCTCCATTTTCACTCACCCTTTCCACCTACACAAGGCATCTGTGGGACTAGCAGATTTACTAATTAGCAAACAACTGAGGAATTTTATACGTTGCGTTGCTTAGCTTCCTCTCTCCTAAAGACTTCAACTTGTTCTGCTTTTAGGGTCCCTTCCCCCTGAGTTCCCCTCAAAACTTTCTCTATTTGGCTTGGACTCATATGTACTATATATATATTATCAAATATATTCAGTCTCATTAATGCTCTGCTAAACGATAGCCCACCTGGATCTCTCTCAGTCTCAGTGCAGAAGTGGTGGTGGGTATCAGAAGGTCCCCTGTCCCTTTGCTCTCTCTCCCAATATCTGCAAGTAGAAGGGGTGCTATTAGAGATTTATGTTCCTGCAGATGTGGCTATAGTTGCTTTTATGAGAAGGAATGCATAGCTATAAACAGGTTTTAATATTAAATAACAATGTTTCTCTCTTCTCTACTCACACATAGACTTACCCATTTATTTTCCCTACTAAAATGAGATCCTACAGTACATGTGCATTCTGTATTTTTTAAACATATTTAGAATGACCAGCAAAGGAACCCAAAACTCATGGCCTGATGGGATGTAGGGAGCAGTTAAGGGCTGAAAGTATTAACACTACAGTTAGAAATGGTATTAATTACATATGGCTCATCCTCGGGCAAGAATGTGGCAGGAATGCTTAGACAAGTGTACACGTCCATTTTCATGTCGTTATAGTGAGGATTTCTTACTGAGGCTGTTCAGTATCTAATTACCATATATTTGGGGGGATTTTTTAGATAGATGGGAAGCAGGACTCCACCTCACACTTTACAGGCAGCCAGTGAGGGGCAGCAAACTAGGTGACTTCACCTGGAGTTTGCATCATGAGCTGTCCTGGCTGCAGCAATGAAAGGCCACCACAGCAGCGCCAAACCAAACACAGTGGTACCCACTGTCCCCAGCCTCATACAAGCGGGCAGCTCCTGGGAAAATGCTGGCTGTGTGCCTCTCCTATTTTCTCTTGGGTCTGGTTCTGCAGCCTTTCATCAAGCTTGAGAGCCCCCTGTTACCCTTTTCTCATGCCAGAGTGGGTTTCTGATATAAGCAGAAGCCTTGGAAGTTGGACCAGAAGGGCAAAAAGCATATGGTTATTCAGGAGAGAAAAAGATGAGAAAGAGCTAAGAAACAGGACATAAGATCTCTGGAATCTGTATCCTGGTGCCCAGAGCATGAACAATAACCTGGGGAACTTCAGGATTTAAAATACAAGACTGTAATTAGGAGGTGGCAATGGAAAATTATATCCAAGTCAAAATGCAGAGAACTTTAAAGAGAATAAGAGTAAGATGTCAATGGAAGCAACCTAAGTGTCCATCGACAGATGAATGGATAAAGAAGATGTGGCACAAGTATACACTGGAATATTACTCAGCCATAAAAAGAAACGAAATTGAGGTATTTGTAATGAGGTGGATGGACCTAGAGTCTGTCATACAGAGTGAAGTAAGTCAGAAAGAGAAAAACAAATACCATATGCTAACACATATATATGGAACCTAAAAAAAAGGTTCTGATGAACCTAGGGGCAGGACAGGAATAAAGTTGCAGATGTAAAGAATGGACTTAAGGACACGTGGAGGGGGAAGGAGACGGGTAAGCTGGGACGAAGTGAGAGAGTGGCATGGACATATATACACTACCAAGCGTAAAATAGATAGCTAGTGGGAAGCAGCCACATAGCACAGGGAGATCAGCTGGGTGCTTTGTGACTACCTAGAGGGGTGGGATAGGGAGGGTGGGAGGGAGACGCAAGAGGGAAGAGATATGGGGATATATGTATATGTATAGCTGATTCACTTTAATATAAAGCAGAAACTAACACACCACTGTAAAGCAATTATACTCCAATAAAGATGTTAAAAAAAAGCAAAAACAATAAAGGTGACCATGTAAAGAGGATCTAAAAAAAAAAAAAAAAGTAAGATGTCAAGAATGTGTGTGCCTCAGTGGAGAGAACTCAGGGTGTGAATAGAGGGAGAAGCCTTAGATAGTTGGCAACTTCCCCAGGCTGCCCAGATGGAGGGCGTAGATGGTTCAATCCTGACTCTACCCTCAAATGTCTAGATGGAGAGATAAGAAATGCAAGGAAGTGGAAATGGCGTCCACCAGACTTTTGTCCGCATCTCATGAGAAAAGGTCAGGGAACCTCTGCTCAGCTTTAACTCTAAGAGTTCATTGTGAAGTGCACATAATGCAACCTTTAGAGTATCATATATTTTATCTCTGAGTTTTTGAAAGCCAGGGAGAGGGACACTTGAGAAAGTTCGCTTTGAAAACTTCAGGAAAAAAAATAGATCTTTCTGGAGGAGTTAATGAAAATGTTGAGTTCATTTATTTCCTGGTGTCAGAGAGATTTTCTCATTTGAATGAGAAATAAACTTTACATAAATTATTTTTTAAGTGAATACAAATATACAAATAGTATCAATGAATAAATAAGCATAAAATACGTTCTGCCTTTAAGAAGAAAAGAGCCATCTATCTTTATGGCTGTTGTTAAGATAGTACCGTTTTCTTGGGTTATAGAAATTCTTAAGATCACTTCACTCTTGAGAGAGCACAGAAAACTTCTTTTAATTTTAACCCTGAAATTATGAAAGCATATGAAGAAAGGAATTGATGTCCCTAGGAGTTTAACTTGGTGGGAACTTAAATGTACCTAAATGAAAGAAATGAATTATTAATCTGTGGGTAAGAAAATGCATGTAACTCATAATTGTTTATCCTTTGGAAAAGTACTTCTAATAAAAACATTAGAGATAAAATAAAATAAAATAAAATAGTAATGTTAATCATTAGTTTTGAAGGTAGGTGTCAAGGTGAGTTCGGGGTACTTCGCTCCTTCACCCCATCCCATCTCCTTTACCCCAGGCATCTAGCAAGGGCCACCATGTGAGCTCTCAGGTGACACTTTAGTTTATTAGGTGGAACTTGAGCCAGAATTGGTTGTTGCCAAATAGGAGCGAAAATGGGGCGAGAGCTGAAGCAGGAGATGCAGGATAAATCATGGGGAAGAAAGGTGTTGGGAGGGTGGAGGCAGGGAATGGGAGGGTCGGAGAGAGACGCGTGTTAGATTTTTCCTGCTCACGTTACTTCAAATTGCCTCCTGTACCTTCTTGAGCATCAGTGAGACCTCAGCTGGAAAACCTAACCAAACCCAGCCTCAATAGTGAGACGTCTTGCAATAGTTTGAATACAACATAAAATGAAAGATGGAGAAAAAGAATGCCATTTTAACTCTACAACTTGTTACTTCAAATGGTTTTTAGAAGATTAGGTTTTTAAGATGAGAACCGACCACCTGTGTCAACATGATCTCATGCTTTGCTCTGCCTCTGCCCATGAAAGATAAAATACACCCACCAGTAAATTTGCTCTTTGCTTCAGAAACTTCCTGAAGATCAATTTGTCTGAGACAACACTCTGCTCACTTAAACAACTCACTTATAAACACCACTTTACTTCTCAAGACTTGCTTCAAGAGTCTCACCTATCATGTCCATCATTGTGAAGTCACTGTGTCACAGACTTTGTCCAGACCCAGTCAGTTTCCTGCCTCAAAAAGTCTGCCTCACCCAGACCCTACTGGCCTGTAGGTGTCCTGCTCTCACTCCCCGCAATCACTGCTGAGACACTGGCCAGGTGTGTTCCCCCTGTCTGCAGTGAGCCCCAGTAATCTTAGTTTTGCTTTATTAGCAACATTTTGGTGATGTTTTGGGGAGTTCAGCAAAATATAAAATTCAATCATTAAGCTTTATGTTCAGTATAATTTCAGTTGTAAACTTGTGTGACCTGCAGCAAATGCATGAACCCTTCTGAGCACCATTTTCCTTTGCACGGAAAGAGAACCATCCTGTTTCATAGGTGAAGAAAAACAACACGGTGTAGGGGACACAGTGCCTCTTGTAGCACTTTAGAAGGTGGCTGTCATTGCAATTCAGAAATGTCTTGATTTTCAGGCTGAGCTGAAACTTAAGGTTGGGACTTCCCTGGCGGTCCAGTGGTTGGGACTCTGTGCTTCCACTGCGGGGGGCGTGGGTTCGATCCCTGGTTGGGGAACTAAGATCCCGCATGCCGCATGGTGCGGCCAAACAAACAAACAAACAAACAAAACAAACAAACAAAAAAACCCCGAAACTTAAGGTTATTTGGGGTGGCTTGCTTTTTTGGTTTTGTTTTTTAACGAAAACCGTAAGTAGCATTAGAGAAGTGAGTCAAGCTCATGCCCTCTGATGAAAAGGGAATTTATCTGTCACAATTACTGTCAGATAAAGGGAGAACTGGCTTCCTTGTCATCATCCTCAGTGTGCTCCTGTCCAGCTCAAGACTTTGCTCAAATTGGATTACATCTTAGCTTTTTTTCATGACATGGAATCTTTCTAAGCTGAATTTTAGTATGTTATTCAAATGCTGAAAAATTGCTAAATAAAAACGCTCAATTTTCCAGTGTGCTTTTACTTTTAAAATTGGGACTAGAGGGTTATTAGTAACACATTTGCGGAAGGAATGTAACAAGCGAAGTCTTTCTATCAAGCATTTGCAACAGAATGTTAATCTTTCCATTTCTTCAGAGGCACCAAAGGCGGAGAGTAATGCAAGAGTTGCCAAGCACCCTCTAACCTGACCGAGGTGCTAAACCACCTACCAGAAGCAAGCGTGTCCAAAGCCACTTCTGCCAGCATTAGCCTATTATCCTTTTGCAGCTACATAAAGGAAGGCTAAGAACTTATCAGATAGTTGGAAAGGGTGATAAATATACCAGAGAAGACTTTTGGAGATCATTGTCTGGAATTGTGACCTTCCATCCTCCCCCCATGGGAAGAATGTTTCATCTTCATCCTCCTTCACCTGAAGTCAAATGAGAGATCTTCAAGTGTGAGGGATGCTGAGACGGGTGTTTTGTGATTTAAGCAGGAAAATCTGAAGGCTGTGACCACACCGGTTCACCTGGTGGCAGAGTTAAGAATCAGCATTAACTGTATACAGGAGCATTTTGGGGTTGGGAGGCCAAGGATGGATGCCTTTTCTTCTGAACCCTGGGGTTCTCCCTAGAGGGGAGACTTCTTACCTGGAAAAGCACAGTGTGACTCTGGGAGAATGCATTGAAATGCAAAGACGAGAAACAAAAAATAAATCAGTACAACCTAATCCTTCTTCTGCAGGCGTCCAAGCCCTAGGCTGGTCTGAGGGAAAGATATTTTAAATCAGACAAGAGTTTGGAGGTTTGACATTACACTTAACTTTTCAAAGCCAGGAAAAGAGAGACTATCCTTTTGTCATTATCTTCAATGATTTTGAAAAGCAATGAAATTTTGCCCAGAATTTAATACAGAGATAGAAAGAAAGATTCAAGAGACCAGGCTTCCAGGGGTCTCAGAATGAAGAGTAAAATTGTACTTGGTTTCCACTATATTAAATCCAACTCTCTGAATACACGGGCTTACAAAGTTCATAGCAAGAAAAAAAAAAAAAAGAAAAATCCTTGACTCACATACACAACCTAATCTTTTTGCTTTCTTTCACCTTATATTTGTGTTAGGATGTAATTCTAGACCCATATCCCCTTGCAGAGTTTAATTATGTATCTGCGGATGATCTAGAGATTAAGATACTTCTTACACTTATTGGAAATGCAGCTTCCAATTGTTGAGGTAGCTCTTGGATTATCTTTGTGCCATTCAGAAGGAAAAAGGAAATATCTAACTCTGATACCATCAAGAGGTAAGGTATTGGAGAACTGGTGGAAACAAGTGAGCTCTCAGAGGAAACAAAGGAAGACGGACGGGCAGGACTGGAGGAAAACCAGAAGCCACACCATGGAAGCCATGTGAAAAGTATCCTCCACAGTGTGGGAACCGCCACGTGGAGTTGTGTTCAAGTTCGACCGCCGTGAGCGTTGACAGAGGTCTGAATCTGGTGGGAGGGGAGTCATCGGTGTGTCCGGGTAGAGTGGTACACAAGGGTTCCAGGTACTGTAGAGAGAGTAGGGAAGGCTTCTGGAAGCAAGGTAGACCAGGCTGACGCCTGTCCCCCCACTTCCCACCCTACAAATGCACACAAGTAATTTGGACCAGGAGAAGAACATGCTCCTAGTAAATGCACAACCACACTCAAAGCAAGGAGGGGAATCATCAGATGCCCCAAACATAAAAAGAACTCAAAGCTAAGATGACACTCTCACACCAGTGCCAGGGCAGTCTGGGACCCTGTGTTTGAGTTTTCATGTCCATATCAGGCAGGAGACAGGACTTTGGATGCATTTGAGTTAGGGAGATAGAACTGAGATGCCTGCATAAACTTCTTTGTGTGAGGAGGGGACTAAAATTCGCCACTCACCAGAAACATGACAAGGAAGGCTTTTCTTTGGTTGGAGAAGAGCTATTCCTATGAGAAATAGTCTCATGTCAGGAGCTCACATGCAACAGATAAGAAGTGGAGTGGCCTGTGCACTATGGAATCTGGAGCCTAGAAGTGAACAGAATGTGCCTGGGGTGCAGAGCATCCTCTAAGACCCCAAACCAAATCACAACCAGTATCAGAGGCACAGTTGCTTCTCATCCATGAAACCATGTCCACTGACAGTGAACTCGCTATAAAAGATACAAACTACGTAGGGAAATTAGCCACCATGAGGAAGGACAGCAGGTGCAATGAATGGTATGATTTTTTTCTCCAAGAAATTAAAAAAAATAGGACAATCTATTAAAGATGACTCAATAAAAGCATCTTTAAAATGATTACAGTGATAAAAAAAGACATGGAAACTATAAAGGAAAAGCTGGTAGTTTAGAAAAAGAACCAAATAGGCCTACTGGAGTCAAAAATATAGCCATTTAAAGGGAAAACTCAATGGGAAGATCCAGCAGTAGAGTAGACACACGTGACAAAAAATATTAGCAAACTGAAAGACGAGGAACATCGGAATTCAGCAAGAGAGATGATGAGACGGAGGTTACAGAAGTATAAAAATTTAAGAGAAATAAGGACTGGAGAGAGAGTTATCACAGAAAGGGACAGACGGACACAGAAGGAGGAAAGGGGCATGAAAATGGAGAAAAGGGAAAGAAAAACCTCAATCAATACTATAGTAGGAAAGGGGTAAACAAAATTACAGTCAATAAAAAACACAAAATAATATCATAGAGTTAAATGTGATCATTATCCCTAAAAATGGATCAAATTCACTTTTAAAAGAGACCCATACCTCATAATGAGTTTTAACATTAAAATACAGCAGGAGAAAATAAATATATAGGCCAGTCTCACTTTTAGCAGTTTTATGGGAAGTTTTACTGGGCTTGAAGAGAACAGATTATCCTGGTGTTCCAGACTGTTCCAGAGACTAGAAAAACCTGGAATATTTTCCAACTTATTTTATAAGTTAAGTCACTGAAATGAGACAAGGATAATATGATACAAAAAATTATCAAAGGAACATAAATACAAAAATCCTAAATGTACTATGAGCAAACTGAGTCCAGCAATGCATTTGAAAGATTTATTTTTAAGTACGATGAAGTGAGATTTGGACCAATCATATAAGAAGAGCTAAACATTAGAAGAGTGTTAATATCATTCATTATATTATCAGATTAAAAGAGAGAATCATATGGTTAATTCAATATACATAAATGTAGAAAATACATTTGGTAAAACTTATCACCAGGAGACGAAGAGAGCTTCCTTAATTTGATTGGGAGTATTTACCACAAAACCACAGTAAATCGCACATTAAATGCTAAAACCATGGGGATATTCTCTTTGATGCTCCTAAACATCAGACCAAAATAACTACCCAGCTGTCACAGTTTCTATTTGTCATTTTACTGAAAGTCCCAGACACTGAAATAGCAAAAGAAAAATTAAATGAGGTAAAAAGTTGGAAAAGCAGAAACCAAATCGTCATTATTAGCAGAGGATATGATTCTTGACATGTGAAATTGAAAGAATCTACATACTATCATTCTTTAAAAATGAATTCAGCAAGATTCTCGGATATAAAATCAATGTACTAAAAGCAACAGCATCACAACGTACTAGTAAAAACAAATTACAAAAGTAATAAAATTAAATACTGATCTCATTCATGGTAACAAAGTTATGAAGCATATAGGAATAACTAAAAACAGGCTATCTGGAGAGAAAATGAGAAAATGAAGAATATCAAATATGCCTTAAATAAATGGAAAGAGAAAAAAAAAACAAAAGATGGGGGAAAGATTATATTTACGTATGGGAAGACTCAAATTCACCCCAAATTAATGTGTAAATTTAATGCCAGTTCAAAAAAACTCTTAACAGGGTTTTAAATGAATGTGACAAACTGATTCTAGAATTTGTGTGAAGGATTAAATGGCCCCAAACTGCCAAACTATTTAAAAAAGAATAAGGAAGGACTCACACGACCAAATTTAGAGACCTATTATATTGTTATAGTATTTACAACAGTGAGTTACTGGCTCAGGAAAATACAAATACACCAGTGGAACAGAACAAAATCCAAGAAAGATACCCACACACATATGGGGACTTGAGCTACAACCATGATGGTATTTGCAAATCGATGGAGAAGAAACAGGCCATCTAGAAAATGGAGCAGTGACAATTGGATTGGATCAAAGACTTACATGTGACAAGTACAACTTGAAAACTTTTAGAAGAGACTGTGAGAAAACATCATTCTAACTTTGGGGTAAAGGAGCATTTCTTAAAGAAAACACACACACCGAAAATAAATAAATAATAAATAAATAAATTTAATGAATTAGAAATTAAAAACTTCTGTGCAACAAAAGACATGCCAAAGTTAAGGCAGTCTCTGATTAGGAGAATCAACATGCAACTTATATAATCTGATGAAAGATTAGTGTTGGGGTTAGATAAAGAAATCCTTTAAACCTAACAAACAAACACATGGACTGGAAGATAAACACTCTGAAAAATGAACAAAAAATGAACAAAAGACGTAAGTAGTCAACTGATAGCAGAACATACCCAAATGCCTAATAAACTTTTGAAAAGACATTCGATCTCACTAGCAATTCAGGGAAATCCAAATTAATGTTGATTAAAACAAGATGAAACACTTGCTTCTCAACTTTTCAAAAGCCCAAATTCTAAGAGAAGGTACTAAAAAATGAAACTATCAAGCAAAAGTAATTTTGTAAAAATTTGCAACCAGTTTTCAAACATGGTTAGACCCACAAATACTGTCTTTGGCGCTGGGGGTAACTGGGCTGACATCATTGAACTGGCGGCCCTGGGTCTCCCCCAGCCCCACTTAATACACTTGCCTCACTTGCCCTCGGTCCTCACTGAAGCTCTAGCCTATTCTCTCTCTCCAGATGGTGATGGGTGACCTTCTAGGTCGCATGGTCGCGTGGTCACCTGGCCTCTAGTGACTTCAATAACGGTGGGTATTTCGGACCCTGGGGCAATCCAGTTAAGGAGACATTTGGAGGGCAGGTGACCCTGAGCCAAGGGCTGTCCCTGAGACGTGGCCTGACCCCTCTTCCTCTGGAGACTGTCACAAACATCACAGAACTTCACCAGCCTCCCTGGCCAGCCCTTCACGGCTTAGTAAGAACCTCCGGGGAGCTCCCGCCCACGGTTCCCTTCCCAGAGCCATCCCCCCGCAGAGTGAGGAACCTCGTTCAGCTTTTTAGTCTAAAGATCTACTTTGCTGCTCTTGTTCTGCTAATTGCCCCCTTCGCCCTGGACACATGATGCCTCTCCTTTAGCTTTGAGTCTTTGGGGAGATACATTTCACCACTCAGACAAGCTAAAGAGCTTCCAGAGGGAAATGATGCGAAACACTGTGGTTAAATCTGTGGGTGGAGCTTAGAGTCTGCATTTCCTGATCCCTCCATGTGAGGTTGACTGAATTCTTTACCTGATCCAAGTTTCTATACTAAGCTGTATACGACAGTTCTGAATCACACAGGTGTAGCTCTAGGATATGACTTTTTCCAGTTTTTGGAACCTAGGGGTGGTCCACCAAGGGGGTGTGGGAAAATCTAGAAAAGAAGTGGCTTTGATTAGTGTCTCTATCAGGAGCCCCCCTGGGGAACCCAAGTCCTTCCTTCCAAACTTCTCTCTTCACCTGACCCATGACTCTGCTTAGTCCTCATTTTTATTGTGAATAAAACAGTTTTATAGAAGAAAATATATAAAGAAGGAACTAGGACTCACTCCTAATTCAAAACAATCAAAGGAAAACATTTGATGAGTTCTGAAGCAGTTCTCTTTTTTCTATGCATTTCACAAGAGTGTGTCACACATGGACTTCAGTGATCACTGTTTTCACGACCGTCATATTATTAGAATTGTCCTAGGTCATCAAATACTTTCAGAAATTGGATTTTTCACACTGGCTAGTACACTAGTACTTTGGACACCCTCGACTACTGGAAATATCAGTTTCCTACTTTTTACTGTTACAAATAATGCCACAGAGGGTATTTTATCATCAGTCCTAGAGGTGGACTTACAAGGTCAAAGGTGATTTACGTCTTTTGAAAAACACAGTCACGGTGCCTTTGAGGGCGGGCAGCCCGGGACCCATCCCACCAGCTGTGGGTGAGAAAACATCTCCCCACTGTTTCAGAGTCCTCTGCAGCCTCCGCCCCTCATCACAGCTGCAGGCTGCGCCTCTGGGCTTCTCTGCTGGCCTTGGCCCCATGGCACCGTCAGGACACCGTACCTCCCTTTGGTTCTGAACAGTGCTCGACCCGGGGCCTCCTGCTGTGCTTAGTGATCAAGGGGGCCATTCCCCAGTCATCACGGAAGCTCTTTATTTGTCTCCCTCTACGGAAACCTTGTCTGTCCATCTCCTTCCAGCCCACGTATTTAGGAGACTGTGGTGAGTCCCCATAGAAGTGGTTTGGAGGATCTCTGAGGGCTGTGCCCCCAGCGTATCCCTTGCTGCTGCGAGTCAGGATTGAGCTCAAACACCTGGACTCTCTCTCACCTCGAAGGAGCTGTCTGGCCTCTCCAAAGGCACCCCACAGGAAGTCAGGGGCGGCCAGGACTGGCCACTTACATCAGCTTCCGGTTGAAGGCATCTCTGCCTGCCGCCAACACGCTCCTCGGCATCGCCCCCTCCTGTGCACCTCACTCTTCTCTGAAGACCCCGAAGGACTCTCCTCTGTCACCTTCTTAAACAGGTCATCAAAAACTAACTGGGGATACAACACGAGGCTGTGTTATATTTAGGCTTTTTCTCAAAACAGCAAAACTTTAAAG
Organism: Aethalodelphis obliquidens; assembly: GCF_003676395.1. Lineage (NCBI taxonomy): Eukaryota > Metazoa > Chordata > Mammalia > Artiodactyla > Delphinidae > Aethalodelphis > Aethalodelphis obliquidens. Next base: position 3,519,705 of record NW_020837946.1, read on the forward strand.
AAGGGCCTCCTAAGAGAACTCTAATACTATTTTCTAGCATTTCCTTTAAAAAATTCCTCTTGTACTCAGTTTAACAAGCCCCAGGAGGACTGGCCCACCGTTCTCTATCCCCGCTGCAAAGCACCTCCATCCACGTTTATTACTCTGTTCTTCTATTAGAGACAAAGTATCTTCACTGCATTTTTGTCTGCCATGTACATCCACATGCCCTGTTTGCACGAACTGGCCAAGTCTTATGATGTCCAGAGTGGGGCAGGAAGCCTTTCTGGGTAGTCCCACAGAGAAATAATTTGTAATTTCCTTTGGAGTAATTAAAAAAGAGAACCCCGGGGCTTCCCTGGTGGCACAGTGGTTGAGAGTCCGCCTGCCAATGCAGGGGACGCGGGCTCGTGCCCCAGTCCGGGAAGATCCCACATGCCGCGGAGCGGCTGGGCCCGTGAGCTATGGCCGCTGAGCCTGCGCGTCCGGAGCCTGTGCTCCACAACGGGAGAGGCCGCAACAGTGAGAGGCCCGTGTACCGCAGAAAAAAAAAAAAAAAAGAGAACCCTGGAGCCAGGTCCACTGTCTCCATGGTGAACACGATGTAAGGACTGGTCTGATTCATCTGTGCTGAGTACGGGCAGGCCTTTGCGAGAACACTGAGATGCAGCCTCATCTGATCCGAGCCTCAACCAAGGCCATGCAGCGTGCAGCTCTTCTCCACGTTAACTGTAGCGATGCTGTGTGGATGGTCTCCCAGGGCTTCAATGAGAATCCTGTAATCTTTCATTAGACTTCCAAAAGGCTTTGTCTTTCTATCCACGTTTACTTAGCTGAAAACTATTGTAAATAAATGTTGCTTTGAATACGAAAGGTGCTGCAGATATGCTCTCTCCAATGGGGTGCAGATAAATGTGTAATAACCGATTCTCCGGGAAAACCCAAAACCGAAACCACCTGATTTGTAGTGTTTGCCAGTTTCCAGGGCGTGGATACTTCCACCATGGCCAATTTTAAGCTACCCACATGAAGTAACTGAACACAGAGCTAGGAAGAGATACACAGTATCACACCACTATATAGTACTTGACCGTTTGGATTTAGTTAAATAAATAGTAGGTAACAGTGAACTGTAATCCAATAAGAAAAAGTGGTAAATTGGGGAAATTTATTACCTTTATTGATAATAACTTATTTAATTGTAAACGTGTACAATTTCATTTGTAACGCTGGCTGTGTTTAACAACTCCCTCACAAAATTCCTGAGTTCTAACACAGTGCGTGAGAGCCTGTCTGAACTGGCCGTCGTAGGTAGACCACGGGCTCTGTCTGTAGTCGAGACCTGCTGTCTGTCTGTCCCTGGATAAGAGCCGTATCAAATTCCAGACTCTGCTGAAGTACAACCTAGTTCTCCTCGAGGCAGAGGAGCTTGCTGGATATCATGACAAGTCAAGCAAGAAGGACCTCGCAAAATAGCAGAGCAGCGGGATAGAAGCAATTTATTCATGCCGTATGCAAACGGTTCAGCGGTCTCTGCCACACGTATAGCCAGCCACGGAGGGTGGGAGGAGGGAGGTAAAGTCAGAATAAATTAGACTATAGACTCTGAAGCCAGCAGTGCACGGTTCAAATCCTGGCCCTGTTGCCTAGCGGCTGAGGGACCACAGACAGCTCCCTGAAGCTCTCTGGTCCTCAGTTTCCTGGCCTGTAAAATGCGGGCAGTGAGCAGCCGGCGCTGAGGGCTGTTGTTGAACCAACGGCGACAACGTGTATAAAGTCCTGAGCGGGGGGCTCAGGACCTCAAAGGCACCTCACCGCGGCCTGGGGGGCAGGTCTTCCGCTGCTCCCCCTCCCACCTGCTGAGTGGCCAAGCGGGGCAGGCGAGGAGAGGGGAACCAGCACCCTCTTCTCCCTGCAGAAGCTGCTGAGTCCAGAGAAGCTGAGAGACTGTGAGGTTGAACCCTCTGTCTGCAGCCCCAGGCTGGGTGGGCAGTGGGCTCCTCTGTGCAGCCGGGGTGGGGGGACAGCGACCCCCATGCCCGTCTCTGTGGCCATCGCCACAGAGAAGCAAAGGGTCACGTCAGAAGTGCTTTCCCGGCTGTGCTCAGTTAGTTTGGGGTGTAATGCATGACACGGATTAAAAGCAGGGACTCTGGTGAAAAAGCCCCGGAAAAGGGTCCGAGCCTGAAGCTGATGAGCCCCAACCTTGCTTTCCTGGTCTGTGAAATGGGTAGAGGGGCAGCCTCCTCCTGAGCTGCTCTGAGGACCCCAGGGGTTAATCCACAGGCAGGCAGGCTGGTCCCTGAAGACGTGCTCATCCCTGGAGCACTGTCCTTTCAGCCAGAGCGCACACACCTGGGCCACGTCCAGGAGACCAGGGGACCGAAGCAACTGAACGTCCAGGGAAGGGTTATCCCCTGCACCTGGCTGGGAGCAGCTCCCGCAGAGCCAGGCCTATGACTCACAGGCCCTGCGACCCTGCAGCCCAGCCAGCAGCTGGCTTCTGATTCGTGTTTTCCATGGTGATTGCGTGGGCAGCGGCAAGGACGGGGGATGGGGGCGGCAAGGGCGGGGGTGGGGGGGGTGAGAACGTCTGACACAGGAGGAGCTCTTGGTCATCTGAACCCTTATTAACGTGGAATCTGTAAACCTTCCTCCCCTTCCCCAGCTCCCTCCCCGAGATGCAGCTTCGGATCCTACTGACCAGAAGGGATGTGGCAACTTCAAACCTAAGACCAAATGACCGGGTGTTTCTGCAAAGGAGACCCAGTGACGTCAGAACGCCCTGTGCACCAGGTGGCAGGGGGCGTTTGTAGGTCTCTGTTTTTTTCCTCATTTTCTGTTATCCTGGGCTGTTCTTTTCATACAGGAACTACAGAACGTCACGTGGTCTCTATGGACTGCGGTTCCCCTCAACAGCGTTCCATGGGGAAGGACGGTTAGAATTTTTCTCTAATTACAGTGTTTGAGTTTGAGGAAAGGGAAAATAGGGGGGAGTCACAGAACTGCCCATGTAAAGTTAACTGTGATTTTCTTTGGAACCTTCTGCAGCTGGTTGCTAGAATTTTCACTCTTCTGTGTAGGTAGCGGTAGAAAGAACTTTCCAGTTAAAGTAAGCAGCATTCAGAGGTGTTTCAAAAAAGGAAACAAAAAAGGAAATGTGTGGCCTCAGGAGGCTCCCAGCACAACCTGACGTCAGGTCAAGGGTGCTTTCCTGGGAGCACCGGCCATCAGCCTGCGAGCCCTGGGCAGACGGAGGAGAGGAAGGTTCTGAGCCCCAGGCTGGCTGCAGGACCTGGGGGGACTCACTCACTCCTCTGAGCCTCAGTTTCCTTTGCTGTAAAATGGGCACGATAATGATTCTTCCTGAGGTTGCTGTGACGACCGCATGAGGTGGTCCTTGGAAAGCACTTAGCCGGGAGTCCGGCCCAAACTAGATGCCCAAGAAAGATGCTGCAATCGCTGCTGCTACCGTGTCGGGGGTGCCTCTCCCTCCTGTGCGCTCCTCCAACCCCCTTTCAACAATTGCACGCTGAGTTTTTTGTTTTTAAATGGTAAGTGTGTGAAATTCACATTGGTTGAAGAGCACAGCCCAAACTCCATCTCCTTTGGGGTCTCTGTTTAGCCCCAAGGACAGAATTCCTCACGCCCCTTCCCTCCTGAGACTCCATTTATCTCTAGTCTGAGTCATTCTCGAAAGTTCTCTCGCCTCTTTTGCTTGCTACCTTGCCATGACCTTGAGCAGACGTCCCTCTGGCCAAAGGCCCAGGCCTGTGTACATGGGGACACCGCGATGGGAGCCGGTCCCTTCTCTCAAAGGACAGATGAGGGCCCTGCTGGGTGAGAGGCTGGATCAGAGAGGTTGGTCTGTGAGCCCCCTGCCCCCGGCCTAGGCAGCTGTGAAAGGAAGGAAGCTGGGGCAGAGACGTTCCCAGCGGCCAGCAGAGGGAGGGCAGTGCCCTGGAGGAAGGCTTGGGGGGAGAGCGGGCAGGTGCGAGAGCACACAGAGGCCAGGAGCCGGGATGGGGGCCAGGGGGAGGGGCTCGGGAGGAGGGAGTGGTGGATGCTGCCCCAGGCCTGGAAATCATAGCAAGGAAACTGAAAGAGGATGTGGAATTTGCAACCAGGAGGCCGTCCAGGGGAAGGAGCTGCCATCTGTGCAACTGTGGGTTGAGCATCGGAGTTGATACAGGAGGAAAGTTGAGGTGAGGGTACTCTTCTAGAAAGTTGGCTGTGGAGACAAGGAAGGAGAGAGGTAGTCACGTTGGGTGCAGGGACTAAGGTCTGCTGTTTGATTGTCGTTGGTGATGGGGGACAAGCACGTTGAAAGCCTGGTGTGAGCAACCAGGTGAGGAGGGGCCCACCTGTCCACGGGGAGCGGAGTGGCCTGGAGAAGGCACACCTGCCCTTTCAGCCCCATCGCCTTCTTCTCAGTGAGAAGGGCCTGTTCTCGCGCTGCTGGGCTGTCTGCTCTCCCTTCTCTGTCCAACAAGATGTTACTTACACCTCTGCGAGGGACAGGACACGGATTTCTGTATCCCTGTTCCCCCCGCAGGGGGATGCTGCAAGGAAGCCCCCCTGAAAAGAAATCCCAGCAAAGATTTGCCAAACGGGAAACCTGGGAAACCTCCAGGGGATTCCTTGATTCACCGCATCCCTTATTTAGGAACTGTTCACAGTGACCTACAACAGCTCTGAGAGCAGGGAAGTGTCTCCTCTGTTTAGCAAACAGCTGACAGTTCAGGAGGGATATGCCGCTGGCAGCAAAAAGTAAGTCAGGACAATCCCCTGTTTTTGGAAGACCACCCTTTGCAAGGAGACCCTGGCCCTAAGGTTTGAAGTCAGTGTCCCTGATACCAGCTGCCCCCTGAGGCCACCTCCCTGTGTTTCAAGGGTGCCATCTTGTGGAAGGCAGTGGTAACTGCAAACACTTAACGTTCCCTTACAAGACCTTTTACATTCGGGGCAATTCAATAACCCTCCAGCACCAGCTACATGACCTTACAATTTTGGAGTGCCGTGCATCCCCAAAAGACTTTCACATTTGTTTCATTTAATTCACGAAACCCAGGGTAATAGTCTGATTATTCCCTTTTTATAGTCTAGGAAACTGACTCAGAGAGGTTAACTGACTTACAGAAGGTAACACAGCCAATGAAAGGCAGTGGCAAGTCCTCCCCGCCCTCTTCACTGAGCACTCCATGCAAAGTCCATCACCAGGTGTTCTACACCACTGGTTTTCCAACTTCTGCTCGACCTTTAACCTTGGGACCCTGTGTACACACATGTGCTGTACGTGCAGATGTATGTATCAATATTACTGAGAAAAGTTTCATGCTGCAGCACTTTCCTGCACCAAGTGTGGTGCCTCTGATTGTTATATTCTTTTTTTTTAAATTTAATTGAAGTATAGTTGATTTACAATGTTGTGTTAGTTTCAGGTGTACAGCAAAGTGATTCTGTTATACATATACTTACATAAATTCTTTTTCAGATTCTTTTCCATCATAGGTTATTACAAGGTATTGAATATAGTTCCCTGTGCTACCCAGTAGGTCCTTGTTGTTTATCTATTTTATGTATAGTAGTGTGTTGATTATTCTATTCGATTTTTAAGGGCGCTACTTTTGATCCATTAAATTGTTCCCATGACCCATTAGTTGTCGAGACCACAGGCTGAAAGACTGAGTAATGGCTCCCCCCACATGTCCAGATCCTAGTCTCCAGAATCTGTGAGTCTTACCTTACATGGCAAAAAGGAATTTGCAGATGTGGTTAAGTTAAGGCTTTTGAAGTGGGGAGATTATCCAATATAACCAAAAGAGTCCTTAGAAGAGGGAGGCAGGAGGGTCAGAGTCAGAGAAGGAGTGAGGACAGAAGCAGACTGTAGAAGGTGGTGGAAGGGGCCACAAGCCAAGGAAAGCAGGAGAGGCCTCTAGAATGTGAAAGAGGCAAGAAAACAGATCCTCCCCTCAGGGCTTCCAGGAGGATCCAGACCTGCAAACACCTCGACTTTAGTTCAGTGAAACTGCCTTTGGGCTTCTGGTCCAGAACTCTGCGTAGGAGATTAAGTTCGTGTTGCTTTGGGTCACCACATCTGTGATAATGTGTTACAGCAGCCCCAGAAACCAATGCAGATGGTGTCTGAGAATTATAACAAGGAGCATCACGCTGGAACTTCCAAGATGCATGTGACCTGCAGACATGGTGCTTGTATGCTTGCTTTTGCCTTCATAGTGTTTTTGTTTGTTTGTTTGTTTGTTTTGCGGTACGCGGGCCTCTCGCTGTTGTGGCCTCTCCAGCTGCGGAGCACAGGCTCCGGACGCGCAGGCTCAGCGGCCACAGCTCACGGGCCCAGCCGCTCCACGGCATGTGGGATCTTCCCGGACCGGGGCACGAACCCGCGTCCCCTGCATCGGCAGGCGGACTCCCAACCACTGCGCCACCAGGGAAGCCCACCTTCATAGTGTTTTAAAGTCTCTTTTGAATTATTTAGAACCACTTAAAAATCATGACATTTCATGTGAAAATCAGAATTTCTGGCTTGTCTTTGGCTATACAAGGCCCAAGTCCTCACATGGCAAACATCTGACTATGGCTGGCCAGACCCTTTTTCCAAACCTTCTTCTTCTCTTCCAACATACTTTTAAAAATTAAGTTTAATTCTTGTCAAGGTGGTACACGCACATAATTGAAGGATACCAAGGAGTGCTGTAAGGATTGAGGAAAAACGCATTTTCCCATCACTCGAACTTTTCCACCCTCAGTTCATACTTTCAGTCTTTTAAAAATTCTATTTCTTCTTTTATTTCTGAATAATATGCTTGCCCTGGTATATCAGGGGTACCCAACACTAGACATTATCTCTCTGCTGAGGGTCTAGAGTGGATAGGTTTAGCTGTTAAGCCCACTCCAATTCTACTCTCTTTTCTCTTCTTCCCAATGCGATGAAAACATAAGATTTGATAAAATCACGTAAATACTGTTCACTGTTGAGTTTTTTCTTATACAACTTTTTGTTTTCCCTCGATTTAATAATTGCATCATTTTTTATTGTCTTGGTTCTCTGTGTGTCTACCACTACTTTTTGCAAATGATCTATCTGATCAGGCAAATGGCCAGCAATATTATTTTCCACATGCTTAAATATTTTGAAAGAGCCTAACAGGCCCATTACTTTCCCTGGAGGCTCTTCCTCTGGAACTTACCATGGTCCTGGCCATGGCAGGGTTCACCCTTTGCCATGCTCTGCCTTGGGGTCCCCTTTTTCCTGATCTCCAGGTCTCCCTCTCTCTTAGTTTGGACCCTTGTTTTGCCAGGCACACCCTGCAGCAGTGCTCTCAGAATGACTGACAGCTTGGCTAGTTATAGAACTCTGCTTTCAGGTATTTTTCTTTGACCTTTTCAAGGCATTGCCTCGTTGTCTCCCCACCCTCACCACGGATCCTGAAGAGTCCAATGCCTTTGGGAATCTCAGTCTTGACTGTGACAGCTTTTCTCTGTAGGGTTTAGGGCCTCTTCTTTTTTTCCCCTGGTGTGGTGACATCTCATACCAACATGCATCTGTGTGGGTCTTCTTTCCTTTTTCCTAGTTGCACCTGGCATTCAGTGGGCCCTTTCAATCTGGAGACTCAGATTCTAAATTCTGGGAAACTGTCTTAGGGATATTTCCATCGATAATACTCTTCGCCCTCATTCTCTCTCCGTCCTTTTTCTAGAGCTCTGATTAGTTAGGGCCTCAGGAGACAGCAGAGGGCACACTCAGATTAAGGTAATTCCAGGAGGGTTTGACAATGGAGAATTTGCGAGGCCATGCAGTGCCCTGGGGGAGTAACAGTGGGACTGTAACCCCCAAAGGGGGGAAGGGGGAGCTGCCTCCAGGATGAGAGGGAAGAGTCGTGTGGATGTGCCTAGGCTCCTCCTCTGCTCCCCCTCCGCTGGTCTCTTGCTGGACCTCCCACTGGCCCATCTAAGCTGGAGGCCGGAGGGCTGGGGTCCTCTTGGGGTAGAGCCTGGAGGTCAGCCCCCTGGGTGCAGAGCAGGGGAAGAAAGGAGAATCAGGGGCTGGATGGGGAAGCAGAAACCACCCAGTGCATTCCAACATGGCTGCCCCGTTTTCTCATCTTTTCTACCTTTCAGCCCTTTCTCTTTTTCTCCTACTAACTCAGCGCTATGAACATTCAGCTCTCCTACGAACATTTGATTTTGCTATAGTTTCCAGGGTTTGAAAGCGATTTCATATTCTGCTCCGTATTTAGGGAACTTTCATTCTTGTTTTTCGGATGCCATAGTTTTCTCCTCTCTCTGAGGTTAACAGTCGTAATTCTTTTCTTCTGCTTCCTGCCATGTCTCCATTTTCTCTGGGTTGCTTTTTTCTATTTGATTTTGGTCTCTGGTCTTCATGTCGATGATCTTCCTTAATTGTTTCTTGGTTCGTCCCATTCATACTAAAAAGTGAGGCACCAAACAGCTGGTTGGGATCCCCGTGTGAGCGCCTGGCTTGGAAGAACCCAGTTCTTGATGGGCTGGAGACACACTCTTCTCACATTTTCTCACGTCACTGCTCAGTGGTGAGGGGAGATGGTCACCAGGATGCCCACCCCACGTCAGGCACTTCCCTGGGAATGGTGCCGACATTGGAAGGAGGGTCTTACTTCCCTAAAAGTTCAGAAAGTCCTTCAGGACAGAGAATAAGCAAACACAACACTAGTATTTATGGAGAACGAATGTAAATTAACTTAGCACTGGCTGAGGTAGGTCCTGTCACGTGGTCTCATGAATTGGAGCATGGAGACATACCAAGGTCAGACAGCTTGCCCAAGGTCACAGAGTCTGTGGAAGGTGGGGAGGGGGCAGGGGGGAGGTGGGAGGTGTCAGCCTCCGGAGTCAGGAGCTTTTTGGTAAGGCTGTATCGCATCACACTGAAAAAAGCGACGGATGAGGAAAAGGTAGAATTAAGCAGGCGTTTAAGGCAGGACAAATAAGGCAGAGCAGGCAAAGGGGATGTTTTTCAGAAGAGAGAATTCTAGAAACTGGGGGTGGACGGGCTGTGTGTACTGAGTGATGAGGGTTATTAGTGACCCTGGGGGAGAAGTTTCTTGGGAGGGAGGATCCTCTTGGAGCCCTAGAGCCAGAGGCTGCTGGCAGAGAGTATGAACGTCATCAGCGCTCAGTAAACTGAGTGGGATTCTGAAAGGAGTCAGATTCTCGGGGGAAAAAAGAAAGAAAAAATGAAATATTGAGCTATCCCAGCCCCGGGGGGTCCTCTGAGGGACCTCACAGTTCTGGAGAATCCCTGGGAGGCCAGCCAGATCGCCAGGCTTCAAGTGAGGAAGGAACCCCCGCAGAGACGCAGGGGCTCGGTACGGAGGCTCCCCACCTGGCCTCCCTGCCCCGAAGCCCACTCGTCCCTGCAGCACTGAGTCCCTCCGCAGCTGAGACTGAACCTGCAGCACTCACACAGGCAGCCAGTCTCAATCATGTGATTTAAACGCCTTGTGATCCTGTCGCCGCAGATGCTGGTGGGCTGGGCGGTTTGACGCTTGTTTATTACTTCATTCAGACAAAGAGCACGTGCCGGGAAGCTCCCAGCAACAAGTGCTCCGGACATTTTGCTGCTGTGATTTCAATTAAGGACAGCGAGGATCACCCAGCTACGTGTCCAAAGCTGGAGCTACAGACTCAGGAGCGAGGCAAACCCTGTAGGTCCCAAGAGGGTCAAATTGTGCTCAAAGAAGAGAGTTTGGAGGGAAAAGAGGGGATCACGGAAGGTGGAGTGGTGAGATGGGAATGGGGTAGGACAACCGTGGGGTCAGTTCCCAGCATTGCTGTGGGCCGGCTCTGGGGCACCTTGCAAGGCCACATGCACACATGCACACAACTCACTACACATAGCATATACACACACACGTGCACACACACCACACATAGCATGTACACAAACACACACATGCACACACACCACACATGGCATGTACACACACACCACATAGCATGTACACACACAAACGCACACATGCACACACACCACACATAGCATTACACACACACATGCACACAACTCACTACACATGGCATGTACACAAACACACACACATGCACTCACACTCACCACACATAACACGCACACATAGGCAAACACACACACCCTCCAAGGGTTGCCAGCACAGGGTGGACACCCCACACCCAGTCCCACAATGTACACTGTGGCTCAGGCTATGATTCAAATATTCTACACGCCTGTCCCCAGACGCCTGGGAGCCTCACCCCCGGCGCACACACTCTCTCCTCTCAGGATTTCCACATTCACTTCAGCAAACGCTCGGTAGCAGATCTGTTTACTTTCCGATGCTGTTGTAACTCGACCTGTTCTTTCAACAGCAAGGAAAAGCTGGAGGAGCTAAACCATTTCTGTTCAGGGAACTCACTGCCTTCCCGCTCCTGAGCTCTGTCTGTCTAAGTCTTGTCCAGAAATCAGTGTAGCTACTAAAAAAGAACACTCTCTTCACTTTCTCTTGCCCAGTAAGAAGCCACAGCTAGCAGTCCTAAGAAATAACTAATAAGCTCACGAGCTTCTGCTTGAGTCTCCCTGTCTGGTTCTAGAAGGTTCTTCTGCCTCCACAGAGTCCCACGGGTGGTCAGTGTGGAGGCCGGAGAAGGAAGGGGCTCCAGATGATGGAGGCTTCAGAGCCCCTTGCCCGTGAGTGAAGCTCATCACTTACTTATTTCACTTTTGTTCATTCTGGAACCTTCCTAAGATGCCAGCTAGTATCAAAAAGCCCTCCACGTAACTGATTAACAAGTAATAATAATAGAAATGTGAAAAGTGGCCTCAGTGGGAACCAAGGCGTGCTTCTCTAGGGGCTGCTCCACCCTCGCCCTGTCCCTTTGCTCAAGTGCCAAACCCTCAGGAAGGAGAGTGTCTGCTTGGCCCCCGGGTGTCGGGGGATGTGGCCCGAAGTTCAGGTGGCATGAAGCGACAGTCCTCCCGGGAGCAAGTGTCACGGAGGAGGGGCACTCGCCAAAGGAGAATGGGGGGCTGCTGCCAAGAGAAACAGGTACAGGGAGAGCAAGCATCCAGGGGGCCACCTGTGTGACTGGGGGACACCCGATCAGCTCAGAGGCTTCCAGCCTCAGGGCGGGGAGATCAGGGCCTCCCTTCCCAAGGCAGACCTTCAGCAATGGCTCTAGAGCCGGGGCGCCCGAGAGCCAGGCCACCTGCCCCGTATCTCCTAAGCGACATTCGGAGGTCCCAGCCCACGGGGCTTAGCCGAGCTGGCCCACAGTAAACGCCGACTCCGACACAAGCTGTTGGTGAGCACAAAGCCTCAGTAGAAAGAGGACCCTGCATTTGTCTAGCGGCTGGGCTGTGCTTCCCATCCCGCAGTTGTTCTGGTGGAACAAGGGGCTCCCGGAACTGGCCGGAAGGGGCGGCAGCATCCGTAAGGAGGAGGGCTCGGCTGCTGCCTGGGTGCACAGTGATGAGCCTGGGCAGGGGCCGTGGCAGAGGGACCGCACGAGCCCGGGGTGGAGGCGAGGATCTGCACGGGGAGGGAGGGGGCAGGGCCTCGGGCTGGGCAGCGGGGCTGCTGGGACCGAATCCCAGCTTCCGCCCTTGGTGGTGAGAGCAGGCAGGTCATTGCCCTCTGGAAGAGCAGCGTCTTCCTCATCAGCGGGGTAACGGCAGCAGCTGCCTCTTCAGGTCGTGGTCCCGTTGGTTTGGGGTAGAAATAATCCAGAAGCAATATGGTGTGATGCTTCTTGGGCTGGAATTCCATGGAGCGCTAAGTACACCATCCTTCTCCCCTGATGGCCTGGCCTGTGTCAGCGGACAGTAGACGCCCCTCTAGGATTTCCAGTGCTCTAAGGTGCCTGTAATGGAGCTGACAAATGTGGCAGTAAAGAACATTCTGGGTCATATTTAACTCAGTGGTTTCCACAGTTATTAACAACAACAACAACAACAAACATGAAAAGACTGAAAATGCATGTTGGGATTGGGGTCACCCAGGTGTTTCCTCTCCAGGCCTCTCTGAGCCTTGACTTTCTCTTCTGTAAATTGGGGACGTGAATGCAGCATCCCAGTGTGGTTGTCAAGATTGCACAAGGTGGTTTGCACGGGTGCTTAGCACGAAGCCCAAGCTTGAAGCTGGAGCTTGAGAATTTCCACGAAACTCTTACACTGAGAAAAAAATGTATTCGCTCACAAATTGACTACAGAGCTTTAGCACCTGGTAAAGGTTATCAGTGAGGAGCCCCAGCAGATATATTCATAAGAACAGCTCAAATACCCCTTACGTATGGACTAAACTAATGGAGGGAACTTAGTTACAAAGCAGAAACAGACTCACAGACGTAGAAAACAAACTTACGGTTACCAAAGGGGAAATGTGGGGATGGGGGTAGGGATAAATGAGGAGGTTGGGATGAGCATACACACACTACTATGTGTAAAATAGACAATCAACAAGGACCTACTGTATAGCGCAGGGAGCTCTACTCAATACTCTGTAATAACCTATATGGGAAAAGAAACTGAAAACGAATGGAGATATATATATATATGTATAACTGAATCACTTTGCTGTACACCTGAAATTAACACAACACGGTAAATCAGTTATGCCTCAATATAAGATAAAAATTTAAAAAAAAGGAGAGGTTGGTAGATAACCCATATCTTTTTGGAAATATTTCTTTTATGTAGTTGTAGATGATTATTTATCACCATACAGGTATATCCGTGAATGAAAAGGGAATTGCTAATTAAAAAAGAACAACTCAAATTTCTAATCATATTGACTTATATAGAATACAAGAATAAGAATATATAACTTTTGATAACATAAAGAATTCTCTTGTAGATACCACTGCCCATGACTAACATATTGTCACATACACGTACTGGTCTTACATTGTGCTGGAAAGATGAGTCCTGGTTAGGCAATATGGTAACTCAACTATATGAATACCCCAAACAGGGCCAGGAAATGCACCATGATGTCTCAAAACAAGACGGAAAGCCCCAGACATTGCCCCTAGGACTCAGCTGTCATCAGCTGAGGTTAAACGTGGTCATTGGCAAGGAAGGAGAACAGGGGACTATGAAACCTCCCGCTTCCCTTACTGAGTGACTGTGGGTATGTGGCTTCTGTGTCGTGGGTGTTTGTGTGAAGACTCACAGGGCTTATGAATGTTTATGTAAAGTCCGTGAGCTGAAATGGTTCATCTTTCAACAGAGACGACAACCGACAGAGAGACATCCAGTTCTCAGAAAAGACCAAATTTAAAGCCAAAAGTAAACAATTGTCATAACATGAATTCGAAGTAACACTCTGGTAAAGCTTCTGCATCATCTGTTCCAGGGGTCTGCAAACTTTGTCTGTAAAGGGCCAGAGAGTAAATATGTCAGGCTCAGTGTCCCAGACAGTCTTTGTCAAAACAACTCTACTCTGTCGGTATAGAGCCAAACCAGTCACTAAACTAACTGGTATCAAACTTACCTTCCCACTGTAAATCACCAGAAATCTGGTCAAAATACTTGAAACAACTGTTTTTGAGTATAAAATGACAGGCAGGGTGGGATTCTAATCTCTGATAAAATATACATAAAGTCAGCCCTACAATTGCCCTAGCCTTCTGCCTGTTTCTGAGCACATCCCAGACCACAGCGCTGAGAGGGGTACCTTACCATGGTGGTCTTGCTGGGTTGAGAAGTCAGAGGTGAGACATGGGGCAGGATGAAGTGACCAGAATTTGCTGTTCAGAGCGCTGGAGAGGAGAGAGCTACATATAGAAGGAGCTCGAGCTGTGTGTATAGCAGTCCCCTTGAGTCTTAGATTGAATGCTAAGCTATACATTTATATAAGTAAAACCCTTAAGGAAGAGATAATAATAATTCTACATAAATTCAGAGAGTAAGAGAAAGGAGCATATCTCAACTCATTTTATGAAACCAGCATAACCCCAGTATGAATACGTACAAAGACATTACAGGAAAAGAAAACTACAGAACATCCCTCATAAACATAGAAGCAAAAATTCTTAATGAAATGTTATTAAACCAAACAGCAATACATATAAAAGGATAATATGACGAAGAGGGGACTTTATCAAGAATGCAATGTTGGTTTAATATTCAAATACCAATCAGTGTAATCCACCACTTTAATAGAATGTAGCAGGAATAAACACATATGATCATCACAATAAATATAGAAAGAAAACTTGACACAATTCATCATTCATTCTTTTTTTTCATCATTCATTCTTGATAAAAATTCTCAGTAAACTAAAACAGAAGATAATGTTATCAATCCAATAAAGAGCATCTATGAAACTATTTACAGCTAACATCATATCTAATAGTGAAAAATTGAATATTTTCCTTGTGTGATCAGAAACAAGGTAAGGATTTCTGCTCTAACCACTTCACTTCAATACTGTAGTACAATCTCTGTCCAGTGCACTAGGATGAGAGGAAAAAATAAAATATATATAAATAGGAAAGGAAGAAGTTAAATTGTATTTTTTTCCCACAGAAGACACGATTATATACATGGGAAATCCTAAGAATTCTACAAAAAAAAAAAGCCACTAGAACTAATTAGTGGAATTTTGCAAAGATGCAGGATACAAGTAAATACATGAACATCAATTGTATTTCTATATACTAAAAACAACAACAGAAAAGGAAAATAAAAATACCATCTACACTATCAGGCAAAATCTTGAAATATCTGGGAATGAATGTAATAAGACATAAGATTTGTACACTGAAAGCTACAAGACATTGCTGAGAACATTTTATAAAGACCTAAGTAATAGCATGCTGGTAAATTAGAGGATTTAACATTGTTAAAATATTAGTTCTCTCAGACTTGTCAAATGTATAGATTTAACACAACCTCAACCAAAATCCCAGCAGGATTTTTGGTAGGAATTGACAAGTTTATTTTCAAGTTATTATGGATAATTATTAAATGTACTAGAAATGCCAAAACAATTTTGAAAACAGAAAGTTGAAGATTTACACTACATAATTTCAAGACCTACTACACAGCGACAGTAATAAAGACAGTGCTATTCACTAAGGGTATCCATGTCAATCAATAGAACAAAAGAGTCAGCAAATGGTCCTGGAACACTTTGATATCCATATGGGGAAGAATTAACCTTGACTCTTACCTCAGAGCATATACAGAACTTGATATGAAATGTGTCACAGATATATACATGAAAGCTAAAACTGTAAAGCTTCTAGAAGAAAAACTAAGAGAAAATCTTCATGCTAATGAACTAGGCAAATTTTTTTTACACAGGACTCAAAAAGCATTAACCATAAAAAGAAAAAATCAGTTAGGGGAACTCATCAAAATTAAAACTTTTGATCCTTGAAAGACTTTTAGGAAAATAAAAAGGTGATCAGAGACTGGGAGAAAATAGTCTCAAAACATATTTGACAGAGCACTTATTCCCAGAACACATAAAGAAATCTTTATTAATCAGAAGATCAACAACCCAATAGGATATGAGCTGAAGATTTTGAGCATTTTACAAAAGAAGATACGTGAATGGCCACTAAGCACAGGCAGATGTGCTCAGCCTCATTAGGATCATGGGCCATCAAGGAAATAATCATTAAAAATCCAACGAGACAAAACTGCAAACCCAACAGAACGGCTACAGTCAAAAACGGGCCGCACAGAGGTCGCAGCTGGTGACCAGGCGGTAGAGGGGGATGCCTCCATGAATGAGGTCCTCACCCTCCCATCCGGGAGCCAAGGCTTTTGAGTGTCACTGACTCCTGCCCTGCTTGTGTGTTCCTGAAGGGGTCCTGCAGCCTCCAGAGCATCTATGAGGACTGCAGCATTTGTTCCTCCCAGAGTGGCTCCTTTCTCCCTTTCTACCCTGCGGACATAGCTCCCATGTCTGTCACTCCCATCCCCACAAGCCTTTGACCGCACTTTCCCAGCGTCCTTGGAGTTCTCTGACAAATTTCAAACTCATCCTAAGATCCCTGGTTCAACAGGCTCTCCCTTTTGCCCCCCATTGTCCTAAATGTGGCACAATCCGTGTTCCTTATAAAAGTGAGATGAGCGAGCTCGTCACTTCCTGAGTTTCTAGAACATCTAAAACTATAAAAATACAAGTGTTTTGAGTTTGGCAAAACACAAAAGGGAACTGCCAAGCTTCTTGACTTCATTTTGAAGTCTGTGTTTACTTAGAGTATACATGTGTATATTTTCTGATAATGTGTCTCTTTAGGTCTTGCAAAATGATCTCGTACGTTAGTGAATTTTCAAGAGGCTTGTTGAGTTTGTGAAGGAAAACCATTAAAACAACAATATGTTAAGTATTTTCTTCCCTAGAAACCCTATGACTCAACAGATCCTATACCAGGCAACACCAGCTCTCTCATCCCACACTGCAGGAATCTGTGGTGTAGAAAAGGAAATGGAGTGTGGAAACAATAAGTATATTCAACATAGAAATTAGAAGCACATGTCTCTGTCTTCAGGGTTTTCCCACAAGAGGGAAATGTGAGTGGAGCACAAGAGGTTTTTCTCAGGAGAAAAGTCCAGGCTGCGGGATCTTTTTTTAAAGTAAGATTTGGGTGTTCTTTAAGGGAACTACAGATCAGAAAGCCAACAGCTCCCTGACTATCCAGTTTGAGACTACAGTAAACCAAACTGGTGTTCAGCTTCCCCTGGCTTTGTGCATGGTACTGAAATATTTCAGAGAAAACAGACTGGGAGTGAGGAGGTCCATTGTATACATGCTGACGAGGGTGAAACCCTATTGATTTTTCGTCCCATCCATTACATTTCAGTGTTTGTGAATGTAAAAATAAAACTCAAATCAACTTCAAACGTTGATGAAAAAATGAAATCTCAATTACATATGATAAAACAAGGAGGGTTGGCCAGACAGGGTTATACAAAATAAAATAACAGAGCCTTGAAGGCAGAATGAACATTTTTCACAACAGAAGGAGCAGATCTCAGTCCTTTTCTGACTGGCATCTTTGGTTCTGGGTTTAGAGCTGGAAGTAGAGGTCAAAGTCATGGGTCAACCTAAGAAATCCAGCACACACTAAGGCATCAGTGAAAGTGCTGTACAACAGACAGACGAATGTTTAAGACAGACATACAAGAAAAACAGACATATAAGACAGAGAGAGACGAACAGATGGACAGACGGGTAAGACAGGTAGGAAAAGTGGAGGGCCTTTCTTGACCAATCAGTACCTTCTCCCACAAAACCCCCAGTCCCTAGGGATTTAGAGAAGACAGGGTGTGCTTTGTCCTGACAGCAAAGACTGGAATTTTTATTTAATCGTTCTATATTTTGGCAATATTCAGACACCAAAATGAACAAAAGCACCTTGGAGTAAACATTCCATCTAGACCCCTGTACTCGGACAAGATCTCAGTTGATCTCCAGCACGCACCGGGGCCCCAAACCCACAAGCTTCATCTGCCTTGATGGATGTCTACTTAGGAAGGTTTAATACTTGGGCAGGTCCTGAAGTTTGAGTCTGGAAAAGGGTAAGGGCCCTTCCCACCCCAGTATCCCTGGTTCCCAAGTCCAGTGAAGGAGATGAACATTTGAATCAGTAGATTGAGGAAAGCCGATCGCCCTCCCCATTGTGGGTGGGCCTCACCTAATTCTTTGAAAGCCTGAGTAGAACAAAACGGTGGAGCAAGAGAGAACGTGCTCAGCTCTGGCTGACTGTCTTCAAGCTGGGACGTTGGTTTTCTCCTGCCCTTGGACTCAAACTCAGACTGGAACTTACACCATCAGCTCTCCTGGGTCTTCGACTTGCCAGCTGCAGAGTTGTGGACTTCCCAGCTGAAGATCTAGGGACTTCCCAGCCTCCATAATAACCACAACCCCATGAGCTAATTCCTTCTTAGGTATGTTAATCTCATCCAGAAAAATGCTCACAGCCACATCAGAAATAATGTTTAGCCAGATATCTGGGCACCCCGTGGCTCAAACTGACACATAAAATTAACCATCACATTACACTCTCCACTCTCATCCCCCTGCAGCTATTATCTTGTCTTTCTTCTCCCTTCACAGATAAACTTGCCCAAACCGTCCTCACTCACTGTTCCCATTTTGTCATATGTATACAACTATATATCAATATATCTTTATTGGTTCCATTTCTGGGAGAACCCAGAATAAAACAAACATGCATAAAGGATTGTTTGTACTGGTGGTGGTTTTCACTGGTGGTGATCATGGTCATCTTGGGTGTGTTTTTAAAGATGAGTGGCATGAAATGATGAAAAGGAGACAAGGAGAGCAACATGTCAAAGATACAGGAAAGAATGAAAATCAGCATGAAAGGGTCCTGAGAATGGAGAGGTCGGATGGGCTCCAAAGAGGCTGGCTGCAGTCAGTGCTGGGGCCACTCCTCCATTGTACCAGGCAAGAAGGAGGATAGGATCAAAGAAGACACGAGTGGGAATGATGATGCAAAATTAGAGCACTCCATGTGATGGCGTCTACTCTCTCCGGGAAGAAGGAAGGCGGTGTGTTGAGAGTTAAGAGTTGCCTGGTCTCAGAGGCTTGAGTAGAGTGAAGAC
The DNA here is from genome assembly GCF_003676395.1 of Aethalodelphis obliquidens. NCBI lineage: Eukaryota > Metazoa > Chordata > Mammalia > Artiodactyla > Delphinidae > Aethalodelphis > Aethalodelphis obliquidens. Next base: position 3,538,283 of record NW_020837946.1, read on the forward strand.
CATAAATCTGACAGAGGGAGATTCCCTCCCTCCTGTGTTTCCACCTCCTTCCTCCTCAAAGCCATATATCATGGGCAGCTATGTCACGAATCCCCACAGCCAGGTTTTTATTAAGTGCAAGAAATTTTGCAATATGATATAAATTTGATCAATTCTTGACTTGTTCTTTGGTGTTCTGTTTTTCATGCTGCTTCATTAACCCAGCCAATTTTTTATTCTTATAAATATTTCCAGTCTTTGTCAAACTAGGTGTTTGGCAAGAAAGGTCCACATCTGTTCACACATGGGACAGACCAGACCGGTTTCTGACAGCCAGTAGTTTTTGACAAAAGAATGGTGTGAATCTGCTCTCTCAAGTTTCTAATAATAAGAGCAACAATGTGTCAGACTCTAAGTTCCAAAGACACATATTCATATTCATACATATTTATTCTTACAGCGTGATCGGGGTTCCTGCCACTCCCACTGAGAGGTGGTGTCTGGTTTCTCCACTCAGATCTGGGCAGGGACTTGTGACTGCCTGAGCAAGGGAGTATGACAGAAGTTTGATGCTATACGATTTCCTATGCTAAGTCATAAGAAAAGAGACAGACACAGCTTCTTCCTGGTCTCCCCACCCCTCTCTTCCCCTTCTCCTTCTCCTTCTTCTGCTTCTCTCTTTCTCTCTCTCTCAATGTCAGGATGTTCATCTTTGAAACCCAGAGACCATTATGTGAGGAAGCCCAAGCCACACGGACTGACCCACACGGAGAGGGATGGGGCCGCAGTCAACAGGCGGCGCCGATCTGCTAACCACGCAAGTGAGCCACCTTGGAAGTGAGTCCTCCAGCCTGTGCAGCCTTCAGACGACTGAAGTCCTAGCTTTGCAACCTTTGCAACCTGTAAAAGGGCCGGGGTTGCAAATCCTTTGCAACCTCACCAGAAAGCACACGGCAAGCTGCCCCTGGATTCCTGACCCACACGAAGCCACATCAAAAAGTACATAATTTATCATTGCTTTAAGACACTGAGTTTTGGGGGGCTTTGTTTTGCAGCATCGGATAATTATAACAAACAACATGAGTAAATTCAACAGATCCTGCTTGACCGTCTACCTCTGTCAGAGTTCTCAGTGCCCAGCACAGAGTCTCAGGGGAATAGTTTAGGGTATTTGATTGACAGACATCACCACGCAGAGTCTGCACAAAATCCCCATGAGTCATGTACTGAGATTAGCCCTATTTTACAGATGAGGAAAATGAGGCCCAAAGGTCACACAGCTGGTAACTGGGAGAGGCCTAGGACAAGAACCTCTGTCTCTGGGATGACCGTCAGAGCCTCCAAAGACATGCTGTCCCTTTGCCTCAGTCTCTTGAGGTCCACTGGGCCCACCTCAGGTCACAGATGAAGGTTGGCCCTGCCACCAACTAAGGGGAGACCAGCTTTGTGTTCCAGGCCAAGCGGCCCCCCGGCCAGTTCTTCGACCTCCCCGTCCGCTCGCTGCCCCACTGCTGGTCCTCCTGGAAGGACTGTGGCTCTGACTTCAGGAGTGTTTGTGCCTGATTAAAAACCCCGTGGCTGGTGGGGCGAAGAGGCCAGGATCTGCTGGAGGCTGTGGCGCAGTGAGAAACATAACATTTCTCCTTGGTGATGTCTGTTTTAGGCAGTGGAACCTGGGCCGATCAGAGCACCTACAGCCTCTGTCCCACAAGCGCGGACCCTGCCACACTTCCCCAAATTGTCCTGCAGCCTCAGGCCCTCCAGGCCCTGGGCCGCTGAGCCTCAGGCTCTTTGGGGCCCCTGCAGGGATTCCCTCACTTTCTTTCCAGGGGAGGTTTTCTAAGATATGTGCAATTATACCCATCAGTCCCTCCTTTCTTTCCTTCTATTCATCTACTTTGTACGTGAAAGACGTTTCCTGAGGTTTCTTGCCTGTGAGTATCAACCTTCCCTGTTTTCCAGGGTTGATTCACTCCCCAGCACTATTCTTACATTTGTTCCGTGATTTTCAGTGGGAATTTTGGAGACAGCAAAGTTTGATTGAGGGGCTTGTCATCTTGAACCAGATCTGAAAATTTTTAATGATCAGAACGTCTCTGCAGAGTGAGTTAATGCAGGGTGGGTAGCAGGATGTTGGGCAGCCCTGGCCTGGCTGAGGGGTGAGGGTGGGAGGGGGCCGCCCAGGCCCTTCTGACCTCACACTTCTTGCCCCTTGGAGGTTCTCTCAGGAGAACATGAGGACCTAGGGGCGACAGGCTCGGTGTGTGCCCGTGGTTAGAAACTCCAGATCTCCAGATGATTTTCATCTTTTGATTGTCGTTAGAAAGGGTGTACAATGAAGAGTACTAACTATTCCCTGAAGTCCTGAAGATGCAATTTTCCCAGCCACAGCTCAGGGCTACTGGCCAAACGCTGTTCCCACGAACAAAGGAGAAGATGGCCTTTGGGGACATGAGTCAGTGACCTTGGCCTTGGGGAGGGCTGTGGTCCCGAGGTTCCAGTAGGAACACTCAGTACCTTCTCCCACCCAGCCGAATCCACTGGAGCCTGTGTGTCAGGAGACCCACAGACGATACAGTATTTTTGGAACAGCAAGGAGGTCTCCAGGGACTGACATGACATTGCTGGGGCCATGGTCTGCTCTGCGGAGTCCTAGTGCAAAGGGGACCAGATCTCTACACTGGCCAATCCAGTCTACCCTGGTGCATGACTTGAGGCTGCATCCTGACCTGATGATCAAGACCTACTGTTCTAAACATCTGCTGCTTCTCCCACCCCTGGTCTCGTCAGCCACACAGGGAGACCCCAGCAGCACCAGGGTCAGCTCAAAGGGCCACGGGAGGTCTGGCCTCGGTAGCTCTCTGAACAATGTGCAGTTAGGTTCACCGCAGGTCTTGCCATGACCATGTTGGACAAATGGCTGGTTTGGAGGCCTGGAGGCTGTGTCCATGCTCCCCGGCCCTTTTACAGCTCAAACCCCAGAGCCCAGACAAGGGATTCTGGGGCTGGATCCCTCGGCACGACCTCTGTTGTGTGCCATCCCCTGAGCCCAACCACTTATTCTTACTAGAAATGAAAAACCTTATTTTCTCCACGTGTTATCAAAGTAATTTGCGCTCATTCAGGAAGATTTACAAGACGCAAAGAAGTAGAAAGAAAAAAATACACGAAGTACCATCACCACTATGTATACTTTGGTATATTTCCTCTTGGTCTTTTAAACATGCATAAACAATGTGTGTGTGTTCTGTACAAATGTCTAACTAACCCAGGATCTTCCTTTTACAATGTATTATGTGATAATCCTTTTTAATGTTACGAATTTATTGGGAAATCTGCTTAATGGCTCTTTAATATTCTATCAAGAGTATTCGTAATAATGTTTTCACATTTCCTATGATTGGATATTTTGGAGTTTTTCCCCCCCTCAAGTTTATTATTGCAAAAATGCTGAAATGAACCTCTGCCTATTTTTTTTTTAATTGCTTTGGTCCCCAGAATAGATTCCCAGAGAAGAAATTAAGAAGTAAAAGAATATGAACATTTTTCAATCTCAAAATGTGTTGCAAAATTTATTTCAAAAATTCTTGAAATGATTTATTTTCCCTCCAACAGTGCATTAAAGTGCCTGTTTACACACATCCTCTCTGGTTTTGGGTTATCTGAAGCACAGGGGAAAAAACCCAACAACAACTTGCTATTTTAAAAACAACTCCACACACAAGATGCACATTGTGGATCAGTACATCCATCCACATATTTCAACAGGAATTCTCCCTCCCAAGCCAGAGTTAGAGTATTTCAATCAGGTGAACTGAAGCAAATCTGGGGGAAAAAACCCCAAAAAACTAAGTTGAGGTGGTGTTTGAAAGATACTAAATTTTATTGAGGAAAACTGTTTTCTCTCTGCATGACTAATCCCTTCCATCCCTAAAAGGTGTGTTTGAGACAGAGCTGAACTGCAAGCACAAGGTCAGATGGACTACAGGCCTCTCAGACCCGAACCTGAGGTCACCTGGGGACATCATTCAGGCTGCCTGCCAGCCAGGCTCTAGGACAGATGCTCCTATCCAGCTCCCTTAGGAAGTATGTCAAATTTGTCAAACATTCTATACTCTTAACATGTAAAGAAAGAAAGGGGGAAACGAGGTAGGAAAGTAGTTAGAAGTATTGAGCTCTGGCCTCCAACGGGAGGAAGTAAAACACAACTTCAGTGAAGGAAACTGAGACCATCTTACTTTTTTTCGACAAACAGAATGTGGGGGGAAACCAAAATGGAACACAAGTAAACACAAGTGACAAGTAAACCTAAATGAAAAATGAGAGGGCTGAGAAGAAGTGACATCCCAGTAGCAACGAACACACCCAGTACCCAGATCTTGGTTTCTAAATAACATTGTCCAATTAAAGGAACAGGGCTCCTTGGAGAGACAGTTGACACCAGACCTGGCCCAGGGAATGTACAAGACTAGCCGGGAACATTCTGTAGTGCCAGAAAATAGGACAGTGATCCAAAAATGATGGGGTCACTGTCAAAACAGGAGCTAACTCGAAGGATCACCAGTGACTAAATCTGGGACAAGTCGAGCAATTAAAAGACTCATCATATGATAGTCATGGATTATAACTCCTAGAATAAACTAAATACCCAAGAGGTCATATTAATACAAATAAATAATTGAACATATAAAATAAGAGAAAGAACAGTTCTTACAATAAAATTTCAGTTAATACATGTAGAAAGAATGATGAAAATAATAAGTCATCATTTGGGTAACACATACTAATAATTGTTGTAGGCAAAAAGCATTCAACGGATGGTAAAATTGGTGAGTGAAAAGTATGATGAGAAATGGGATGCTTACCTAGTCTCAAAGTATCTCCCCACCAGATACTTATTAAGCACAAAGGGAAATATGCTAATATGACAGTAAAGAAACCTGGCAGAGATCACTTTAGGCAAATCATCAAAGTGACCATTAGCAGTAATAAGACATGGACCTCATGTACCCACAGCTATGATGCACTGAGAAGGGAGCAGCAGTTTCTGGGGTATCCTTGGCAAAAGATGCATAACCTCGGTCTCATCAAGAGAAAATATCAGGCAAATACAAACTGAGAGACAGTCTGCAAAGTAATGGCTGATGTCCTTCACTCACACTGAGGTCATAAAAGACAGACTGAGGGGGCTTCCCTGGTGGCGCAGTGGTTGAGAGTCCGCCTGCCGATGCAGGGGACACGGGTTCATGCCCTGGTCCGGGAAGATCCCACATGCCACGGAGCGGCTGGGCCCGTGAGCCATGGCCGCTGAGCCTGCGCGTCCGGAGCCTGTGCTCCGCAACGGGAGAGGCCACAGTAGTGAGAGGCCTGCGTACCGCAAAAAAAAAAAAAAAAAAGACAGACTGAGGAACTGTCCCAGATGGAGGAGACCAGGGAGACAGGACTACCAAATGCAGTGTGGGATTCAGAATCAGATCCTAGACCAGAAAAGGACATGGGTGGGACAATGGAAGTGAAATGTGAATAAGGTTTGTAGATTAGTTAATAGTGTTATATCAACATTAATCTCTTGGTGTTGATAACTGTACTATTGGTTATGTTAGAAGTTAATATTTGAAGAAGCTGGAAGAAGAGAGTATAGTATTTCTGTACTATTTCTGCAATTGTAAGTCTGAAATTATTTCAAAATAAAAAGCAAGAAAATAGATGGCATACCTTTACAGGGTTTCAAAGCTTTTCATTGGGAATTTCATTTATTAATCACTTTGGGGAAAATTGAAATTTTAGATATACTTAAACTTTCATTAGGTCATGTGACTTGATCTGTTTAACAACATAGAGCTTATGGAAGTAAAATTAGTTAGGAAGTAAAATTAGTTAGGAAAATTAGTTAGGAAAGTTAGGAAATTAGTTAGGAATTAGTTAGGAAAGGGACTGTATTTTATTTTATTTTTTAATTGAAATATAGTTGATTTACAATGTTGTGTTAGTTTCAGGTGTACAGCAAATTGATTCATTTATAGATATATTCTTTTTCGGATTAAGGGACTGTATTTTAGTGTTGAGCAGTAGAGCTAATAGCAAATAGTCATCCAAAAATAAACATGTTGACTATCAAGAGGTCGAGTTGAACTAATTATAGAAATCCTTGACATGCTATCTTGATTTAAAAAGAATTCAAACTAGCATTTATGGGAACACTTGGTAAAGATTAATTGTGAATCTCTCCAAAGTATGTATGTAATCAAGGCATTTTCAGAGACATACCTTGGATTTCCTGCAGCTTGAATTAAGAAGCAGGTCAGTTAGCTCTTCTAGCTGAAGGCTACCTTCAGTTTCATGGATAATTAAGCCAGAGCTGTTGGATCACTCGAGTAAAATGTAAACTGCTGATGATTTCAGAATGAGCTGATAAGGGAGACCGTCCAATTGGCTATGGGTTTTACTAGAAACTGAAGCAATAGTCAAAAGTCTGTGTTTTAATCACATTTAATCCTTAAATCTCTGAATTTGCTCTTTGGCATGCATTTAAATCTACAGATGATTTCCATCACAAAGCTTCTACTAGATCTTCTCATTCAGGGTGATATTCTAACCTTTAGTAGTTTTTATATCCTTTACTCTACCAAATCCCCACTGAGATGACCTAACAGAATAATAAGGAAAATTCTCCATAATCACTGGGAATTGGAAAAGGCACCATCTAAATTCCTGAATTCCTGATGCTCTGAAATAAGAAATGGTACCAGAAAAAAAAAGAGATTAAAGGAAAATGTGGACCATCCCACCATTTACATCTTCCAGAGGGGGCTACAGATTATGGTGGTTGAGTGCATAGGGGTTGAATTTCAGTCCTGCTGCAGCCAGTCTGGGGCAACCTCAGCCTATAATACCTGCTTAGAGAGAGAGGTGGGGAGGGCAGCTCTCTGCATGGAGCAGAAAATTCTGTTGCATCAGCTCCTGCTGACCTCTGTCAGCTGGCAATGGGAGTTAAAGGCTAAGTATTCCCAGCCAGCTGAAGACTGCCACAGCAGATGGCCCACTGGAAGGGGAAACTGTTCCCCCCAGAAGACGTCCCAGGTGTGTGCCACCTTCCATTACCTGACTTGCACATCAAATTACATTAAATCTACCAAAAAGAGATGCTAAGAATTCTAAAATTTTCCATTCTTTTACCTGGAATAGATTTCCCTCTGTAAGGGTTTAAAAGAAAAAAAAAAGCATCTAAAACTCACTAGTTTCTGCAGATGAAAAACTGAAGACCAGTTGGCCCATTCAGGGAAATTGAATCTCTATGAAACAGGTATTTTAAGAAACAAGAAAACTTAACAAAAAGAAACCAAGGTTAAGAAATTTGAAATATATATTGTAAATGAGACGTCAGGAAGTATTTTTTTCTTCATAACCGTTTCACTGGTGCAGTTGTAGAAAAAGAGCATTCTCCAAGTATTATATACCCAGCTAAACTACCAATAAAGAATAAGGGCAAAATAAAGACCTGTTAACATTCAAGAAATCAGAATATTATCTTCTATCTGTCCCAAAATGTGCTTTGGAATAAAATTCAGCAAAATCAAAGAGGAATCCAAGGAAAAAGAAACAATTCAAGAATCAGTGGGCATAAACAAGTGCAATGAAAAGATACTCCAGGTACTAACGTCAAGACAAATGACATATGGAGGGTGAAAAGGCAGCCCATAGAGTGGAGGAAGATACATATGCATTATACATATCTAACAAAAGGCTCATCTTCGGAACATATGCAGAGCTCCTAAAGTCAGGAGTAAAATAAGAAAACCAATCCAACAGTAAAATGGTCAAAAGACTTGGCAAAAAATGATATCCAATGACCAACAAACATAGGAAAAAATGTTCAACTTCATTGGTCCTTAGAGTGGCGCAAATTAAAACCACTGCGAAGTTTCTCTATGCACCCATCAGAAGGACTCAAATAATAAAGTTTTGAAAACCACACAATACTGTTGATCAGGATGTAAAACAACTGTAACTTTCATACACTGCTCTTGGGAGTGTAAACTGGTATAACCACTTCGGAAAACTCCCTAAGTTAAACAGAAACCCTTGGATCAGGAATGCAGAATTCCAGATCTGGGCTCTTCCTGCTGTTTACCAGGAGTGTGCATCGGGAGCTACTCTGCAAGGAGATTGGTGTAGTGACAGTCAGGTTGCCAGCGAGAAACAGACGGCACACTCAAGCTGGGGAGCGTGAGAGGGTTTAATAAAGGAACAGTGAACAAGGCAGGGCCTGACTCACAGGCTGCCGCACATGGGCTAAGCCTTTAGCGGAAACCCGGTGCCCTGTCCTCAGCAGCATGTCTCGTCACCCTCAGGGAATTTGCGCTACCTATTGAAGTCCCAGCCTTAGGCTCCACTGCAGTATGGTCCTGAGTTTGCTAGGAGGCGCTGTAATGGGTCCACTGGGGTTGAGGCTACCATCACTTGTGTCCTCATGCCAGTGGCCAGTAGGTAAAGAAAGGAATTGCTCTAGTGATATTTTGAGCCACATCATTCTTTGCGGTGGGGCTGTTCTGGGCCCTGTGGGGGGCATAGCAGCCTCCCTGGACCCTGTGACCTCCACCACCAATTGTGACAACCAAAATACCTCCAGACATTGCCAAATGAACCTTGGGGGCCAAAATTGCTCCTGGTTGAGAACCACTGATTGAGGTTATCATCTTCAGCCACGGGGACATCCCAGGATCTGCACAAATACATTTTAGTTCTGACAGTCACACAGTTTCTTTGGATTTGCTTTATGATCTGCTCCCCTGCCGAGCATCTAATGCAGGCGAGGTTAGGTCAAAGGTCTGGGTCAAAGGTCTCCTAAGGGCTTTCACCGTCCAAGGCTACCTTCTCAGACAACCTCAGGCCCTCCCCAGCTCCAAAGATGGTTCTTCCTGTAAAATAGATAAAAAAAGACAAGGTTTATGTTTTCTAATACCTTTTAAAATATTTGTTATTGGTATCCACTTGGTATTGCGGAAAGGATGGGCTAGAATCAGAGGGAGTTGAGGATCTGGGCTGCACCATTCCCACCGTGTAGGGTCCAGCTTGCTCCTTGGGGTGGGGGGCAGTTTCCTCAGGCTGTAAAACTGTACCGGACCCACAGGCTCCTCTGCAGGAGTGAATGGTCTCAACGTGTAAAGCATTCAGTAAAGCCTCACCTGACGCTTCTTTCCTGGTTGAGGTTGGGTTTCTAGTTTCCCCTCTTCTCCTTTTCATGTGCTGTTTCTCCCCCTGGTTATCACAGTGGGTGAGAAACGTCGTGAGGAGCGGCGAGCCTGCCCAGCTGCTGCATTAAGTCTTGCTTCTCCTTATGGACCGGGCAGAACCGACAGCGCCACGCCTCTGAAACAGAACATGAGACCTTTATCAGCTTCCGAGTTACCACAGAATCACCCCTAAGGAGACAGGTAAGTGGGATGCGCTGAAGAAGAGGCTTTTTGAAGCCTCAGAATCCACTGAGCCCAGGCTGGCCAAGGAGCAGGGGTGGGGAGGTTGACGTAAGTCAGCAGCCGGTGGAAGAACCTTGTTTCAAGGCCTGTTCCTGAGAAAGCAGTCTGGGGAAGGCAAAGGGGAATCAGGGAAATGTGTGTGCAGATATACATAGGAGCAGATATACACAGATATACACAGGAACACACACGAAGACGGTCCCACATACACACCGCTTCTCACGCATGCACATTTGCTTACACGTACCTGTACACACAAGCTCACACACAGACGTAGTTTCTCAGTCTCACACACACACACACACACACACACACACACACACTTTCTCATGCTCACACACAGGCTAACACACATTCACATACTCCTACATACACGCCCTCTCACACACACTCACTGACCCACACACAGACTCTCTCACACTGTTGGGCCGCAGCCCGCAGCCCTGCAGGCCTGTAATCGCCTGGCCGCCAGGCGGAGGAAAGAGTCCAGAGACAGCAACAAGGACATCAAGTGTTTATTGGACTGGGGACCTTACACGTCCGAAACTAAGGTCCTGGAGCGACACTCCACCATGGATGGCAGTAACCTTCCCTGCTCGGGGGAGAAGAAGGCTGCCATTTATACGAGGAGCGATGTCGGATGGCCTTCTCAGTTACCATGGAAACCAGCCTTGGGTGGGGGGGCACATCCCTCAGCTTAACAAGCATCTCAGGGTTAGAGGTTTCTCTTTAGTGAACTAGCAGGTGGAGTGTTAGAACCGGCCGCCGGGGGGGCGGGGGGGGGCAGGCAAGCTTCTGTGCGTAGGTGCAGGTGGCGCAGGGGCTGGGCAAGCACAGGTGCAGAGAGCAGATCAGCCGTGTCGAGCGGCCTGACCGCGCACGCGCACGCTGCCGCTCAGCTCTCGCCCCGTCCATGCCCAGCTCCCGCTTCCCGCTTCCCGCTCTGAGTCAGGGTTCCCGTCGTGGGTTTGGCAGTGCGTTCACTCCATCCTCCAGCCGCCTCATCCCGTGATGAGTCACAAGCTTCTTGTTTATTTAGACACTTGGAGGACCTGGGTTTCTTCCAGGTGGTTTCTTGGGCGGCGGGAGACGTGAGGGAGGAGAGGCTGGGAGAGAAAAGCAGGGTCATTCTGGACAGGGGCTGAGGAAGGAGATGTGAGCGGAGGAAGTACCAGCTGGTGCCCGGCCTGCTTTCCCTCTGTGGGTGCCAGGCCTCCAGGGCCCCCCCCTGCCCGGGGAACAGAGGCTAGAGGCCGGCCTCTTGCTCTGCAACTGAGGAGGGAGTGGCCTGGCTCCTGCCAGAGCTGGAGCGGATGCCGTGCGGAGCCCGACAGGGAAGGGTGCCTGCCCCGAACCCGGGAAAATAAGAGCCCGCCACCCATCTCACCACCGACACAGCTGAGCGAGCTCAGAATCAAAGCAGCTTTAGAAATGTTCTGCCTTGAGCTGATGTGGCGTTCAGAGAAATCCCAGGAAACAGGAGGTTTTAGTAAATAAAGATGCTGTCCTGAGACTTCGGCGGCCCTTATCTGAAAGCCGTTGATAAGGATCAGGGAGGAACGGCTGGGTAACAACGATGCTTTCTGTCTTTGCTTCTTCAGGGCATTGGTTAACATTTTTTTAAGAGAAAAGGGAAAGTAGGACATTTTAGCCGCCAGAAATGTATGAACTTAGCAAACTTAACTGCTTCTCCAAGGAGCTTAAATCCAGTGATTTACAGAGGCCCAAATGCAACTCTAAAATTTCCTTCTAACCAGACCAGCCGTCCTGCATTTTGAGGCGTTAGGAGTGAAGTTGGCAGGCATTCATTAGCATAATGAATGCTAATCAGTGCTGGCGGCCCTGCTGGAAGGCTTCGTACCAGGTTCCAGGGGAAGCAGCCCAGCCCCGCGTAGGAGCCTCTTTGGAGGAGTGTGGGAACGAGCTCCATAGCCTCGCTTTTCCTTCGGAAACTACAGAAAGCAAAACCCAAGTTGCTCGGAACACGGCTTGGCTCAAAGCGTGAGTCTGAGGCCGGTGGAGTTGAGGCCGCTGCTCGCCCGGCAGTGACCCCCGCACAAGAGGCAGGGCTCCAGGCGCTGACGAGGCCTGCCGCTGTCCAAGAGGCCAGGGGAAACCCTCCCGTCACGGCCTCGGCTTCCCTTTAGCAGTGGGGGAGACAGTGGTTTCAAGGAAAGGGGCTTGTAGGCTGAATTTTACAAAATGTGGTTTCAGCTCAAAGGGAAATGGAGAAAGAAAAAAAAGAGGGGGTGGAGAGGGGCAATGGGGTGGAAAAGTAAGCAGCAAAGAGAGGGCAATAGGTCCGAGTAGGGGAGTGGGGTGTGGAGGACGGAGAGGGGAGAGAGATGCTGTGATCCTCGGGCGGTGCCGGGGAGGGTGGCCCGGTGGCCTTGAGGAGGGGCCTTTGTGGGACCCTGGGCTCAGACTTCACACAGGGAGGGTGTGAAGACCAGACTCAGGCTTGACCCAGGAGTAGGTGGGATGTGAGGAACCCAGAGAGTCCTGGACCAGCCTCGGGTCTCCCCCGGTAGAGAGGGTTGGGTGGGGAGCTGGGCTGAGGGCTGACCCTCCGGGTGGCGGGAAGGTGCAGGGGCACGGCTGGCCTGCTCCACACCTGTGTCCCCTTAGGATGCGGAGGGAGGTCTCGTGCCCTGCTCCCATGGTTGCATGCATTTGCGGAGCCGCAGAGACCCTGCAGCCCATGCCAGGACCCTGGTTCAAAGCCTGGGTCCACACGGGAACCTTTTAGCAATCGTTAAAGTGAAGCTCTGGCAGTGGCCTCGACTGGGCCCAGGAGGGAAGCTGGTGGGGACCTTGCGGCCGCGCTCCAGCACTACCCGTTCCCCTGCCCCGCGCGCTGACCCACCCCTGCACCCCAACTCCTGAAAGGGCTTCTGTCCAGAGAGGGTGCCCATGCGGTGCTCTGTGGGGCAGACAGCAGGGGTGCACGGGAAAGGGACAGAACATGTAGGGGAGGAAGAAGACAAGTGCGGTGGGTTTTGGTGACTTATTTCTGCTATGCTTGAACTGTTAGTGGGTGATCTGGTGCCTCGGTGTGTGTACACACATCCATATATATGTTTGTACGTGATAATGTATTTGAACTTAAACTCACTTTAAATTTGGACGATGCCAGAGCAGCTCAGGCTTACCCTTCAAACTTGAAAGAAACAAAATCCTCTTCCTGGTGGAAAGATTTAGTCAGTTAGACGAAAATGCTGGTTCTTTTTTTTGAAATGCTGAGGAGATGCATTTCTAGACTTGGGCCTTTTTAATTCTCAATTTTTGAAGTGCTGCAAATTCCTTTTCAGGGATTGACATTAAGGATATTTAGTCTGTTAAAATTCACTATCCTATTGTGATGTTAGAAAACAGACTGAGCATTTAGTCCCCCTCTTAATTTTTTCTACACCAAACTGGACACAGAAAATGACAGCATAGCAATTCAGTTAGTCTAAACTGATGCTTTTTAACAATGGAAAAACCTTCAGTTCTTTGTGTTTTTAATTACAGGATGGGTTTGTAAATGCCAAAGTTTCTAAATATATTTTGAAGTTAATTGAATGACTAATTTCTCCAAGAAAGCTTCCAGTCCCCTGGCAGAAAAGAGGCAGAGGGAGGCTGAGGGCCTTAGTCATGACCAGTGCTGGTGTCTGGGAACAGTTTTTGTTCTGTCATTGGGGTCTGGTTTCTCTTACAAATGAAGGATTAGTGGGTCACAGAGAGAAAGGGAGGAAGGGTGCCGTACCAGCAGCCCGGTTGTGGTGACTTGGGCGGACACTATTAAGGTTGGTTTTAGCCAAGCTCCATAGAAAGTGGACCCCTGGAGTCAGGGAAAGGGGTGCATGACTCCCTCAAAACTCCTTTCGGAACACCAGCTCTATTCTGCAAATGTGCCCCCAAAAAACACTCACCCAGCATCATGACACTCTTAGATGGAAAAACAGAGTTCTCACTCCAAAGGACGCCCCTCTCTCTCCTGTGCTATCAGAGGGGGAAGCTGTTTCTGGCTCAGATGAGGGTGCACAGGCCGGGGCCCCCGGTGTGATGGGCAGACAGCCCAGGAGGACTGGGGAGTGTGTGTCTGTCCTGTAACGACTTGGTGACTCTCTGAAAGGACCCTATTTTCACCAGTGTGACCTTTTGACCACTCGTTGCCCTTCTCCAGATGCTTAGCAGGCCCTTACCCTAAAATAACTTGTGATTCCTTAAGGACAAGTATTTCCTGGTTCGTGTCATTGTCAGTCACCACTCTGTCCAGGCAACTTTAACAACCTCGTGGCTTTTGTCTCTGTAAACCCCTGACTCTTTGTCCTCCCCGGAACACTGTTGGGGATTTAGCCAAATCTGTGTCTCCTGAATTGCAATTCTTAAGACCCCAAATCAAGCTCTCCGTTCTTTGCAGCCCTGACAGTTGTTTGACGCCAGGAAAAGTCACTCACTTCAATGCATTTTTCTACCACATCCTTACACTGTTAGCAAGTTGTATTAAAACGTGTAGACTGGTCTCTGCCATGCTGTGGAGGGGGAGATGAGGGAAGACGGAGATGGGGTAGAGCAGGGTCCCCAGCTAAGCCCAGGGTGACAGCAGCGACAGCGTGACTGGGGTGGACAGCTTCCCAGCAGGGCACGACTGCATGGCTGGGAAGGTCCAGGCAGCAGGGACGTTGTGAACGCCGCTGTGAGACCCCTCGGTCACGGTCGGCCAGCTTTAAGGCAGGTTAACTAGGACAGTTAGGGGTAGCCCTTCAAGCAAAAGTGATTCTTCTCTTAAAAATGTTGACAGCAATGGGTTTCTTTTTCTAATCATCTTTCTTACCACTTGAAGCTGGATTTGCAACACCAAAGAATGATTTCAGTTAGAGAAGTGTACAACAAATAATGAGCACATAACTGTTCAGACGTCTGTAACGTGGTGGGAGATCAGGATTCTGGGGCAGGGGGGATCAACGGGAAAGCATGCCGAGGACTCATCAGGTGTTGGAGGCTGTTTGTCTAAAACCATGAAGACTTGTGCTCCCAAAGCTGGTTTTGGAAGTTGGAGTGAAAACCAGCCATGGCTGTTAGAAGCGTGTTTCAGTGACTGGGAGACACAGTGACTTTTCTGCATCACTATGTAAACCAGGAAGCAGAACGCTGATCATCAGGGCTGACGTGGTGGTGCTGGACAGTGGCGAGAGCCAATGTCCCCAAGCCCGAAAGCCAGCTCTTCACAGAGGCAGCCACCCACCCTGCAGGACAGGGTGCTCTGTCCACACCAGGAGCGAGCCTGCCCCCATGACCCCCAGGGGCCGAGCACGGAAGCATCCTTTGGAACTTTGAGACCATTAGTTAATTTTAGTCCTTGCTCGTGTTCTTCACCCCAAGACGCATCTCCAAAGGAAGAAGAGCCTGCCCCGTTCGGCCAAACTGCAGCACAAGTGTGAGAACAGAGCCTTTTGCTTAAGCCGTTCTTAACAATACATTCGCTTCCTTTGGAAATGCCATGTTAATTTTCTAAATAATGTAGTGGTAAATATTATCATTCCCAGAATCTTTAGCCGCATCTGAGATGACTTCTTTAGAAAGAAATGATGAGAAGAATTACTGGATCACGTGGATAAGAAATTCTTGGGGTGTTTACATCTGCTGCCTTAATCTGAACATCTGATACTAGGGATTTCAAGATACCTCAGTTTTCTCTCTGAAACTTCCTGTCGAATCAGTCGTCATCATCTGTGGCCTCAGAAGGACTCTGGCCAACCCTTTGGTCTCCTTCCTCTGGGACAGTGTGACAGTTGAGATGACCAGCTCCATCACTGCTGTGTGACCTTGGGCTCACTGAAGCCACGCTCTTACCATTTACAAAATGGAGACACAGAGGTCAGCCCCATAGTTTTGTGGGAATTAAACAATGTATACGGAGAACATGGCAGTGTACTAAACTAAAATAACAAACCTTAGTCAAACACTAAATATATAAAAACACTAATGGCAAAAGTTAACATCAATTCTGAGAGCTAGAGTGTCTTCCCCTTCTGATGACAAAAGGCCAGAGGATCACGAATCCCGGCTGTTGTTTCGCACGTTCACGCCTGGCTCCCAGGAGCAGCTGCCGTGGTGGATGGAAGGCCAAATGTTGGGGTCAAGAAACTTGGCAAGTGGTCCTTTGAAAAATATCACGAAGGCTTCCTTTATCCATTGAGGAAACATCACCATCAGAGAAGACTATTCATCTTCATGAATAATATTAATTTACTAATGGATTCCCCCCTTGTTCTAGAAAAAAATATGGAGGGCATTTAGAGGAATTCATTCAGGATAAAGAGAATTAAGTAAAAAAAAATCAGGGTGTGTGGGCAGTAAATAGAGGGACAGAAAAAGCAAGTTTAGGAAGAAAACCCAGCGTCACACGGGAACAGCTCTGAGCTCCCCGTGGGCCAAGGCAAAATGGCAGGTGTGTTTGTTTCAGGATCACAGGATCCACCAGCCTCCCTCTCCGGACGCAGAGGCCTGGCGGAACTTCTCACTTGAGAGGGGTCTCATGTAGGCACGTCACTTGGTGGCATGGGTGCTGCCTTCTCCCTAGTTTGACAGGAAACACAAAAGCCGTGTCCCAAGGCTCCTCTTCAGATTGTCTCATCGAGGGCAGGGCCAGCACGAGGGTAGAGCGAGGGTCTAGAACGAAGACTGCAAGTCCTTGGGGCCACCGCCCTGGCTTTCCTTGCAGAGAATCACCTGCAGAGCTGGCTGAGGGCAGGTTTCCGTTTAGTATGTCTGGACTGGGGCTCCTAGGTGATGCCCAACTTGTGGCCCAGGGAACACACTTTGAGAATCAGGGCTTTCGGGGCTCCCTCTATGAATGTGATTTTTCACAACTGAAAATATGATGAAACCTGGATAGCAGAGCACTTGGAGTTAATTTCCTGATGAGAGCAAAGTGCTTTCACACCCTGGGTTGCAGACAAAGGCCGGGCCACACACTTGAATGTGCAGGGCCGATGCTGCCTGCCTGTTGGTGCTGATAGCCTGACCAGCACTGGACCTGCAGCCACGGCTGCTGCACTTCCCCCCCCACCCCGGGGCGGGGGATGTCCTCAGTCGGCCCCGGCTGGCGCTCCCTGTGCGGACTCTGCAGATGACCTCTCTTAGCAAACATCCAGGGTAATGTGATTTGGTTTTGTCTATTTTATGTTTTGAGATTAAAACAATTATTTTTATTTTTTAAAATTATTAGTTTCATTATTATTAATTAAAATTTTAAATTATTATATATTAATTTAATTTAATTTTTAAATTTAGCCTACATTTGGATTTGGTCTTCCAAACTTATGAATTCAGGTATGTGACCACTGCCCCCCACCCTGTCCCCCAAGAATTACACCTTGGCTGGATCTTTTAATTTTTTTCCCTAATTATTAGGGATTCAGCTCTAAATTCACCACAGATTTTCTATCTTGCCAAGTCTTAGTAAACTCATCCATTCCACTTCTATGACAAAAGGACTGACATCTCAAGGGCTGATCAAAAAAATTAAAAACTAAGAAAACAAAACTTCTCTTTGTCCAAAATATCTAGTATCTAAGGGCACTTTCTCCAGCCTTTAGATAAGGTTTATTTCTCTAGGAGACTACGTTTTCAGCCAGGAGTGAGTGATAGTGACTTGATACCACAAAGCCTGGAGCCACAGGAATGACCCTGCCCACCAAGTGAATTACAGCAGCATTTTCCAGACAATTAGAAGACCGAGTGACAGCAAGGGGAGGGGTAAGAATTACACAGACGCCTGGCTCTGCCTAGACCAGGTGCTTCAGGCCATTCAGTGTGGACCCTGTGTGTCTGGTTGGAGCCCCAGGCTGCCCCGAGGAGGGCGTGGGTGGACGTGAAGAAACGCTTCCCTGCAGGGGATCCCGCATCGACAGCAGCAGCTGTGGGCACAGGGAAGACGTCAGGTGCAGCATCAAAACAACCACTGAGCCGAGTTAACCTGCATCCTGGAAGACAGGGTGGAAGACAAAAGCCTCCTGCCCTTTTGAAATCAGTCTCTATCAAAGTGTCTCCGGCAAGACGCAAGCGGCTGCTCCCGTATTTCCATCCATGTTCTTTGCGTTTTATGGTGACGTGGGCTCAGAAATCTGTGTAGCAGTTCTCTGGAAATCCAGATTTTACAGGAAGCCATCCAATCGGCTTAAGGCTGCCAGATGGATTTGGAAGTTCTTAGACCATTCTCCTTTGACATCACTCACCACACAACCTCACAAGCAACCTACTCCAGTTTTTAAACTGTTATTTAATTGACATGGGACACCTGAAAATAGGTTTTTATCACCATATGGATCATTACACGTGGGGCATTTTGCTGGTTGTCCTGAGTGGCTCTTCTTAGCATCTAGGCACTGGCACACAATTAGGAGAATGTTATTAAGTCAAAACTGACTTTTGGCGATTCCTCCCATCATGTGACTCACATGGAAAATGGCCTGGTTTCTCTTTATTCAGAATGAAACCTTTGCCTACAGCTCCACCCAGGAGAAATCTTGTGATTCACATTCAGGGTTTGGTCAGGTGGATGCACACACGTGATCAGTGAAGTTCACTCGTTTTTTGTTTTTTTTTTTTTACATATATCCACTCTTATTAAAAAAATTTTTTTAACATCTTTATTGGAGCATAATTGCTTTACAGTGTTGTGTTAGTTTCTGCTTTATAACAAAATGAATCAGCTATACGTATACATATGTCCCCATATCCCCTCCCTCTTGCGTCTCCCTCCCACCCACCCCCATCCCACCCCTCTAGGTGGACACAAAGCACCGGGCTGATCTCCCTGTGCTATGCGGCTGCTTCCTACTAGCGATCTATTTTACATTTGGTAGTGTATATATGTCCATGCCACTCTCTCACTTCGTCCCAGCTTACCCTTCCCCCTCCAAGTGTCCTTAAGTCCATTCTCTACATCTCCGTCTTTATTCCTGTCCTGCCCCTAGGTTCTTCAGAACCATTTTTTTTTTAGATTCCATATGTATGTGTTAGCATACGGTATTTGTTTTTCTCTTTCTGACTTACTTCGCTCTGTATGACAGACTCTAGGTCCATCCACCTCACTGCAAATAACTCAATTTCATTTCTTTTTATGGCTGAGTAATATTACATTGTATATACGTGCCACATCTTCTTTATCCATTCATCTGTCGATGGACACTTAGGTTGCTTCCATGTCCTGGCTATTGTAAATAGAGCTGCAATGAACATTGTGGTACATGACTCTTTTTGAATTATGGTTTTCTCAGAGTATATACCCAGTAGTGGGATTGCTGGGTCATATGGTAGTTCTATTTTTAGTTTTTTTAAGGAACCTCCATACTGTTCTCCATAGTGGCTGTATCAATTTATATTCCCACCAGCAGTGCAAGAGGGTTCCCTTTTCTCCACACCCTCTCCAGCATTTATTGTTTGTAGATTTTTTGATGATGCCCATTCTAACTGGTGTGAGATGATATCTCATTGTAGTTTTGATTTGCATTTCTCTAATGATTAGTGATGTTGAGCATCCTTTCATGTGTTGGTTGGCAGTCTGTATATCTTCTTTGGACAAATGTCTATTTAGGTCTTCTGCCCATTTTTGCATTGGGTTGTTTGCTTTTTTGTTATTGAGCTGCATGAGCTGCTTGTATATTTTGGAGATTAATCCTTTGTCAGTTGCTTCGTTTGCAAAATATTTTCTCCCATTCTGAGGGTTGTCTTTTCGTCTTGTTTATGGTTTCCTTTGCTGTGCAAAAGCTTTGCAGTTTCATTAGGTCCCATTTGTTTATTTTTGTTTTTATTTCTATTTCTCTAGGAGGTGGGTCAAAAAGGATCTTGCTGTGATTTATGTCAGAGGGTTCTGCCTGTGTTTTCCTCTAAGAGTTTTATAGTATCTGGCCTTACATTTAGGTCTTTAATCCATTTGGAGTTTATTTTTATGTATGGTGTTAGGAAGTGTTCTAATTTCATTCGTTTACATGTAGCTGTCCAGTTTTCCCAGCACCACTTATTGAAGATGCTCTCTTTTCTCCATTGTATATTCTTGCCTCCTTTATCAAAGATAAGGTGACCATATGTGCATGGGTTTATCTCTGGGCTTTCTATCCTGTTCCATTGATCTATATTTCTGTTTTTGTGCCCGTACCATACTGTCTTGATTACAAGTTCACTCGTTTCTTGAAAAGATGTTGGAAGAACTGGTTTCCCACTGTCTCGACTGACCCAGGAGAATGTCGTCCATCACTTAAATGAAGAAAATTTCCACCCTGGTTTTAGCTTGTCTTTACATATTTAGATAAAATTAAACTGTCTTTTCCACTGGGTTCTGAAAACGTCCTTTCCTTAGAGAAGCAACAGAATCACAGGAGTGTTATTACTTTGCTGGACCTTAAAAAGTGATCAGATTACCCAAGGTTATCAACTCCGTCCAAAAGGCAAGCCTCCACCTTCCTCAAATTGCAGTGTTATCAGTGGTTTGCAAGTGAGGGCACACCCAGGCATAGCATTTGCTTAAAAAGAGGTACAGTTGACCCTTGAACAACTTGGACGTTAGGGGTGCCAGCCGCCCCGCCAGTGCAGTTGAAAATCCACATATAACTTTTGATTTCCCCAAGTTAACTACTAATACCCTACAGTTGACCAGAAGCCTTATCGATAACAGAAACAGTTAATACGTGTTTTGTATGTTTATATATATTATATATGTATCTACAAGAGAGGAATCTAAGAAAAGAATATGTTACTTAGGAAAGAGAAAATACATTTTTAGTAAAGTACTGTGTTTATCAATACCCTAAGTTTATGTCATCTGTTTACAAGATGAATTGTCTGTCAGTACCTACATCAACATTGTCTAATATGACACAAAACACTGTAGATGTTATACATATTACTAACACTAGACATCAAAAATTAAAAGCTAATGTGAAAAAATTCATATTTATTTATAGGTATGACGATTGCATTGATCTGAAGAAGCAGCAATGTGATTGCTTTATGGTTGCCTAGTGTAATCGATCTGATTGCTTCACAGTAGACTAGCCTATATCCTAATGAATGCATCATTATAAAACTTTTATAGCATAGAGTATTACAGTCACATTCATAATACAGTATTGGAAATATTGTTATACTTAAAAAAAACCCCACCTCTGATGATAGACTGATATGCAGTATCCCCAGTTAGGAGAGAGGGACATATTGTACACTGATGTAATTCTTTGGAAGCGTAGTCATAAAATAGTAAGAAAACTAACATATTATTAATTTTATCCTAAATATCACTTACCTTACACCTATATAAGGACAAACTAGTACATATGTATATTTTATGCATTCATAACTTTTATTTTATCAATATTTCTAGGCTACGTGTGATTCATCTTCAAGTTTTTTCAAATTTTTGAAAAATCTCTAAAAGTTTTTCCAATCTATTTATTGAAAAAAATCTACGTATAAGTGGACCCGTGTAGTTCAAACCCGTGTTGTTCAAGAGTCAACCGTACTTACTCCTCATGAGCTGTCAAGAGTCAATAGATGCTTTTGTTTCCCTGCTTTTCAATGCAGAGTTGATTGCGGGTTGTTTTAAAAATCCTCCAAACTCACTGGAAGCTAGGAGACTTCTGGAAAACTGCTAATCCTTCCCAGAAGGCCTAACAGCCCTCACTGCCATAATCTGGGTGGACGGGGGCAGAGAAGATGCATGCCGTTAGGTGAGGTTCTGTTCTTCCTGTTTTTGCTACATAAAGTGGAGATGAGGCAAGTGGGGAGGAGAGACCAGGAAACGGTCCCTTTCATAACCAGTACATTCCTCTAAACGTCCTTAATGAGTGGTTATCTAACTTGGTTTCAATGATACCTGATTGACAGGACTCTCTTGGTCTCTGAGACAGTCCAGACCACTGCTGTGTAATACGCACTGGGCACATGTGGCCGGCTGGTGAACACTTGGGTGGTCCAGACTGAGATGTGCTGTGAGTATAGAATCCACATGGGATTTCAGAGACTTAATATGAAGAAAACAATGTAAAATATCTCATTAATATTTTTTGATATCGTTGACATTGTTTAACTGATAACACTTTGGACTGGGCTGAATAAAATATGTTAAAATTAATTTCATATGTTTTCCTTTGTCACTTTTTTTTTTTTTTTTGCGGTATGCGGGCCTCTCACTGTTGTGACCTCTCCCGTTGCAGAGCACAGGCTCCGGACGCACAGGTTCAGCGGCCATGGCTCACGGGCCCAGCCGCTCCGCGGCATGTGGGATCTTCCCGGACCGGGGCACGAACCCGCGTCCCCTGCATCGGCAGGCGGACTCTCAACCACTGCGCCACCAGGGAAGCCCTCCTTTGTCACTTTTTTACAGTGGCTACTAGAAAATTTAATATTACATGTGTGACTCACCTTCTATTTCTATTGGATAGGGCTGGTCTAGACAGTTTGGGTTGAGTCCAAACTGGCCGCCTCTAACCTTCAATCAATTTTGCTTTTGGAAGCAATAAACAAAACTTTTCCACATGAAAGTCCAACATTTGAGGATTCTCATCATCCCCACCCCATCTTTTCTTCTCATGCTGTACAGCCCCTCCTCGAAAACATTCCTTCTACGGCATCTGTTAAAGATTATTTATCCAAAATTTGGAAAATGATTGCTGCTATCTAGCTGAACAATTTCTTTATTAAGCCTAGTTGACTTTCACCGGGCTCTTCCAGGGAATGTAACTTTGATTTTACAGTGCTGTGAAACATCTGGGTCCTTATCAGTTGTGGATCATTACTCAGAGCTTAACCTGTAGAAACTAGAGAATGAGTGATGTTCTTACAACCTTAAGAGAAAAGCAAAAAAATCTGGACCTGCATCTCCTGGAGTTACGGGGACGGTACCCAATGATGCTCTGTCCTCGTGCTCCTGCCTTCCAGCTGTTGAGGACACAGCTTCACATTAGTTGTGGTTTGGTTCAGTGAATGCTCCACCTCTTGGAGGGAAGCCTCCCGATCGGCAGGTTGTTGTCCCGAAGCTGGCACACTAGCTGAGCCTTGACTAGGACGTGCCACCATTCTATTAGGCTGGGTACTCTCAGGTAAGGATTTAGAATCAATGGAATAGCTTAAAGTCAATGGATCACGTGGTCATGTACCCAGTGTCACATCTTCTTTTGTATATAACAGACTAGGCAGTGTTCTGCAGGATTTTTATCAACCTCAGGTATTTTGGATGTTCTTGGAATGTGATGCTAGAGAAGACACTGTCAGCATGGAGAGCGAACCACACCTGGACTAGACGTCACTTCCCACAAGGAGGCAGCACTGCCCTTTGTGGCGCGGGGGAAAGGGCCAAGATAATCAACTTGCCACCGGCTGGTCATTTGCTTTCTTTCAGGAACGGTGCTCTTTGGAGAGCTCAACATCACTGTCTGCTGAGGCCAGGTCAGCCTTGGTGATAGAGACCTCGTACTGCCTAGCTCACGCATCATCTCCATTCCTGCCACCGTGGTGCCGCATAGGGGTCCATTGTGCCAGCAGTAGGGTGACTGAACAGAGCCCGGCTTGCGTCCAAAAGTAATCTTGTCACCTTGGTAGTTGAGATTGTCCTCTCTGGTGGGTGCTTTCTGGCGGGCATTAACATTGAAACTCAGGGATCTACCTGCTGTGTGTCTACTCCCTTGAGTTCAACCATCTTTCCCAGATGTCTGTATCTCCAATTTTCCAATCGTGCTCCTTTCAGGACCCTGACAACCAGCCTAGCCATTTGCCACTGTCTTTAAGTCTATAACATAGGCTCCTAACCTTGCTCAAAATGAATGGCCAAAAGCACTGCTCAGAAATTTGCCCACTAGGACTATTCCCCTCACTGCTGTCCTTTATGGTCACCACTAAATGGTCTGTAATACGGCAGCCTTGCATTTTTGGCTTGTATCAACACATCAAGCTGACCTAAACATGAACCAGGCATGGGGTTTTGTCTCTTCCATCCGCTTATCAGAAGACACCTCCCATAAAACGACAGGCATGAGTTGAGGGAGAGGAGCTGGTACCATAGAGGCAGGAAGTATCTGAGTCTGGGTTACCTGTTTGTGTAATTTCTCTCTACCTCTTGGACCTGCTATCAAATTTACCATTTTCATTGAACAGCAAAGGACTGCTGTACACCTTTTAATCTGACAGTACCAAGCTATAGCCCATCCATTGAGATTCTAATTTTAACTATTGTGTTTTTCTTTTTGAGAGATTCTAGTTCTTTTTCATATATGCCAGGTATTTTTTGATGTCTCTTCATTCTTCACACTTTCTGTACCTTGATTTCCGTACATATATTTAAGAAATATAATGTAATAAATTTGTTTCATAAACATTTTAGCATATATGTATACTTGTAATATTTTATTATATGGTTATAATTTTGATAGCTAGTGTAATGTCTTTGAGAATTTAATCCTCTAGTTTTCAGTTTATCCTGATTCTTTCTCCCCTCCCTCCCTTCCTTCCTTCCTATCAGTGGCCAAAAGTAACTCGGGTTCTAGGGCGTCAAGACTGGCAGATGCCCCAAGAACAAATGCAGCTCCAGCATTGGAGTCCAGTTGTTTCTGGCCTTTGAGGATTTGCATGCGAGCTCATGAATGTAT
Organism: Aethalodelphis obliquidens; assembly: GCF_003676395.1. Lineage (NCBI taxonomy): Eukaryota > Metazoa > Chordata > Mammalia > Artiodactyla > Delphinidae > Aethalodelphis > Aethalodelphis obliquidens. The sequence continues at coordinate 3,562,365 of NW_020837946.1, forward strand.
ATTAAAAAATAATTTTAATACTCTAAACCACAGTTTAGTTGTTCTAGACTTAAAGGTTTTCTCCATTTAGACAAGTATATTGGCAGAAGCTGACGTTAACCCTAGATTTTAACGTCTAAAATTAATCTGTGTCTTTCCTCCTTCTTGAACACTTCAATGATTTAGGATTAACATACTGGGCAATAATAGTTTATAAGTTTGGAGACATTTTGTTTTTAGATGTCTTTATTTTAATAATTCTCAATTAGAGGCAGGGAGTATCAAAATCTTCAGGAGACCTTTCCAAATATTACAAATGCATTGATAGTCAATTACGTGCATGGATATATCTCCTAGTTCTATCCACTGCGAGAGCCTATGCTCTGTCTGTCCACTGAGAGAGCATACAGCAATGACACCCCAGCAGCAAAAAGCACGCCTACCCTCAGATCATTGCTTCTGGAAGCGTCTCTAAAAGGAACTGGAGAGTTCCACATTTGTGTGCCTTCTGATACAAAACACTGAAGAGAACACAACATCACTTTCGTGGTGTTCATGTCAAAGATGTATATCCCGAATCTAATAATTAAGAAGCTTCAGACAACCCCCAAGTGAAGGACATTTTACAAAATAACTGGCCTGCACTCTTCAGGAACACCAATTTCACAAAGCTTGAAAAGCTTATGTAATGAATGTATTGCATATACTAACAGTATGAAGGCAAAAAAACTTTGAGAATTCAGTGCTCTCATTGATTAAATCATCTTATAAAAGTAGCTCTAATATTTATTACTGACAAGTACATATATGTAAACTATGTACACATATATGTATGTGTATATATATGTTTATAAATATTTCATTTTCTAAGTAAATTTACTTTCTGAAAACAAGGATGCTCTCTTCTGTCACTACAGTAAAATCAACAAAATCAAGAAAATTAATGTTGAAACAAAATTATCTAAGATTTGGGAAAGTTTCTCTAAAGGGCCAGACAATAAATATTTTAGCCTTTGTAGGACATACAATCCGTCACAACTACTCATTTTGCTCTTGTGGGTTGAAAGCAGCCACAGACAGTAAACACACAAATGGGCGTGGCTGTGTGCCAATAAATCTTTATTTACAACAGGCAGTAGCCTGGTTTTGGCCACAGGCTGTAGTTTGCCAGCTCCTGACGTAATCTATAGTTTATTCAGATTTCATCTACTTTCCAATAATGTGCTTTACGATGTACTTTTATTTGCTATAGCACTGCATTTAGTTGTTGTGCACCTTTAGCTTCCTTTGAACTGGAACAGTTTTTCAAGCTTTCTTTGTTTTGTATCAGAAGACACATGAAAGTGGAAGTCCCTAGTTCCTTTTAGTGGAGATGCTTCTAGAAGCAATGACCTGAGGGCAGGTGTCATTGCTCTACTCTCAGGGGACAGAGCTTAGTCTCTCTCAGTGGATGGAATTAGGAGATATATCTATGTCCCTCTCTATCCATGCATCCATCCACCCACCCATGCATCCACCCATCTTAAAACCCAGGAGTTTATGCAATATCTCTAGTTCAGTCCAACATCACAGGATTCAGTCTAATGCTTCCTCTTTTCTATAACTGTAACTCCTCCGACAGTGGGCAAACTGGATCCTATTATCTTCAATATACTTATTTGTTCAATCCTAGAATACACACAAAGTAGTTTTAGAACTGCTAACTTTTACTTTTGCAAAAAAGAAACCCACTAACTGGAGTTCAACATGTTTAAAGTTCTTTTGTCTTTAACCTCTGGACATATCTAAATAGCATGTTCGAAACTTACTTGAGTTACGTCCCTTGCTTTCAGGGCAGTTACGTTATTCATTTGAAATACAGACAGGGTCACTCCTCCCCACATCTCCATCACCATTTATATTATTTCTTCCTTGAATATGTGAAACATTAACATAATTCCAAAAGTCAGAACTGTACAAAAGTGACCCTAATTCCCCAATTTTTTCTATCCTTTCCATCTCATTCCTTCCCATACCCTGAAAACAAACAATTCCATTATTTTCCTTTCCCTGTGTGTGTGTGTGTGTGTGTGTGTGTGTGTGTGTGTGTGTGTCCACTGAGGAGCAAATACAGGTATATTTTATTTCCTCTTCTCTTACACAAAAAAATAGCATACTCTAGGCATTTTTATGCACTTTGCTTTATTTCCCTTAACAACATAGCCTGAAAATCCCTCCACATCAGTGACTGTCATCATCCTTTATTACAGATACGTAGCGCTCCCTTACATGGATATACGAACATCTATTCATGTATAAGCAATTAGGTTGTTTCCAAATTCTTTACAATCAGAAACAATGCTGCAATAAATTAATGCTGCAATAAATAACCTAGTGTATGTCTGTGTGTATTTATATTTATATTGTGGGAGTTGAATCTTCAGGGTAAATTCCTGAAGATTAGTTGCTGGGATAAAAAGTAAAGGACTATGTAGTCCTTAGATATTGCCAAATCCCCCTCTGTAAGAACCATTCCAATGCGAATTCCCATCAGCAAAGCACGAGAACCAATTTCCCCAGAGTTTCACAACAGAATGCAGTTAAAACTCTTAGTTTTTGCCAATTGGATGAGTTAACTCACTGTTTCTAATTTGCATTTCTCTTACCAATAAAGTTGAACATCTATTCACGTTTAAGGGCCACTTTTATAAATTTTTTGTGAATTGTGTTCACGTCTTGTGAATTGTGTACTCATGTCTTTTGTCACTTTTTTCTGTTTTCTTCCAATTCCCTCAATTTACATATTAGGAATATTACTAGTCCTTTATGTTGTAAATATTTTCTCTCAGTTGTCAGACATCTGTTTGAGTTTATTTTTGGCCATGCAAATGTTTTATTTTTAGGTAGTCAAATTGATCATTCTTTTCTTTAATCTTTTCTTTAATTGGGGAGCCAGAGGCCCTTCCCTTGCCCAGGTTAAAGAGGAATTCATCCATCTTTTCTTCCAGCGCTGGCATCAAGATCCCCGATCTATCTGTACTTTATTCTTATGGACCTTTCTAGTTTTCCAATGGCTAACCAGTTTTCCCAGAACCATTTGGTAAAAAGTCTGCTTTTATCCCAGCGCTCTGCAATGCCACCTTTATCCTATAGTGCATCCCTGCATCTGTCTACTTCTCATCTCTGTTCCATTCCACTGGGCTGCCTGCTACTCACGCCCCAGTGCCTTGCCCTTATAACAGAGGCTCTGCGCTGGTTTAATGTCTGATAGGATGGTGATGTCCCCACCCATGACCGCAGAGGACTCCCAGTTGTCAGCTCTTGCTTGATTAGACTTCGTTTTAGATTTAATGATACATTTAGAATTACATATTCCTGTTGCCTGTTGAACTGATTCCTGTGGTAAGAAGAGTGGTCCAAAAGACATCCATATCCTAACCCCTGGAACCTGTGAACACGTTAGGTTACATGGTAAAGAGAAATTGAGAGCAGATATAATTAAGTTTGCTAATCAGCCTATTTTAAAATAGATTATCCTGATTTCCAGGTGGGACCAATGTAACCAACCACAGGGATCCTTAAAAGTGGAAGAGGGGGCAGAAAAGAGAACCAGAGAGAGGGTAGTATGGGCTCAGCCCGACGCTGCTGGCTTTGAAGATGCAGGCAGAGGGCCACGAGCCAAGGAATGTAGGCGGCCTCTAGAAGCTGGAAAGGGAAAAGGGACAGACTGTCCCCGACAACCTCCAGAAAGAACGCAGCCCTGCTGACAGCTGATGTCAGCCCATGAGACTCATCTCAGGTTGCCGAACTACAGAACTGTAAGTGTATCCCCTGCTGCTTTAAGCCATCAAGCATGTGGGAATTTGTTACCGCAGCAACAGGAAACCAATGCAACCTTTTCCACAAAAAATGCTTCTCTGTAATGATGCTTCTCGCCTTAAAGCCTACTTTTTGTAATATTACCTAAGCTGCGCCAGCTTTCTCTTAGTATTTGCATTGACGTATCTCTTCCCAACTTTTAACAACACAGAAGACTGAAAGTTAAGCATCTCTCACAAATAGGAGTTTCTTCTTTTAACACTTTAGAAACGCCAGTTCACTGTCTTCTAGTTTACTGTTGCTTCTTTGAAGAGAAAGTCCCCCTCCCTGCACCACCATGCTTTTAGTATTTTGCTTTTTGGTTTTCAGTAGTTTTACTATGATGTGTCAGGGTGTGGTTTTTTGTATTTATCCTGTGTGGGGTTTTCTGAGCTTTCTGAATCTGTGGCCTGATTTCTTTTATCAGTTTTGGAAAATTCCTGGCCAGTACTTCAAGTATTATTCTCCTTCTTTATCCTCTCTCTCCTTCTTGGGTTCCAATTAATACATGGTCTGTCTCTGTACTGTGTACCAGTGCCTTTCTGTGCTTCAGTCTGAATAGTTTCTAGTATCCTCCAGTTGCAGTTTGACTAACGGTTTACTGTAGTTTATGCTTACAGGTACCTCGCGACCCCAAGCCTTTCGTGTTGACTGAAGCCCAGCACAGCGGACTGAAGAAAACCAAGCTGTACTCAAATGGTTTTTTGGATTTGGCCTGTTGACTTCCTACCCCAAGGAGCCTTAAAGCTTACCAGATGGATAAACAGCAGTGTGGTCTAGCCCTCACAAGTCCTGTTTTTAGCACTCCAGCCCTGTGAAAATACCCGAGTCCCACGGGTTGCTCGGTTCTCAGCAGTGGCACCAGAATCGGCACACCCCCCAGGAAGAGGCTGCTGCAGATACAACCTCCTCAGGAGCCTCTCTGCTCTCAAACCTCAGCTCCTCATTCTCCAGGAGCTCTCCAATGCCGTCAGACAGATGTGTATTTTATGCATCCCTCCTTCTGTCGTTCTTGGCACATTGTGGGTCTGCCTGAAAGTACTTCAGCCAGCAGCAGAAATACGCATGTCCTCATCGCCATCTCCTTTTACGTTATTTATTTAAGGAAACTCGGTTCTTTGTCCTGCTAAATTCCCCTCACTCTAGATTTGGCTGATTGCTCCTTAGTGGGGTGTTTAACTTGTTCATCCGATTCCCACATTTCATGTAAATGAGCAGGTAAATCTGAAACCTTGATTAGATTCACATGCATTTTGTGGGGGCAGGGCTTGCCTTGACAAGAAAACTTATGGCTGATGCTACGTGTTTACTATGGCTCCGCACCAGGCCCACTGGTGCCACTGTTAGTGACGCTAAGCCTCCACGCACAGGTGGATCACTGCTCTTGATTCCAGGAAAGAGATGGAGAACTGGGAAAAGCAAAATGAAGAAGAAACAGTCCAAGGCCATGCTGCAGACAGGCTGGTTACAATGGGCAACCAAAGCTCAATCTTCTTGGGGTCTTTTCAGGAACCAGGTAGAGCACGTACCCTGGAACTGTCTTCCTAAGACAAGGAAGGGAGTGTTTACTCACCATATCACGTGCCCAGCTGCTGAAGAGCTAACTCTCTTCCCCGGTTTGCAAGGGCAACCCCTGTGGCAGTGTCACAGTAACCCTCACTGGATGTACAGCAAGGTGCTGCCTGCGTGCAGCGGGCAGTCTCGGTGGCAGCCAGAGCACGAGGATGGGCTGATTCTCACCCCGTGGTCTCAGCAGCCACGGATACTCGTTCCCTAGATGCCTTACTTATTTCACTAGGGGCGGCAAAGGACTGCTTTTCTATCTGTATTTTTAGGTGGAATTCTTCCATGAAGAAGTTCCCATCATTGGTCAGCTGGCTACTGTGCAGGTTCCATTTTATTACTTTGGAGATTGCTAGGGCATCAATTCATTGTTCTGAAAACTGATAACTAAGCGAGTGTACTTTCTTGTATATGATGAGGTTTTTCTAATATTATAATTATGACCTTGCGATTAAAAATAGAAACACATATACCTATTTTTCATGCTCAATTTGTCTCATGTTTAGCCAGTGGGAACTCCTTCAAATTATGGCGAGCGGGGGCTCTTCTTCGTTGTGGTGCGCAGTCTTCTCATTGCGGTGGCTCCTCTTGTCGTGGAGCATGGGCTCGAGGTGCGCGGGCCTCAGTAGTTGTGGCTCACGGGCTCTAGAGCGCAGGCTCAGTAGCTGCGGTGCACGGGCTTAGCTGCTCGGTGGCGTGTGGGATCTTCCTGGACCAGGGCTTGAACCCAGGTCCCCTGCATTGGCAGGCAGATTCTTAACCACTGCGCCACCAGGGAAGCCCCAATCTACAATTATTGCCCCAGACCTAGTATTAACCATTTTGCAAATAAGTTCTTGTTCTGTGTAGTTGAAAATGGAATTTAGAGACCACGACCTGGACATTAGTGGTTCTCATTGTTACTGGCTTATAATTCTTCTAGGCCTTTACAGATGGGCAGAGCTAGGAAATATTTACTGTTTAGAAAGAAAAATAAACCATATGAGGTTGTTGAGTCAAATTTAAGATTAGCTTCTAACATTAAATTGGTTTTAATGGTAATTTCCAATTGGTTTTATCCTATAATATACTTTTAATAATAATGGTAATTATTATCAAATAACGATTAACAAAATCGTTTTTGAAATTAACCATGAAACCATATTCAGTAGTTTGAGATTTTTTCGTCCTTTGTATGTATCCCATTGATAATGTAAAACAAAATACTATGAAATACTACGAGTCACCTGAAATAATTTTTCCTCTATGCTCGACTGTCCTCCCCTTCCATTTTAGGGAACCATTTTTATTAGTTTTTGGTTTATCCTTCAATGGCTTCTGCTTGAAATACAGGTAAATATGCATGTATGCACAGCTGTATATCCATTCACCCTTTCTTACCCTCAAAATAACAGTATAAACCCCCGCTACTTTGTGTTTTCACTTGAGATCACTTTTAGTGCACCGAGATCTTCACTCATTCACGCATGCGTGCATTCTACAGCTGCATGGCGTCACCATACTGTACACTACTGTTTACTCAACTAGTCTCCTATTAATGAACATTTGGGTTAATTCCCATCTATTAAAACTAAGACCCGTGGATACAATTTGTCCTTAAACCTAGAAGTTCAAAGACTAGCAAACTAGCATTGTTACTTTCTAGCTATTGATCCTCTGACTTCTTGAATTTCCATTTCCTCAACTGTAAAACAAGAAGTTTTAACAACATGACTTATATCAAGGTTAAATAAAACATTAATTTAACAGGTATTTCCATAAATGTTAACAATAGCTGAAATAGCCAGTAAAGTCTATTTAAAATGAGTGAAAAACATGACTCATGTAATTACCACTATATAGGTCATTTCTATTTAATTAAGAAATTTGTAATTTAAAAGAGACAATGACAAATTAGAACACATCCACAGGAAGACAGGATAGTGAAACTTCTAGAAACTACCTTCGAAAAAACAGTTGAAAAATTCAATTAAATATTTATTGAACAAATGCAGAATAAATGAACTAGGGGGTGGTTTTAACCTGAAGATACAATAAACAACTTCAAATATCATTCAGAGGGCTGTCACACAAAACATGAAAGACTTGTTCAGTATTTCTCCAAAGGGCAGAACTTGACCCAAGGGCCAGACGTAAGCAGCCAAAAGGCTGCGGACAGCTGTACAGAGTGTGTCACTTAATCGCTTCTTTCCCAAACAATGCATTCCACACTTACACTTCCCTTCTTCTGAAAGGAAATATGACAACTTAATACTTCTCATGAATGTCTTTGACAAGTTGCATTTTCATGGCAAGCCCTCCACTGCCAGCAATGGATGTACTCACACTCTTAGAAAAAAATCTGAAGTTAACAAGCTGGTTTACTAGGGAGATGGCCTTTGTTCCTCAGCTCTATCTCAGCATTTTATATTTGTGATTCTCAGGAGGGGAGAGAAAAAGAGCATATTCTCCAAAGGGGGTGAATTAGAGTCCCCAGCACTTCAGATCCTGCCCCTGGGGACAGTCCTTCTCAAACCCCAGACGCATCACTGCAACTGTCAACCTGTGGTAGAGATGGGAGTGTGCTGTGTGCTGGGGCAGAAGAAGACAGCTGACAACAACTGTTCTACACGAAGCAGGAGAGCTGTATTTCACGAGTCACTAGGAAATATAAACTGACTGCCTAATACTGACGGGCTCCATCCAAACTGTCAAATATTACAAAATGAGAATTGTTTCAACAACCATTCAGCATGTTTAAGGACAAAATATATATAATATATTTTATATTATATACGTATTTTATCACATACTCAGTAAGGAATGCTGAGGTGCTTAATCCATCCAATAAAATTGAAAATAAGAATTTTACATTTTTCTGTCAGTATTCAGGATGCTGAAGGTGGATCTTGAACTCAGAATGGTAAGTCAGTTTTCGAGGAAAGCCACATAATCGGTGAGTCTGGCTAACTGCTGTTCATTGGGGATGGGTGGAACGGGGGCAGGCTCTGCGCGTTGGAGACAGAAACACACTCAAGTCAGACACCAGGGTCACAAATCTTTGGTACTGCCACCCCCGCCCTCCAATGTCTTTAATTTAACAATACGGAAACTTTCTTAGCTTTGCCTTGATCTTGGACATTTAAAAAAAACAAGTCAAGAAGCATCAATTTTTATGAGTAGTTTTCCCAACCTGGGAGTAAAGGCATGTCTGGCTTTGCTGTTACTGAAGTTTTCCATGCGAAGGTTAAAAATACTTTTAACAGGTAATCCGTCTACCAAGGGAACATAGCCCTTCTTGGAAAGACCCTCCCCACATGACATTTACTTCCATAGTCACCTAGTGCTAGCCACATGCCAGGCACTCCTCTAGACTACTCAATTGTCAGTGAACAAAAAACCCACAAAGGACCCCATCCCCCAAAAGTTTACTTCTAACTTTTAAGCTACTAAGTGTCAGCCTGGGGCTGCGTCTGTGTCAATGCTGGTGAGATGCTCGATCACACCTCCCCTACAGGACACCCTGCGGCCAGGCCAGAGGGGATCACTACCTCCAGGTAAGCTACAGAGGGGAGTCCACACATTCACGGTTGTAACCAGATGTACTATTATAAATACCAAGTTAGGATTTCATCCCCTTGTTTATAAGATTAGAGCTAAGAAAAATAAATACTACAACAGCAAACAAGAAAAACGATGAAACAATTTTTAAATGAGCATATGAAAATACATACCTGAAAAGGGAATAAACCTGTTAAAGGAAACATCCAGGGCCCCTGCAACTAAATAAAATGTAGAGCCCAATTTACAGAAGTCATTGTAAAGAACCTTCACATAGAACATGTCATTTTTTTTTTTTTTTTTTTTTTTTTGCGGTACGCAGGCCTCTCACTGTTGTGGCCTCTCCCGTTGCGGAGCACAGGCTCCGGACACACAGGCTCAGTGGCCATGGCTCACGGGCCCAGCTGCTCCGCGGCATGCGGGATCTTCCCAGACCGGGGCACGAACCCGTGTCTCCTGCATCTGCAGGCGGACTCTCAACCACCGCACCACCAGGGAAGCCCAGAACATGTCATTTTTAATGCAGTGGCGTTCAGACAGAGACAGTTACGCTCTATTTTATTGCATTGCTTTTTTACTGCAGCAGTCTTCTCTCCCCATCTAGACTGACAGGACCCCCTCGCATCACTCCTCTGCACCCTCGCAGGTCCGAGCACATGGAGATTTGTGCACCACTTTACTGTGGGGTCAACAATGTCTAACAACAGGGGTTCAGAGCAGACGGAAGGAACTCTGGGATAAGGCAGATCAGAAGGTTTACGGATGTGGGCACTGAGGCCAGCTCTAAGGACAGGGCAGGAAAGGCCACTCCTGGTAAGCAGGAGGGAGTGGAGCCTTCTTGCAGGAAGGAACGTGGCTCATTTCAGAGAGGAAGGCCGAGGGACCAGGAATTCAGGTGGAGGCAATGAGGACAGGCCAAATCATTTAAGGCCTGTAAAGGCCAGAGACCTTAATTTTGTGAACATTAAAGCCACTGAATATCTTGTTTAGGAGAAGAGTCTATGTGTCTACAGCATGAGGAGAAAAGGGGAACTTCTGAATATTTTAAATATCTTTTTAAAAGGCAATAGTTTAGATATTAAGAATAAGCAGTTAGAAATGGCCCCATAAATAAAAGAACGAGAGATTAATACTTATTAAAAATTAAGTTGTAATAAAGATTATGAAACACTCACATAAAATAGTTTATGTATGAAATACATTAAAAAAATTAAGGTAAAACCAGGTGACTTTTTTTTTTTTTGCAGTGTGCGGGCCTTTCACTGTTGTGGCCTCTCCCATTGCGGAGCACAGGCTCCGGACACGCAGGCTCAGCGGCCATGGCTCACGGTCCCAGCCGCTCCGCAGCACGTGGGATCTTCCTGGACCAGGGCATAAACCTGTGTCCCCTTCATCGGCAGGTGGACTCTCAACCACCGCGCCACCAGGGAAGCCCCAGGTGACCTTTACGATCCTTTCTACCCTAAGTGTCCATCCTATACCTGAACTTAACATGAGTTACTCTCATTTTGTTAGTATAGCAGAATTTTATATCAAATTATTCAAATTCAATGCCTGAAAAACTTCAGTGATCTTACAAGAGCTCAGTGCTGCAAGACGGACGAAGAGCTCCACCTACCTGGCTTTCTGGGCATGACCATCCTCGTGGCGGAGTCGGCCTGCCATCCTTGTTCTAGGATACCTAAAAATGTGTATTTAACACAGAAATGAATTTAAAAAACCAAAAACTTTTCATTTACAAGATTCACAATCTGTCAATGACACTACTTGTACGGGAGACCTGACGTGTGTAGATTAACCTGTAATGTGTATTTTTAACTAGAAGCGTATACTAGAGACAGCATTGTCATGGGAACTTATTTTTGAAATATTTCTGAAACATCTATGGTTTTATTCTATCAGGCTGCTATAATCACTAACAGATGATTAGTTTTCTATTATGTATATATATATTATAGTATTAACCTGATCAAACCTTATTAAAGACAGACATAAGGAAGACTTATTTAGTATCTTCTATAATCATTACATCAGTAATAACAAAGACGATGGTGACAATAAAAACAACAGCATACATACACAACACAGAAGGCTGGCCGCTAGGTACTGTGCTAGGTGCTCTTACAGGGATCACTTTACGTAATCACCACAACAACTCTGTAAGGGGACACAGCACCATAATTGAACAGACGTGGAAAAGGAAGTTTAGAGAATTCCAGTAAATTGCCTTAGGTCACGTAGCTAGCATGGGGAAGGGTACCAGGATTCACACTCAGTCAGTTAAGAGTATGGACTCTGGGATATACTATTTATTAGATAATAAATTATGGATCAATTTCAAAATAGTCAAAACAAATAAATGTTTGTATTAGTAAGTAACAGTATGATTTGCTGTAAGAACGTTCATTCACCTGCCGTCTATGCGCCTAGAGCTGTGCTGGGCCTCGGAAATTTACAATCTGTGGTGCTTAGTGGAGCTCATATTTTGACTGGAGAATCCATCATCGTAAAACAACGCCACAAGGCACATGCAGTATTAATATTCTACAGCAACCTAGCAAGGGGAGGGGACAGTTTGGGCATGACCTGAAAAATGAAAATGCAAAAGCACATCTGGAAACCAGTGGCTAAGAGTGGGGTGCAAGCACCTAGGTTACTGTTAAGAAATGGTGAGGGAAAAGTTGGGCTGAAAAGGGATACTGGGATGAGACCGCCTTCACCACGGAAGGGTGAAACAGGGATTTCTAAATGCGAGTTCCAGACCAACTAAAACTTCCTTCCCTGAGAAAACCCACCAACCAAACCCCCACCTCGTGCTGATTTTCAAAGGAAGAGAAATAATTTAAAGACGTTACAAAGTTTAAGCTCAGAATTATGAATATAATGTTACCCACCTGGCATGTTTAGAAGCAAATAATGTGCACATGCTTTATTTTCTTGCATCTCACATTTTCTACCACTTGTAACAACTATGCTGTAACCTGGGGCTCAGATGTGGGAATGTTATTGAATGCTTGACTCTGTACCCCCATTCGCTACCTTTTTCTTCCAGTAACTCACTGTTCTCACCACCTTCTTTTCCCTCCCACTCTTAGTCAACAGCAGCTCTAATTTTTCCTTCCTGGGCATCAACTTGGAGAGCTCACTATCACTTAGTAGGGCTTAGGAGTTGATCAAAGGTCTTAGAGATAAAAGTAGAAAATATTCAGGGGTCAGACCATGGGTACCATGATAAGAAATAGCTACAGGAACATTAAAGAGGTTCCATAAGGAAAGAGCTAGAATAGTCACATGCAACAAGGGTACATCTCAAAGACACAGTCAAATGTTAATTTCATAAAAATGGCAAAGTATTCCTTTACAAAGCTCCTGTTCTAAGACATCTCTAACTGCTGCCTGTCTTTGGCAAAAAGTGCTTTAGTAAACACAAACCCGAAATTTCTCATCCACACGCAGAAGTCAAAAAAACTCTATGAACCAAAAAGTCTTCTTTAACCGCCATGGTGGCGAAATCTGATGCGAACCCCCAAGCCTTTTCTGTACACTCTTCCCTGACGCCACCTGCGTGCGGGTCTGCGCTCTGCTGCCTGCAGAACCACGACTGGGCTTGGCCACGTGGTGCTGGCTGCTACGGTTTGTGCAGTGCAGGTCTGCCAGCACCTTTCTAAAGAACACACACAACCTGAACTCCAAAACACATCCTGTTCCAATGGTTTCAGATAAGGGACCGTGGACCTGTAATTTACACTTCCGTTTTCCCTGAAAGTAAAAAGTAAGCCCCAAATACCTTTCACAGCCTCTTCCACGGGAAGTCCAACAAAGGCTGCGAAATCGTCGGCGATGATGGAGGTATATGCCTGAGAGACCAGGGCGAAGGCTCGCCTCCGGGTGGCATCTATTGTGGGAGGGGAGGTTTGACAAACAGTGAACCACAAGAGCTGGCATTTTTTGAAACACACAATTAAATTATTACATCACTGTCCTTGTCCAAGTTTGATAAGCAAGACTACATCAACCTAAATTTCTGTGTTTACAGGTACAGCTGTAGGCGCCTAACATGTAAGAGGGGCTCAAATATTGCTGAATAAACACATGCACTTCCTCTTAGGTCAAAAAATCTCAGGTGACAATAAAAATTACAAAGATGGAAAAAAGTTAATACACACAAGACTCCAGCTCTAAGAAAATTTCATTTAAATTTGGGATGTACTGGGGATGTATATTTCAAAATTTTTCTTTTATCTCACTTATAAAAACTAGAAAGAATGGAGCAGAAATTACCTAGTCCCATAATTAGTTGTCCTTTCTCATCAGGGCCTCTGCTATAGGACCACACCTGGGAGTTGCAGAGCAAACCTTGTAACTAGAGCACCTTCCTAACTTTCAAGTCTACTCTGAACTCTTGACGTCATTCAGGTGCAAATCCTGAATGACTGAGCCTCACCGAAAGGGGCTGCAAGCAATTCCAGCAACAAAACCTCCTCCCTGGAGACCACATGTGGGATTTCCGCCCGCCAGGCTTAAATTTCCACATTAAATAATTCAGGAATGAAGCAGAGACAATAACCAAATGGTAGAAAGTGGAGCCCAGCTGGCCTGTCTTCCCGCCCACTGCTCCTTGAGTAACACAAAGCATCCTCCACCTGCCTTCAACACGCTTAGCAAGTGTTCTGGATTCTACTTTCCACACTTAATAGGCAAGTATACAGTACAAGACAGCCCTGCAACGTAAGAAAGTCCGCTCTCCACTCCTGGGACACCGCCTAACAGCCACATCAATCCCCGTAGACACACTGCTCCAAAGTGGCCTGCTGGCTCTCAGAGAGGAGCCTTACACCTTCTCATCCGTGCGGCGCTGGGTGTATGCTGCTGTGTGGTCTGAACCGCCCTCCTCTCTTCTAGTCCCAGGTCTGTTTATAAACTCTCCCTGTGGCACTGGAGTCACTGCAATCTCCGCCCTTCTCTGAACTCACAGTAACGTTTACTTATTGAACAAGCAATCTTTTACCACCTATGGTGTACACTGCACCCCTCCTCACCCCATCGTCTCAATTATATCCGGAACTTCTCTGCAGGAGGGCTCTTATATCTTTATATCCCCTGAGGGGCCCAGCATCTCTAAGGAAGTATGTGCTGTACACAGGCTTGTGGAAGGTCTCACCAGGACCCAAGGGGGCCCGACCCCAGCCCTAGGCTTTGTGCTCCCATCTGCCTGAAAAATCGCGGGCAGTCAATCACCTTGTGTCATTTCTCACTGAGGCTGACACCCTCCCCAGCTTTCACTGAGCCACTGTTTGCTCCTCTTCCAATTCCTTCCTTCTTGCTACCAACTCTCAGCAAACGACCTTAAATCAGACTTCTAATACAGCTTAGAGATGAAGGAACTTTTTCCGTTCAAGGCTACAGACATTCAGTGGAAAAGAACCGAGAGCAACAATGAAAGAGGAAAATACAAGGGTGCACCGAAAACTACATTCATTTGGCAAGCTTACCATATTGTAAAAACATTCACTTTAGTTCAAGTACTCTGGTCAGATTTTCAGATTTGAAAAAGATGGGGAACAGAACAAGAATAGAATGTGAATGAAAGAGAAAAACAGAATGGAGAGAAGAGAAACATACAAGGGGAGGCACAGCAGACTGACAAGGAGAGCAGAAATCAAGGCTAAGTGATCCAGGGCACCAGTTAGACACTCAGGCGGCTTTTAACCTCTCAGCGCGAATGAATCTGACATCTGCATTCTCACCAGTCACTATGTGGCCCGGGAGATCTATGAGACGTGTAACCTCAGGAGGGCACGCGTTACAACGACAAGCTGGAAGGTGGCATCAGTTGAGCTCGCACCTAATACTGCTGGCAATTCATCCTGGGACAGTCCTGGGGAGACCCTAAGAGAATGCTCATTCTTTTGTTCAACGAATACTTAAATGTGCCTATTATCTACCGGGAACTGCCAACTGCCGGCACTGGAGACACAAGGGAAGGTGAGCTTGCTGTCCTTCCCAACCCATCTCTGCCCTTAAATTCCAGGGCGGCGGCCACCCAGGCCTGTGGCACCTGGGCTCCCTTACTCCGTGAATGGGATTCTGCAGGGCAGGGAGTGTATTTCCTCGGCCCCTCCCTGTCTCGCTCTGGCTAACGCTCTGTATCCCCGCTCCTCAGGGCTTATGCAACGCGGTTAAGGCTGCCTCCAGTGCGGAGATCCAAAGCTGCCCCCACTGCGCCGGCGCAGCAGTGACCCCACACGCCTCCCTCCCACCGCTGCCGGCTCCGTGCCCCTGCTCACTTCCCCCACGCTGAAAGCAAGCGCCTCCTGTTTCCTCACTCACACTGCTCTGCTTCACCACGCCAAGAACCGGGTGCACCTCAGAAGCAACCTTCCCCTCCTGCCCCTGAAAAGCTGACATGTCCTGCCAGAGTGATGAGCGATTCTCAAGAACTTCTGCTCACTGATTCCTCCAGAGCAGAAGGGCGGACAGTGAGGGCAGGTAGTGGCCAGAGAAACAAGGTAACAAGAAGTGAGGGTATAACAACATATAAGAGGGGGAACCAAGAGACTGGAAGCAAACGCTGGGGGTGGGAGAATGGAAAGAGAGAAGCACGGGGGAGTTTTGTTGCAGGATCAGTGCTATGTCACACCAGACTTGCAATCTTTCAGCGTGATTAAAAGAAGTTTGAGCATCTGCGTACTGAATTGATGAATCACAAATCCAGAAGCTGGAGACAACTCCATCAAATGCTGAGGTCCACAGAGTCCAAAGCAGTCTCTACTTTCAAACATGCGGGCTTGAAATCTTATCCAACTCATGACCTGGACTTATTAGACTATTACATTTCATTTCAGTAGCAAAAAAACCACCTCTTACTGACAAGCAACTTCACTTCTAGAATTAAATTAATAGACAGTGAGGTCCTCAGCTGCCGACATAAACTCAAGCAACGTGAAATCAAAGCATGATTACAGCAAATCTAAAAAAGCCTTCTGAAAACCCTACTCACTTAGCAGAGCGTACCTATTTTCACACACATCATCGACTTACTTCAACACCCTGGCACCTTAGGGGAACAGGTCTAGTCTGACTTAATTCTGAGCCACAAAGAAACACTACCTCTAAGTGCCTCCATGATTGGCTGGACCGTCTCAGACCACGGGTGAGCGCTGATGGTGGTATAGATCCCGGGGAAATCTCTCTGCCAGATTCTTTGTCCTACCGACCAAATTCCCCCAAGTTCAGAATTTGCCTGCAATAAATATCATTGCCTCATTTGAAGATATTCACTCTGCACATATACCAACAAATGTATCTTAAAACATAATTCAACATTTCTTTTAAGAGGTGTAATTACTTTTTCAGCCCAACCACTATCAAAAAGGTTTTCAAATGTTTTGAACAGTACTGTAGAATTTATTTGCACGTTTTATTATAACAGAAAATTAAGGCATGGGAAATTAGTCCAACAATATTTCACAAATAAGTTTAGGAATTAGTTATCTGAAACATTGTTTTTTGAAGATTTACATTTATTTATATTTCATATATACTTATGTATAGTATACAGAACATGTACTAATCCACATATGCATGTACATAAAATACATACACCTATTCTTAGGGCAAAAATAGTAGCAAAATGGCTAATAATATAGACTCCCAATCTAAGATGTCATAAAATGTAGCCTAAGGATAAAGTTCCCACTAATATCACTGAAATATCATCTCATTTACAGCTTTATTTTAAACCAGTAAAGCTGGAGGAACATTCCAAACTTACTTAATAGAATGTGGAGGAAAGAAAGAGAGTATAAATGCTAATCTGATATTGCTGAATATCAATAATGAACAAAGGAATTTAGGTGAATTCTTATTAATGCTCTGTGAATGTACAAAAAATTCACTTCACATTTATGCTAGACACAGTGAATCACCTGAAATTAAAAATTTACTTCATTCCATCTTGGAAGAAACTTTTAAGTGAGTTCATCTATTCTCACATGAAAAACAAGAAATCCAAAATCCTAATTAGCAAAAATCTTAATGCTCTGAATAATTATTATTTTTAGAGTGTTCTTGTAAATAATACTAGTTGCAAAATAAATACCATTATAGGAAACTGCACAGATCAGTTAAAAAAAAAACCTAACAAACAAAAACCAAACTTTTACCTAAACTGACCCAGTTGTTTATTGCGTAAATTGACACTTTGCTACAAAGTGTCTTAAGAAACCTGATCGGCAGGAGCTGAGCACAGATTTCTGTACCACCCAAGGGAAATTACAATTTCTGATGAGAAGAATTTGTAGATCTATTCTTAAACTTTAATACCAGTTTAATAACTATTTCTGTGATCCACATGAAAAAGAAAACAGAAACTTTTAAGAGATTGCTTTTTAAATGAATGTCATTACTATATTAAAGTAATAAGGTATATTGAAGACTACTTACAGATTTTATAGCAGGTGGTATTCTTTTCCAAAGATATCTTGCATTATTCCTAATTTACACCCCCCCAAGAAAGAATAAGCAATTTAAAAAAATCACCTCTGTAAATGTTTAGAATTCTAGATCCCAGAAGTATACTTTAAAATACTCTATAAAATACAGAGCGAAATTCATATAATGAGTTTATCCAGGGGAAGTAACAGTGGTTTTCCAGATAAAAGACATGAAATATTTTTACCAAAGTAATGTTTTACCATTTTTAGTGAATTTTTAAATTAATAATACAGATCTTAAATTGAGGCAACACTACAAAGCCTTAAATAGAACTGCCTAAATAATTTATTCATATATAAAATAAACAAATTCATACACTTTCAGGGTCCTGGCATTCCCTGACAATATACACAGTACACGATGCTTTTCTCCTTATCATGACCCCTCGTCCTACTAGTGGATATAGAGCCACCAAAACTTCAAGGTAGTTCTTTTTTTTTTTAAAGAGTTCGCAAGCTTGAATGACATCAAGCATATGACATAATGAAAATCTCAGTTTAGTTTAAAAGGTATGAAATGAAAAGGTTTAGAAGAATTTAAAACAAAATTTAACAGTAACCATCAGTGGGTTACAGAACTACAAGGGACTCTTTTTGCACAACTATACTTTCTGACTTTTCTTCAATGAACGTGAATTAGGAATAATTAAAAAACAAAAACCTTTCAAGAACTGTCATACATGTTAGTAACAAATTCCTCTTAGTCTTCTCAATCTTCCCTTTCAGTTTCTCTCAGTCTCAATAGAGACTGGGAAGTTAAGTAAACAGTTTAAGTCAACAGTAAAGTAAACTTTACATGTGAAGTTAAGTAAACAGAGGTCATAGAAGACAGAGGTTTTATAACAAGAGAATAAAGAAAAGATCAATAGATTTAAAGGAATTTACTGACAATGCAGTTTCTCGTAACAAATTGGAATGTTTTTTACAAGGTATACGTAAAACAGGTGTATTTAAAAATAACTCAGACTAATCATAATTTCTTGTCATGATTCAATATACGAAATAAACATATTAAGTATTACACTAAAAAGTATAGCTCCTTGTGCCTATGCTTTAGTGTTGGTACTTCAAGGCAAGAATAACTGCTTGAGGAAAACGCTTCTCTTAGCTTTAGGTAAAAGGTACTTACATGTCATTATAAAGCAGATATAAAGCTAGAAGCTGACCATACACTGGGGGTGTAGCAATTCCTCCTGGAGCCTGTAAGACCAAAAAACAAAAGAAAAAAAACCTCATTTATTCTTATACTTTTATATTTTTAGAAGTGTTTTCTTAACTCATCTAAAGAGTAAGTATATTCTATAGTACTTACAGATGGAGAGACAGCTTAGAGAAGTATCGCACACTAAAAACCCAGAGTATTAAGTTTAGATCTGTCATCAGATGTGACTTCTCCCCCTCTGGGCCTCTGTGTCTTCAGACGCACAAGAGTATTTAAATGGGATCCCTTTCCCAGTTCTCAAATTCTTATTTAAATAGCCTCACTATTATAGGAAGTATTTCCAACAGATTCCTAAAGCAATATGATTCTGCCCATTATACCGAATATGTTAAATAGCTACATAAATGAGTAATAAAGAGAAAAACATCACAGCTGAGTTACAAAGACACTACTCCCCTCATTCAATTTTAATTCATTCAGGAGACATCTACTAAGCGTCTGTTAGTGAGCGGCTGCTTCTTCGCAGTTCCCTCCTTTGGTTAATTAGCTTTTTAGACCAATGCTATAAATGTCTTTAAGGGCCTTTCTAAGAAAAAAAAAACAAACCCTTAATTACTTTAGTAGTTGCATGATATAACCTTCACCTGCCCTACTGAAAACAAACGGTAAGCTTCAGTGATCACAGGAGACTAAGGGCTTTCCGAATTAATAAAAGGTTACAAGTCACATCTTCTTGGTCTGTGTGTAGGCCTGCACAAACGTCTTTAATAATATACATATTCTCCACCTCTCCCCACAATGGGGAGGAAAGAGATTTAGTTTAATACGAGAAGCATAAAGGATGTTAGGAGCAAAGATGCACAGCGTTTTCGGGCTCACTAGCTGAAGACAAACAACAGAAAGCTCCGAGCGAGTTGGGGGAGGCCAGGCCTGGATGCTTAGCCTTCGGAGCAGGCCCCGGCGGCCCGGACTCCACACGCCCAGCTCCCGCGCCCGCAAGGGGCCGGCCCCAAGCCCCGTGGGCCCCAGGCCCCGTTACCCTGGAGACCGGGGCGGCCCGAAGCCACGAGCGACCCCACGAGGAGAATGGCTACCTCGAGCTCCTGGTTCTCGCACTGATCCAGCAACTTTCTGAAACTAAAGGAACTTTCCGCCATCACCGCCACTGGCATTTTCCCGGCCGGTCCCGCCACCGAACCTCCCCGCCGAGCCGGTCCTCACTGTCCCTCGGGGCGTCGCGCCCGCGATGACGTAAAAGCCGACGATGCCGCCGAGCGCCCATGCGCAGGCGCCTCGTTGGTTCCGCCGCGTCAGAAGACATCCCTGCGGTCGGGACGGTATGCCACCGCTCTGGCCGGCGCTCTCGGTGCTCTGGAGGACTGGCCCGGCCTCCAAGGCAGCCAGTCGCTTTAAGAGCGTGCAGCCGAAGTCGGGATGGGAGAGGTTTAGTGCATATTTGAGGACGATTAGACGTCTTTGCTTTGAGGCCATGCAAATTTAAACGTTCAAAACCTAACTTTTGGTTCCTCCCGCACCTACTCCTTCAGCAGCCCTGCCACATCGGTGAAGGCGCTGCGGTGCCCTGCGGGGCTCCCCTCCAGCGACCTCACGTCCCCACCTCCGAGGGAAGCTGCGCTGGCCTGGACCTCCAGCACCGCCTGAACTGCAAACGTTATCCTGACTTCCACTCCTGCCTCCCTCCAGGCTACTCCCCACACAGCCACCGCAGCCGAAACGATGCTTTCGGAAACATAAATCAGATCTTGTTGCTCTGATGAAAATGATAGCATAACAACAAATTCCTAAAATCCAGTCTTTCACATTGCTTGCAGAGGGCTTCAAGATCTAATTCCCAGATCCCCTCTGACTCGCTCTGGCCATCCTGGCCTCCTTAGTTTTCTGCCCGGTGCTTACCGTTAGCGAACATTATGTTGTGAATTATTTATTTACATCTTTGTTTTGCTGCCCTTGGCTACACAGCCAAGGAAGTGACTTCCATTTGTCCCGTGTTGCAGGGCTGGCTACACTATTTATGGGCCCAGAGGCAATTGAAAACGCAGGTCCCTTGTTCAAAAAACAGGGGAAAGTACAATTAAAGCTATGTAATATAAAGCTTTTCCCTTTATTGGCAGTGTGTCTCTCAGACTTTCACATCATTTCAAAAACTGCTATTTAATATCCTAAGTAAAGAAAAAGTAATACAATTTTAAATTATTAGCATGAATTTTGCCATCCATCTTTATGCAAAGCCCGTTAAATTTTATTTTATTTTAATTAAGTTGTTATTGAAGCATACTTGATTTACAATGTTGTGTTAGTTTCTGGTGTACAGCAAAGTGATTCAGTTCTATATATGTGTATACATATTCTTTTTCATATTCTTTTCCATTATAGTTTATCACAGGATATTGACTATAATTCCCTGTGCTATACAGTAAGACCTTGTTGTTTATCCATTCTATGTAGAATAGTTTGCATCTGCTAATCTCAAACTCCCAATCCATCCATTGGGAAGCCAGTTTTAAAAGCAAATATAAGTACATTTAACTGATATGTGGAATCACAGAAATCACACAATTTGTATTTCATAGCTCGTACATGTGTGTGTATTTTATCCTTATCAGAATCATGGGAATGCTTCACAAAATGAACTCAACTGTTTTTACCACACTTTGTTTTTTGCAGAAGCCCTACCAGCACTCCCTACCTTAGTTAGGCTTATGGATGTGTGAGGGAGGACTGAAAGCAAAAGGAACTATGGGTTGCTCTATCTTGCCCTTTACTGTTACGTTATTGTTTTCAAAACAAAGGAATATTTAGCATCATACAAGGAAGTAACACAAGTAAGAAAGAAAATGATCAGGTTCCTTGATTATTCATGTTTCTTAGGACACAGTTGTCTACATTATGCATTTGAAGCCAGTTCAGGTTCTACGGGGAAAATGTGGCCTTTCAGGGATGTCAGCACCCAGCGTACTCTATTGAAGACATAACACAGTTGCCTTGCACTCATGTTGAGTCTTGGGTGGGTGAATTCCCACCATTGGGGATCCACTGAGAATTCTAGATTCATGGGATATTTTAAACACGCTCTGGAATGGCAGACAACACACTGCATGTGTCTCTTTGCTTGTGTTTCCACTGTCCCTTTGGACTTCATTTACCAAACACAAGCTAGAAGATAAAATTGTTAAGGATGCTAAGACAGTGATGGCTTTACTGATTAGTTTTGCAGAATCAACACTGTTTCCACATGGAAATGATTGTGTTTAGTAATGCATTGGATGGAATATAAAAATAAAAACTGACTACAGGGCTTCCCTGGTGGCGCAGTGGTTGAGTCCGCCTGCCGATGCGGGGGACACGGGTTTGTGCCCTGGTCCGGGAAGATCCCACATGCTGCGGAGCGGCTGGGCCCGTGAGCCATGACCGCTGAGCCTGCGCGTCCGGAGCCTGTGCTCCGCAACGGGAGAGACCACAACAGTGAGAGGCCCGCGTACCGCAAAAAAAAAAAAAAAAAAAAAAAAAAGACTACAAAAGTCCCTTGAAGAATAGCCAACCTTAAATAGGAAGGTATCAAATAGCTAGTATAACTAGATATTTTGAAGGAATAAAGCAACAAAGTTTCATTGATCATGCAGAAGAGAGAAGGACTCAGGGCAGAATGATTCTGAGATCGTTCCGTAAAGTTTGAGGAGCCAGATTTTGAATTTTCAACATGTGAGAATGGCTCCCAACCTACTTCTGACTAAGAAGGATCCAGTGGGAAGATGGCTAATTCAGATCCCTGAAATTTCACCTGATTCCAGCAGTTTGATCATTTAAAGGGAAAACTATGATTTTAAAGCTTTGGCAGGTAATATGGGTTGCTAGAAGATGAAGACAATAGATGGGTTTTTTGCTGAACAGAAAATCACAATAAAGATTTGGAAATACAATCACAGGTTAGAGGTAGAGTTTGGGGTGTCAGTCAGAGGACCAAACTCTTCTTTAACAGACAGGTACAGGGATTTGGGAATTGGAGGCTGGGAGCTACAGGGGGGAAGGAAGAGAGTCTTGGAGAGGGAAAGAGGGCTCTGAATGTGAGGGGAATGGAGTAATTGGGGGCCTATGGTGAGACTTGGCTTACATGCAGAGAATTCCAAGTGACCGTGAAGGGCTGATGGATTTCCAGGGCTTCAGTGGCTGACATTCAGTTTTAAGTTGTTACTGATGGTGCTGTACCTATGTTTTTACCCCCAAACTTTCAATAATGGAGTGAAAGGGTATGATAAAGGGCACTGTGGTATAGAAGGCAGTAATTCCAGGAGGTAGGACTCAGAAGAGATATAGAAATGCTGCAAAAACAAGACAGTAGAGAAGAGGCCACCAGAAGGAAGCTCTGCTCCCCAGAGATGCTGCCTTGGGGCTGGCGGGAG
Organism: Aethalodelphis obliquidens; assembly: GCF_003676395.1. Taxonomy (NCBI): domain Eukaryota; kingdom Metazoa; phylum Chordata; class Mammalia; order Artiodactyla; family Delphinidae; genus Aethalodelphis; species Aethalodelphis obliquidens. The sequence goes on from NW_020837946.1 coordinate 3,585,359, forward strand.
GCTGTTTTTCCCAGTGTGCTTGGGATGAAGGATGGGTCATCATGCAGCAGGGAAGCGTGGGCTCCTGAGGCTGGAGAGTGTAGGTCTTATACCCATTACCCTTAGCTTAGCCCCCACTTCTGCAAGTTGCCCCTCCTCTCCCAACGGTTCTCAGAGGAGAAGCACAGTTGTCATCAAGGGGTTGGAAACGGGAAGATGGCTAACTCGGGACTCCAAAATTTCATCTAGTTCCTAAGGAATCCACTGAAAAAAACTAGAATTAATAAATGACCTCAGCAAGATTGCAGGAATAGATGATCAATACACAAAAGAATTGATTTCTATACAGTAACCATGAACAAACTGAAATTAAGAAAACAACTTCATTTACAATAGCATGGAAAGAATGAGATACTTAGGAAGAAAGTTAACACAGTAAGTGCAAAATTTATACTCTGAAAACTATAAAGCACTGTTCAAAGAAATTAAAGAAGACTTAAAGAAATGGAAATGCATGTCTTGTCCATGGATTGGAAGACTTTATATGATGATGGCTACACTACTCACATTCAGATTTAGCGCAAATCCTGATCAAAATCACAGCTGGTTTCTTTGCAGATATTGACAAGATGATCACAAAATTCCTATCCACATTCAAGGGACAGGGAATAGTCTAAACAATCTTGAAAATTAAGAACAGTAGGTTTCAGACTTCCCTGGTGGCACAGTGGTTAAGAATCCGCCCGCCAATGTAGGGGACACGGGTTCGAGCCCTGGTCCGGGAAGATTCCACATGCCGTGGAGCAACTAAGCCCGTGTGCCACAACTACTGAGCCTATGTTCTAGAGCCTGTGAGTCTCAACTACTGAGCCCGTGAGCCTCAGCTACTGAGCCCATGTGCCACAACTACTGAAGCCCATGCGCTCTAGAGCCCGTGCTCTGCAGCAAGAGAAGCCACCACAATGAGAAGCCCGTGCACCGCAACAAAGAGTAGCCCCTGCTCACCGCAACTGGAGAAAGCCCGCACACAGCAATGGAGACCCAGCGCAGCCAAAAATAAATAAATAAAGTAATTAAAAAAAGAACAGTAAGTCTCACACATTTCAATGTGAAAACTTAACTACAAAGCTACAGTAATCAATACATGGTAGATATGTAGGTCAATGGATAATTAGAGGAGATATATAGATCAATGGGACATATTGAGAGTGCAGAAATAAACCCTTGCATTTACATTCAATAAATTTTTGACCAGGCTGCCAAGACCATTCTGTGTGCAAAAGAATAGTCTTCTCAACAAATGGTGCTGTGACAACTAGATATCCATACGCAAAAGAAAAAAGTTGGACTCCTATCTCATACTAGATACAATAATAAACTCAAACTGGATCAAGGACTTCAATGTAAGAGGTAAAACTATAAAACTGTTAGAAGAAAACATAGTGTTAAGTCTTCATGACCTGGGATTAGGCACTGGTTTCTCAGATATGACACCAAAAGCACAGGCATCAAAAGAAAAAATAGATAAGTTAGATGTTATCAAACTTAAAACCTTTTGTGCTTCAAAAGACACAACAAGAAAGTGAAAAGACAACCAAAGAATGCAAGAAAATTTTATAAATCATATGTTGGACAGGAGACTTGGGTTTAGAATAACTCAAAAGTAGAGTGGCAAATAACCAAAATTAAGAATAGACAAAGGGTTTACGTAGTCATTTCTTCAGAGAAGATGTACAAATGGCCGATAAGCACATGAAAAGACGCTCAACATCACTACTGGTTAGGAAAATGCAAATCAGACCCAAAATGAGATATTACTTCCAACCCATTAGGGTGGTTATAATAAAAAAGGCAGAAAAATGTGTGAGGATATGGAGAAGTTGAAACACTCATACACTGCTGGTGGGTCTGTGATACGGTGCAATTTCTTTGGAAAACAGTCTGGAACTTCCTCAAAAGTTTAAACATAGAGATATCATGTGACCTAGCAATTCTATTCCTAGGTATATATCCAAGAGAAATGAAAATATGTCCACACAAAATGTTTACGTAGATGTTTATAGCAGCATTATTCATAACAGGCAAAAAGTAAACACAATCCAAATGTCTATCGATTGATGAATTGATAATAAAATGTGATATATCTGTACAGTGGAATACTATTGGGCAATAAAAACAGTAGAAGTACTGACATACGCTGCAACCTGGAGGAATCTTGAAAACATTGTGTTAAGTGAAATAAGCCAATTGCAAATGACCAAATACAGTATGATTCTCTTTATATGAAATATTCAGAATAGGCAAATCCGTAGAGACAGAAAGGAACTGGCAGGAGGCAGCAAGACCTGGGGAAAGAGGATGGGTCACAAAGGACCAGAGCCATGGGTGGAGTTTGCTGACAACACAGGTCTGCATCAGATGCAGGGAAGCAGCTGCAGCAGTGGGCCAGTCTTGAACCAGCCCTCCTCCGTGGCAAGGACCTGGGCTTCACACTAAGGGTGGAAAATAAACTCAGCGCATGGGCAGCTGCCTCTGTCACAGGGTGAGCAGAACAGGCAGGGAGGGAAAGGGATGTATTTTAAGTTCCTGGGCCATCGAGAAGTCTCAGCAGAGTTGAGGAGTGTATTAATTCTGATGGGTGGTCCTCTGGAGGCCCAGGGATTTGGGGGCTGCCGATGTGGCCAAGAGCAGGAAGGTGGTACTGATGTACTCCATTGGCCCATTGACTTAGAGGGTGTGTGGGTCTCTGTGTGGTAAACTCACAAATGGAGCTCTTGGCAAAGTCATGCCCTGTGGGTGGCGTCACTGGTGGATGTCGCCATTTTGGAAAGTAAGTTAGCAATGCGACCTTAGCCTCAATGTAGAGTTCTGCCCCTGGGAAGTTATCCTGAGGGGGCCATTGCAAAAGAGGAAGTAAACATAGCTAAACATGGCGCAGCAACATGAATACAACGGCTGAAGCCCTTAACGTGACCTAAATGTTTAATAGGTGAATGGCTACACGTGTCATGGTCAATCAATTCAAGGGGATTTTTGCAGCAATTAAATTCATAAACATAAAGTCTTTGTAAAAGTAGTCTTTCTGAGACAATATTAAAAAAACATGGAAAGTGATATTATATATACCTCTTGGCTATTAGTACGTTCCAGACTAGATTTATGGATAGATATTGGAAGGGAACATAGAATTGAAAACTCTTTTAAGGTTAGGGGGATAAATGATCAGTGAAACAATATTTTCTTTTAAGATTTTTAAAAATATTGTAAAATTATTTTAATGATTTTTTTTGCCCCAAGTCTTAACTTTAACAATCCAAACTTAAAAAATAGGACATTTCTCTTTCTTTTCTTTTCTTTTTTTTTTTTTTTTTTTTTGGTCTCTTTCTTTTTTCCCCCTTTTGACTAATGCTTGTGTTCACAGTTGAATAATAAAAGAGAACATTTTTGCAAAACTTCTGAAAGGCCCTGGAGCTAAGGGCAGATAAATGTTAGGGAAAGTTTGGAGGAATAAAGAAAAGTGGTAAAAAAAAAAAATGATGGCAGTGGTAGAAGCAAAGGCATTATAAATAAAGCAGGGAAGAATAGAAGATGTACAAGGGAAAGCGAGGCCAGGGATGGACCGGGAACAGGGCAGTCTTCTAGAAAAATGTCATCATTTAAAGCCCCATCTCATACTCATTATTTATTTCCTCGGTAAAGACGAGTCTCTTGGCTAACAACATGAGAGGGAATGTAAACGGTTCATTATGCTTTGTCGTTGCTAGTTTTATTTTAATTCTTTAAGCTCCATGGGGCAGTGCCACACTCTTGTACTGTGAGCACATCATAACGTTGTAGGTGCTCAGTCAATGTTGAATGAATGCTGACTGCATGTGCTCACTTTCGTTTATTCCCTGAGACCAGGACCTGGCCCTGCTTGCCCTTCCTCTCTGTCCATTAATTCTTGCTTCATTTCCTTCTGTGTCTTCATCTCTTTGCAACAGGGTCTTCTGGTACTTTCAGCTCCGGTGGCCATTTGATGAAGAGGACCTTTCTCAAGACAAAAGGGTGTCTCGGTGCTGCTCTCCCCTCCCCACCCGGGGGGATCTGGCTCCTGGCATGCACCCAAACCTCAGGACAGGGTCGTGGCTGGAACTTCTCTTGTGTTCAGGGAGCCCAGCACAGGACATTCATGATGTCACCTCCTAGGATCCGCCTCTGCCCTCCCCAGTAGCACCCAGAGCCTCTGCCTGGACATCTGCCTTCTGTCCTGCAACACTTCCTCATGGTTTATGCTGATGGCTTCTGTCCTCTTCACTCTTCCTGGACTGTAGGACCACCCGCGACCCAACCCATTCCCACTGGGTTAGGACTCCAGACTCCATCCAGTGCCCTTGACTTTCCTCCCCTTGCTTTAGGTCATCTCCTCCATTTCCAGCCTGAGTACAGACAGCTCTCTTGGAACCAGAAAAGGCAAAATCATGGCGTGGATGCTGCCGCCATTACTAATCAATCACAGCCTTCTTTCCAAGGGAGCCTGGATGTGGTCTTAGAATCCCCGCTTAGGATCAGAGTTGGTGAGCAACTTGGAGTGATCAGGGTGAATAGGTTGGTGGCAGCCTTCATTCCCGCACAAGGATGTCGTGCCCCATAGGCTTGATCAGCGTCCCGATCTTGAGAATCTCCAGAGGTGGAATCGAGACGGTATCTTCCTTAGGCACTTCTCTCCCTGTTCATCCTTCCTTCCTGCCTCCTGTTTGCTCAGGGCTCCCCAGGTCCCAGCAGACTCTGTGCCGGAGTGAGTCACTGTGACCTGCAAGCCTGACCCAAGGCTCACAGCCACAGCACGCACGTGGTAATGAACCCTGGGTTTCACTTGATTTCTCAGCTGGGAGTCTGATTGTAGCCATGCTTTGGAGCCACCAGAGTCACCCGGGTGACCCTATGCCCACTGGACTGTGCGAACCGCTCGCCCAGAATGTGAGGCTCCTGCTGCTTGCTTTCCCACAGCGCCTAACCCAGCTCCCTTGCAAACTGCATGTCATCAATTCTCTCTCTCTCTCTCTCTCTCTCTCTCGGAGGGATGATTTATACATTCCTAAAAGCAGACTGGAATCCGGAGTTGACTAACAGAAAGTCAGTTTTTGGTGGGGAAAGAAATGTAGGAATTCTGGAAACCAAACAGAACTCATCGTGTATTTGTGGAATCAAAGCTGAAACCATCAAGTGTTTCCCACACAACTTACAGCCGAAGTTTTGGGATCCCAGCCTTAGAATCCTATCACTGACCTTGCGCGAGACCCTTAGCCCCTCTGAGGCTACTTCTGCTCCTGTCAAACCGAGGCAACACCGGGGCTGCCCTGCAAGGCCGCTCTGAGGACTGGATTAGGTTACTCTTAGTCCAGCGTTTGGGCTAAAACGAGGTGATTATTGTTAACCGGATGGAAGCAGCCAGATGGACGCTAGGTTGGGATGTCCCATAACCTTATTCACCCGGGGTTTTAAGACACAGCTTCTTTAACCTGTAAGAGTGGAAAGCAAACATTATACTTAAGTTTTCTGGAGGCAACAAGATCGTAGGGAAGTAATTTTCAGCCTTCTCTCCTCCAAAGCAAAGGCGGGAGCCGCCTGGAAACCTTCTGGGTGCCATCTCAGGACGCGCCACTAGGGGGCGGTATCGCACCGCGAGGATCTTTAATTTCCCTCCTACCGGGAGGAATTCGGACAGACCTTGGGTTGAGCAGTTTAACACGCGGGGCCTTATCTCATCCTCTATTTTTCAGTTCAGGGCAATTAATTCCTCCTCCTCCTCCAAATGACTTTTTCAAGTGGAAACCTGGGGCTCTGTGCTTCTGAGGAGTCCCCTTCCGTGTGCCTTATATTTGGCTCTAAATCTTCCGGCTTCCTCAGGCCTGTAGTCCCCTTTTGGCTGCACTGACGGTCCAAGCAAGTGGACGTGTGTACGAGGCTCGGGGTGCAGGTCAGGATCAGCCTGGAGCATCTGGGTGCAAATCCGATGAAGGTTTTGGGAGAGCAGAGGGGAAGGAAGCTGGTAGGTAGGTTCCTCTGGGCGTCCTTGCTGGGAAGGGGGCGTTCCCAGCTGTCTTGGGGAGGCTGATGGGCTGAAGGAGGGGCCAGTGTGAAGGAGCGTGAGGCTGTGTAAAGGTCACTGCTGCATGTCTTGGAGGTCGGGGGCTGAGTCCGATAAAGTTGAGGATGATTTTTGAACTGGATTTAACTAGATTTGAATGACCATGTATTAAGCTACCTTATTTGCAGCATCTCCTGCAATCTTCTTCCAAATGAAGAACCAAGGCTCAGAGAGGTTAGGTAACCCTCCGGAGGTCACACAGCTAGTAAGTATGAGAGGTTTGAACTCACATTCTCAGCAGCGTTGCACAAGAGGCTGGGGGGACCCCTCAGTACCAAGGGGCACTCTCTCCAGCTATGTGACTCCTGGGGATGGGTGCCTGAGGCAGCCTGGACACAAGTTTAAGCCCAGGTCACAGCTGAATTTCTGAGGCCATATTATGAATCCACATCCTTCCTGATCCTTTCAATTCCGTTCTCTCTCCGCACTTATATCCACTCTGCCCACTACCCCACCAAGACCTACTCACTCTGCCCATGTCAGCGCTTCTCCCTCCTGGAGCAGCTCGTGTACCAAGTGCTTACTGTGCGCCTGGCACTGCTCTGGCTTCTGGGGCACAGTCTCTGTCCTCGGGCCGCCCACGTTCCCGTGAGGCATTTCTCTGGGGTCTGTGCTTTCTAGAATTTACTCTCCATTCTGTATTAATTATTTACATAACACAATCCCAGAATGTAGCAGATGACACGATAGACTTTTATCATCTCATAGTCCCTGACGTTTGGGATCCTGGTGCGGCTCAGTTGGGTTCTTCCTCAGGGTCTCTCACAGGCCGTCATTAAGGTGTTGACTCCTCTTGAGGGCCCTGGGGAAGGAGCCCTTCCACGCCCCTTCACGTGGTCCTCGGCAGGGTTCAGCACCTCAGGGCTGTTGGCTGGAGGCCTCCCTCAGTTCCCTGCCAGGCGGGCCCCCCGCAGATCAGCTCACAGTGTCAGCTGGCCACCTCAGATGGGAGACAGCACCACAAATTAAAACCAGAGTCTTTTCGTAACTGGATATTGACGTGACATCCCATCACTCTGCTGTCTTATGTTCTTCAGAATCAGGTCATTAGGTGCAGCCCACACTTCCTGGAAAGGCTGTGAGCACTGGAAGAAGGTGTGGCTACCTGAAGCGGGGTGGGGGGGGGCACTGGGGTCATCTTAGAGGCTGCCCACCAGTTTGCCCTCTGGCCCTCAAAGATTCACATCCCTTTCACATGAAAAATACACTCAACTCCTCCCAAGACCCCCAAAGTCCCATTCCATTTTCACATCAGCTCAAAGTCCAGAATCTCAGCGTCTGAATCAGATCTGGGTGTGAACAGGCCCCAGGGTGTGGTTCAAGTACAGTTCCTCTCAATCTGTAGATCTGTGAAACTAAAGAGACACATGCCCTGTCCCCTGTGCACTGCAGGTGGGACGGGCACAGGACAACCGCTGTAGATATTCCTGCTCAAGAAAAGGGGGGAAATGGAGGTATGAAGGAGTCACTGGTCCACAGCAGTTCTGAAATTCAGTTGGGTAAATGGCGACCATTTCTGGAATAGTTTCCACATCTCTCTAGCTCCTGACTCTGAGCCATCCTTCCTTTATTCATGAAAGGTAAACCGTGTTTACAGCTAAATGGTCTCCTCAATCTGTTTCCTGCTGGTCTAACTCTTCCTTTCTTTATGTGTCTTCAGCCCAAGCTGGCAGTGTTTCTACTGGTGTGAGTCGGGGAGGGACACACACACAGAGGGGTTCAGCTGTTACAGTGATTTTTTTCTTTCTTAAGCTGGGTAATAGGTATACAGGTCATCATTGCCTCACTCTTTAAACCTTTGGGTATGTCTTCAATATTTCACAGTAAATGCTGTAAGAAGAAAGTATTTTTTTTAAAAGAAAACTCAGGGTGTTGGTGCATGAATAGAAAGACTGATCCACAGAACAAAAGTCCAGAAATAACCCAAGTACATAGGGAAATCTAGTCTATGATAAAGATGACATTTCAAATGCTGGAAGAGTGATTGGCCTTTTAACAAATGATGCTGAGAAAATTAAATAACCATTCCTCATCTCAGACACAACAATAAGCTTCAAATGAATTAGACATATAAACGAGAACAATGAAATCATACAAATTCTAGAAGGTAACATGAGCGAATTCCTCTATGGGGAAAAGGTTTTTCATTATGAATCAGAATCCAGGTGTCATGAAAGAAAAGGTGAGTACAATAGAACACATAAAAATTACAAACGAACCTCTGCGACCCAAATGTGCCACATGCACTGTTTAAAACACACACACACACAATTTGCCAGAAAATACTTGCAATGTATCAGAAACAGGGACAATTTCAGGAGCCCATAAAGAATCCTTCAAGATTGAGCAAAGACAGGTGAAGATGGCCACGTTGGCAGTACTCTGGTTTTTCATTCTCTCTGAATTCCTCCATAAGAATAGCTAGAGCAACTAGACAGAGAAGCAGAAGCTACGGGTAACATTTATAATAAAACTGGGTCACAAGATGTCTTAAGAACTTCAAAATACAAGCAGATGGGAGCAGACCATTATCAGTACGTGAAGACTCGTGTGTTTTTGTGTCTGTGCAAGGAAAAGCAGAAGAAGTAATGGGGCTTCTGATGGACCCAGGAAGAGGAAACCCCCAGAATAGCCACGGGGTTTTCACGATAATGCACAGAAGCATGATTTGAGCGCGGAGGCAGGGGCAGAGCCAACCTCAGCAGCCAATGACTGCGGTGGTCCCTGGTGAAGGGGGGGTGGAGCCTCCTAGCCCCAGTTGACTCTTAAAACGGACCGCTCAGGGCTTTCTTCCGGGACACCCTGCACCCGGGAGAAACTGCCGGGAGTGGAATAAACAGTTTCCAGAAAAGGGGCAACTGAGAAACGGGAAAGAGAGGGTCTGCATACAACTGAACAAGAGGAACATAGCCAGGGAATTTCAGAAACCAAGCTGCCGTATTTAAAAAAACGTTTTACATGAGTAAGGGCAGAGAGCTCTGTGGATTAGAGAAGCTAGTGTGAGACACGATTCCTTCTAACTGGTCGTGAAAACTTCGCCACACGAAAAAGAACAACAAAAAAAGAATCGAGGGAAAATCCTGGACAAGTTGGATAGGAAAAATTGAGGGAAAAAGACGAGAGCTCCTTAGAAAAACTGGGCAAAGATATGAACTGTCCAAAAAAAAAAAAAAGTGCAAATCGACACATAAGAAAAACGCTCAACTTTATGCATAATGAAAACCGGAGCACTGAGTACTGTTGTCCACATGTGAGGTTGGCAAAATTTCCAAAGCTTGACAACACAACTTGTTGCTGGCTGTGGAAAAACTGGCGCTCCCGTACACGGCCAGGGAGAGACCACCACGGGGTAAACTCCGTGGGGGCGGGGATTCAACACAATATAGCCAAACTACATACACACATACAGGACTGGGTTGAATAGCTTCTCCCCAAATTTCTGTGCACCCAAAACCTGTGAATGGAACCTCATTTGGAAATAGGGTCTTCGCAGATGTGATCAAGTTAAGACGAGATCATCCTGGAGCAGGTGGGCCTTAAACCAAATATGGCTTCCTTATGGGAAGAGAAGAGACACAGACACGGGAAGAAGGTCACGTGAGGATTGGAGTGATGGGTCCATAAGTCAAGGAATGCCAGGGGCTGCCAGCAACACCAGAGGCTGCAAGAGGCAATGAAGGATTTTTCCCTAGAGCCTTCCTAGAGAGCATGGCCCTACCAACACCTTGATTTTGGAACTTTAGCCTCCAAAACTGTGAAAGAATAGATTACTGTGATTTAAAACCACATTTTTTTTTTTTTTTTTTTTTTTTTTTTGGCCACACTGCGCGGCTTGCGGGATCCCCAACCAGGGATTGAACCTGAGCCCTCAGCAGTGACAGCACGGCATCCTAACCGCCCGGGAATTCCCTAAAACCACACATTTTGTAGTGTTAGGTAATATTAATACTAGTATGTATTAGGTAGTCCGAGGCAATGAATACACGTACCCTTTGGCCAAATAATGCCTCTTCTAGGAATTTATCATGAAGACACACCTCCAACGATACAACAAATAGTACATGAACCATCTTATTCATTAAGGCATTGTTTGTAGTTGAAAACCATCTAAATGCTGAGACGCAGAAGCTTGGTTGGCTAAACCATGGTACATACTCTCAGTGGAACGCTTTTCAGAGGTTTATAGCTCTAAAAAGGAATGAAGGATATCTTCACTGACTCCAAAGACAGCACAGTCAATTCCATGAGTCCCAGTATGAACGTGCAGCTAACTGCATGCAGAATCTGGGCTGACCCTGAATCTTCCTTCCTTCCTTCTACTGTGCCCAGTAGAACATAGAAGTGAATTCTGTCAGTTCTTTAAGGGGACTAGTCTTCAGGAAGACTGGCAACTTCCACCTCCTCTCTCTTGGATATCACATAAAAGATTGGGGGCAGACATGGAATATGGTTGGTGTAGCCAACAAGGTCATGATCAAGGGCACTGAAATCATGGTTTCTTTGGCAATTCTCGTCTCTAGGGAAGGCAAGGAGACCCTCAACTCTTTGAGCCAGGGTAAGGGAAATGGTGAGGGGCTTTTTAAAATGTCCAAGTCCTTCATTCCCTCTCTCTAGCACCCAAAATGACCTTCCTGCCAGAAAGGTATCCACAGGTAGAGAAGGGCCTGGAGGGAGGGGTCTGGTCCCTCTAAGAGCTGACATTTTCATTATGGGGTCTTAAAATAGTATTTTAGAGGACACTTCAGCCTTTGAAGGCTTTGGATATGTTACTCTTCCGAGCTGATCACTGCTGGGTCCTAACCAGATGGTTTCTCCGAACTGCTCCTCTGGGACCTGGGTCTTCTGTTGCCACCACCAGCCAAGGCTCTGCCCTGGAGGCTCTGAAGGGCCCCACTGCTCACAGCCCTGCAACCTGTGAAGCTTGGATGATGACATTTCATTTTCCTCCCCAGGAGGCACTGGAAATTTTCCACATGGTTTGACCCCTTTGAAGGGTTCAACCATTGCTGACATCATCTGGGGCAGATAGCAAACCATTGCCCCATTTGCCCAGAGGAAGAGGAAAGTGTATTTTTTTTAGAAACATACTAATTTCCTTTTAGAGCTACTGGGTCTGCCTTAGCTGGTGAGTGTTGAAATCCTCAGAAGAGCTCTGTGGGAAATGACTTTCCTGATATTCAATAGCACATCCTGTGGCCCCCAGGCAAAGGCCAGCTTACACTAACTGTTAATGTACTCCCTAATTGAGGGGACAAACCAGGGTGAAGTTTCTGAATTTCAGGGTGATTGATAACATCAGCTCTGGCAAAACAGAGAGCCTTCAATAGAATATGATACTGATGTTAAATATGGGCTGGGAGGAAAACAAAAAGTAATTCACAGAAAGTGGGCGGGCCAAAGAGGCATTATACGTATGATTATGGGGCTACAATTTTGCTGTTTGGTTAAATACTTATCCAGTTACAGAATTTAAATGTAAGTGTTCCTGCCCCAGAGCCCTAATCACCCAAAGGGATGTCAGTAGCTCCTTGTGTAATAAGGAATCTGGTTGGCCTTTATCTTTGGTTCCCGGGAGGGGAGGTAACCTCTAAACCTTTGGAATTTCCTGAGTGACGGGAAGGTCTTTGTTATTCATGGTGGGCCTTTTAGACCCCACCTGGTAGGTGATGCCAATGAGGTGACTCGTGGGGGACCCTTAGATGTTTTATGTTTATGAGATGACTAAGGATTCGGGCTGGCCATGCCAGAAAGAACGATGATGTGATCAGCAAGTTGGAGGTTTGATCCTCAAGCTGTCAGCCCAAATCCAGGGGGACAGGAGGGGGCTGGATGTGGAGTTCAGTCATGCACGTGGTGATTCCATCAATCATTCCTCTGGAATGAAACTCCAATAATAGATTCTGGATACGGAAGCTTGGGTGAGCTTCCTGGGCTGGGAAAACTCTGTGTGGATCGTCACACATCAGTGACGGGAGGGTACTGCGTCCTTGAGGATATAGAAGCTTCACGTTTGGAACGCTCCCACGCCTAGACCTGCCCCCTGGGTCTCTTCCTCTGGCTGGTTCTGATTTATTTCCTTTTGCTATAATAAAACTGTCATTGTAAGTGTCGTGCTTTCCTGAGTTCTGTGAGTCATTCTAGCGGATTATCAATCCTGTGGGTGTCCATAGGGAGCCCCAAATTTGTAACCAGCTGGTCTGAGTGAGGGTGGCTCTCGGGACTCCTAAACTTGCAGCTGGGGTCTGAATCTTCGCTTGGAGTTTGGCAGAACCTGGGTGGTGGTGATGAAGACCCAGGGGTTGGAAAAGGTGTGATACCCAGACTGGGTGACCACGTGGGTGAGGAGGGGCGGGGCCTGCAGATGGTGGAGGCGGGGCCTGCAGATGGGCGGGATGGCCTGCGACCAGCTCAGACAATTTTTCCCCAGACAATTTTTCCCCGGGTTCCGCAACACACAGGGCAGAGAAGGCTTTGGAGGGAGAGACCTGTGCTACAGGCGGGGGTCTGTGCAGTTGCTCAGCAGCCTCGCCCCTGCCATTGCAGTAGCCCCAGGTGACCTCACGGTTCTGTGCTGGTGGAAAGGATCGTCTGGGTCCAGTAGACCCACCAGGGCAGGGGTAGCGTTTTCCCAGGGCCACAGTGCCCAGACCCAAGACACAGATCGCTGCCAATCACGGCGGACAGCTGAGCTCTGTAGGTAACCAGACAGAGGCCCCCGACCGCCTCCACCGGTGCCGGGCCTGCTTTGCATCGGGCGGCTGCCCTGCCCGTGCTGGGAGGTCTGGTTTTCAAGTCGAGTCAGTAAGTATGCATAAGCTGCCTGCTCGGTGCTGACAAGGACTAAGTGGCAAAGGGAGTCACCTCCTGCCCCGTGGGCTCTGAGCAGGTAGATGACACAGATTCCTGTACTGGGGCCGCTGGGAAAGAACAAAGTCGGGGTGCGCGTAGAAAAGTTAAGTCCACGGGGAGAATTGATGCAAGAAGTGGGAAATCTATAGGACCTCAAAGGAGACTTAGGGTCTGGCTTGTCGGAAAGCTGGGCAGGTGGGCACAGGACTGGGGGCGCAGGGGAAACCAACAGCTAACAGAGACAGCCCTTGGGAGGTCTGGCCGGCAGGGGGCGGGCGTGAGACCTGCGCCCCCCCGCTCCCCCCCCTCCACCGACGTGAGAAGCCTGGACTGCGGGCTGAATGGGGCTGCCTCGAGCGTGGTTCTCGTTGGTCAGGCTGTCACACAGGCTGCGCCCTGGGCCCCTCATCCATCATTAGACTCGGCACACGGTGCGTCCAGTTTCCTCCATCTGAAGATGAGGCTGGTGAAGCCCCGATGGGTTGTAAAGCCTCTTCCAGAGTCACACAGCTTGTCCTCAGTAGAGCTGGTGTTTTATTATATTTCTTTTACTATGGTAAAATATTATAAAAGGATTTACTTAAATAATATACAGTTTGCTTTTTTTAAAAAAAATAAATTTATTTATTTATTTTTGGCTGCGTTTACGCCGCGCGGACTTCCTCTAGTTGCGGCGAGCCAGGGGCTACTCTTCCTTGCGGTGCGCGGGCTTCTCATTGCGTGGCTTCTTTTGTTGCGGAGCACGGGCTCTAGGCGCGCGGGCTTCAGTAGTGGCAGCACATGGGCTCAGTAGTTGTGGCGCGTGGACTTAGTTGCTCCGCAGAACGTAGGATCTTCCTGGACCAGGGCTCAAAGCTGTGTCGCCTGCACTGGCAGGCGGATTCTTAACCACTGCGCCCGGGGAAGTCCCCAATTTGCTATCTTAAAGTGTATAATCCATTAAGTACATGCACAGTGTTGTGTAATCATAATCACTATTTCCACAATTTTTTCATCACCTCAAATAGAAACTCTGTACCCCTTAAACAATAACTCCCCGCCCCCTCTCCCCCATGCCCTGGTAACCTCTAATCTACTTTCTGTAGAAAGAGAGAAGCCTGGAGGCATTGCCCTCCCTTGAACATGTCAACTCCACTTGCCCTCACCCCGCGGGTCCCTCCTCCTGGGGGTGGGGGGGGAGAGAGTGGGGGAGGGACGTGGGGCTAAGCCGCCTCCTCAGTGCTTTCCCAAGAAGCTTCCATGCTCTGGGTCAAGATACAAGGAAAGGAATTCATTTTCTCAGATACATTTTATAATCATACTTTGTACATTACCGTGTCAGTTATGACTTCGTGCCAGAAATCCAACTACACCGTCTCAACCGACAAGGGCGCAAAGAACAGAGAAGCCCGGAGTCGGGGCATTTCAGGCGGGCTTTCTGAGGGGGGTCTCATGTTGCCACCTGAACCTGGTTTCTCCCGTCCCACCGTGACTCAGTCTCCCCTGAGTTGGCACACTGGCAGGCAGGCCCAGCCTCACCTTCTCAGGTTCAAGGGCAGCAGGAGACAGTCCCACGGGATCTGGCGCCCAGTAGGCCAGTCAGTGCGAAGATGTTGTGAGGCTCTGATTGGCTTCGACCCCACCCAGAGCCCGTGGACTTGAGGCAGGCCGCGTGGGCGTGCTTTCCAGGCTGAAATCTGGAAAGAGCCACCGGCAGTGCGGTGAGTGGCTGCCAGGGGTCCGAACAAACAGAAAATGACCAGCAGTCCCTGAGCCCAACCTCAGGGCTGCTGAGGGGCTCACTGAGTTAGTCCTGTAAAGCACTTAGGAAGGCGCGCTTGCGTGGCACGTGGCCACGTCCTAGGTCAATGTTAACTCATATTACTATTGGCCAAGCACGATTCTCAGCTCCTAACTTGTTCTCTATCATTTCATCCTTACAACAGCCTCAGGAAGTGGGTCTTATTTTCTCCAGTTTACAAACAAAGACACCAAAGCTCGGGAAGTTTATGCAGCATGGCTCAGGTCGCACAGCCAGTGAGGGGTGGGGCGGAGATTTGAACCCTGGAAGTCCCATTCCAGAGCTTGCGTGCTTGTAGAGAGATTCAAGAGGGAAGCCCGTTCCTTGCATGGGGGCCAAAGGCAATGGCAGTAGGATAAATAGCAGTGTATTTAAACATCCCATAATAGTGCGAATCAGGTTCTCTCAGGAGCCAATTTTCACCCTGGTTTTAATTTGTAAACCCTTTAAAACTACATTAATGCTCTTAAGATATAATACTGAAACACAGGAGAATTAGCAATACCTCCCTGTCACTATAGTAGCCAGAAAGAGTTAATGTAACTTCTAAAGCCTTGTAACTTACAACGAGGAATTACACTCCCAGAAAGTATAATTCAATGAGTAATGGGAATCTGGATTAATTCCCAAATAAAGCTGTTATCATAAGAATTTATGAACAGAGGAATAAAAGACATTTAGCAGAATCTCCAGAGGCAGATATTAGACATGAAAATCAAACTTTGCAGTGGTTTAAATATTATTTATCACATCTTGCTCTCTTTTGTGGTCCAGCGCCTGGAGCTCCAGGCGTGTGATCATATTGTTTTCAGTGGAAAGGATCACAAGTGGCTGCTTTCACATGGAGGTAAAAGGACAGGGAAAGATAAATGGGATAGAGATGATTCACAGATGTGAACACACAACACAGGAGGTAATAGTCTATCCAGCTCAGGTTCAGTGCTTAAAACTTTCTCTGGAAGCTTAACATCAGGACTTTTCCATTAAAACAACCCAGAGGATGTTGGCAAGTCAAGCCAAGTATTCCTCTCTGCTCTGTTTTCTATGTTTAGCCCAGGACCAGCGGGGCTTATCAGTGTGTGAATTGGGGCAATGGGGTCCCAGCTTTGTCCGTCTCCTTAGTGGTCGTGCTCCACTTCTAGAAGTCTCTTTGGAAGTGGGAGCTGTCCCCCATCCAAACAGAAGCCAAAGCAACTGGCCTGTGGGCTGCTAAGCTGGGATCAGTGTGTGCCCTGTCACCTTTGCATGGCATTTTTTTTTTTTTTTTTTTGGTACGCGGGCCTCTCACTGTTGTGGCCTCTCCCGTTGCGGAGCAACAGGCTCCGGACGGGCAGGCTCAGCGGCCATGGCTCACGGGCCCAGCCGCTCTGCGGCATGTGGGATCTTCCCGGACCGGGGCACGAACCCGTGTCCCCTGCATCGGCAGGCGGACTCTCAACCACTGAGCCACCAGGGAAGCCCTGCATGGCATTTTTGAGAGGTCCCAAAGGCACCTGGTCATTCATCCCAACACATCTGCGATCCTGGGGGGCTGTCCCTTCAAAGCTAGTCCACTGATAAATGACGTGCAAAGGCTCCGTCTTCCTTCTGCTCAGCTAGCTGGTTGGATCTGCGCAGCGTGTTGACCTCCTGGCCACAGCCTGCAAGCCATGCTTCAGTGGAGATGAAAGATTTAGGCCTACAGATTTGGAGATATTGGCTTTCTAGTGATGGAAGTGCCTCTGCTGGATGCAATTCAAACTTCTTGATCCAGGATGGGTCTCCTACATACACAGTCAGCAGCCTTCCTCCCGGACGTGAGCCATCTTAACTGGGGCCGATAGAGCCTATGGGGGAGCTCAGCCCTGACCACCACCTGGGTCTTCATGTTCAGTTCACTATCTACACATGAGTCACATGGTTACCTCCCACACCTCTCCTTGTGGCATATTTCTTACTGCCTGCAAAGCCCTTGAAAACCATCATTAGGCCTCTGCTCACCTCACTGTTTTGCCCTAGTCTTCACTCTAGTACAGATCCCATAAATATCCTCTGTTTGGCTGTATTACTGTTTCCATGACAATTTCCAGCACAGCTGTGTTATTCTGCTCTTTTTTCTCTAACCATTTTTTAAAAACATTTATTTATTGATTTATGTAGGCCATGCCATGCAGCTTGTGGGATCTTAGTTCCCTGACTGGGGATTGAACCTAGGCCCCAACAGTGAAAGCACTGAGTCCTAACCACTGGACCACCAGGGAATTCCTCTCTAACCATTTCTGGATGCCTCCTTTTGCTCTCCTAAGTGTTGCAGTCTGCCTTTGCCTGTCCGTAGGTGGCCTCGAGTCTGGGTGGCCAACGCGCACCCTGTCCCAGGTACGTGGGCCTCCTGCATAGGGTCACCTGAGAGTCTGAGAAGTGGGCAGACATAGTTACAGGAAATGTGGCAGGACCCCAGCGCTGGTCCATCACTTCCCAGCCTGGCGGGGGGTGATGGAAAGGGCTGCCAACCTTTCTCCTGCTCCAAACAGTTAAAGACAGCGGCAGCACCTGCACCTCTTCTTCCAGAGTCACCTAGGGCCACCCTTTCCCTCCTGACTTCCCACGTTTGTCTCCCCAGTTAATGAGCCTCTCCCAGCTTTCTGCTCCACCTCTGGGTGCCTGCTGATGGTCTCTCCATTTTTCAAATCTTCTAGCCCCTCTGCCCAGTTTACATCAACAGATCCAGCCTTCCTGTCCTGTCCATTAGCTCTTGGCTCTGAGCAGTCCTTGGATCTCAGCAGGATTGACTGCTCCAGGTAGGGATGTACCGTCTCTCTGACTCGGTCCCCCAGTATCCAATGTTCCCACATCATTGGGAGAGCAGCTGACTGGTGAGTAGACCTCATGGTATGCGGGAACCATTCAGAGATGAACAGGAGCATGGTAGAACTTTGGGGACAGTGGCAGGAGAGACACAGAGTGACAGACTGAGAAATAAAGATTATCTGCTTTCCGTAAAATAGTGACCAGGGAGAAAGGGCTCTCTGTCATCTGAGGGAGCTGGATTTGAGTGATGATTCTGAAGACCAAGAACCCATCTGCATGCCACGCTAGATATCGAGGAACCTCAGCCCTCTGAAGGACATCCTGTTAATCCCATTTGTTCTATAGAAACTAGGAACAGGCTTCAGAGGACAACCAGCAAGAAAACAGGGACGTCGGTCCTACAACCACAAGGAACTGAATTCTGCTGACTCCTGAATGAGCAGGAAATCGACCCTCCCTCCCCCCCCCACCCCTGGCCCAGGCTCCAGAGAGAAGGGCAACTGCCTACACTCAGCTTTTAGTCTGGCGAGATTTGAACTTCTGACCTACAGAACAACAGATTACACACTTGTGTGGTGAAACCACTAAGGTTGTGGTGATTGTTATGGCAACAGTAGAAAATGAATACAGAGTAAAGAAGAGGAAAGCAGTGCCTGTGCCTGGTGGCCCCTGGTCTGAGCCCTGCAGCAAGAGGGCTCTGGACAGAGCGTGACGGAGCAGTTTTCAGCTTAAATGCTGATCACCACACATGCTCCCTGGGAGGACAGGGTAGTTTGCCCAGTTCTGTAAGGAGAACAGCCTCGCTGCTGCATGGAGAGGGCTGACGGAACCCTGCACACGTGGGTCCTCCTGAGTTTGTCCAGATGGTTCTTCCAGAACCCACCTGCAGGTGTGGTGAAGGAGGTGCCGACCCCCACGGTTCTGCAAGCAGAGGTGTCCATGAGGAGAGCCCGTGTGAGATACCCAGAGACCAGAGACACCCAGAAATGCCCACATATCACTGAGGGGTCCCGGTGGGGTTGCTGATGCTACTTCCATTTGAGGGGAGTCACAAGCCAGTAGAATTTGAGTATCTGTGACAAAGTGAACTCATTCAACAGGTTGATAATGTCTAGGGAAATTCAAGACAAGTACATTTTTAACCTCCTGAGCCTCTGTTTCCTCATCTGTAAAATGGGGGAAATAATCACTACATGAAACTGTTGTTGGGGAGAATGAATCAAATACGATGAACCAAGTGTTGGATATGGGGCCAGGCCAGCCTCCTGGGTCCACATCAGAAGTCACCTTTGCCAAGTCACTTTGGCTGCAGGATGGGTCTGAATGTGGAGGGAAGGATAGAGTTTCCTGGCAGATGGTAGTTTTGAGTCAAAATAGGCATGGGGTGGGGTGGGTGGGCACTGCGTAGGGCAATGATCTCAGGTGTGGCGGCAACCTGAGGAAGCAGAGAGTGACCTGGGGGCACAGTGATGGTTACAAGACACCTGCGCCCTGGTCCAGGGCCAAAAAATTGACGTACAGTCTTAATTCCAGAAAGTGGGATGAGCCTGCTGGGGTGGGTCTGTGGTGGTCCTGAGCCCTCAGGTGGGAAGGTTAGGTGTATTTGTCCAAGTGTGGGTGGTGAGACCCCTGTCCCCAAGCCTGGGCGCCTCTACCGTGTTCTTGGGAAAATTCAAGAGATGGACCACAAGGTGGTGCTCTCCACAAAAGGATTCCAGTCCAGTCACTGCTTCATCCCCCAAATGTAATCCTTCTTATTAGTTCTCCATTTACAAACACAACAGTACGAACAAAATCAATCTGAAACTTTCCTGGGCATTCTTTCCTTTTTCTGCTTTCCCAGTATTTGCAGTTTGATTTGCATAACCTAATCCTGTGTTGTCCCAAGCTCTAGCTCAGAACAGAGGAGCTACTCTTGAACTTGTCTGGGAAAGAAAGGCTCCATCTTCAAAGTGACCTAGAACACTGATGAAGCCACAAAACGCCCGCCATATGTGATTTCCTGGATGGATAAACGCTTTCTCCCCAGAGGACTGACAGAGTTGGGCAGGGCAGCCTTTGGGATGTGAATTTAGGATTTTATCCTAACCCAGAAATTCTAGGGATATAGGGAAGAGTTTGGTTATTTTTTTGATTTTTGTTTTTTGTTTTGCAGTACGCGGGCCTCTCACTGTTGTGGCCTCTCCCGTTGCGGAGCACAGGCTCCGGACGCGCAGGCTCAGCGGCCATGGCTCACGGGCCCAGCCGCTCCGCGGCATGTGGGATCTTCCCGGACCGGGGCACGAACCCGTGTCCCCTGCATCGGCAGGCGGACTCTCAACCACTGCGCCACCAGGGAAGCCCAGGAGTTTGGTTTTATGAAAAAAATATTCTATTTCTACACACCTATCCTTCCTTCCGTACCATCCCAACCTTCTTTGCTTCTCACATTCCCCATGCGTGATCACACCTCCCGTTCGCTCTCGCGATCCCGTGGCACGAGCAGCCTCCTTAAGCCTCCAGAGCTGGGTGCTGTGCAGGGTCCAGTGCATCACCTTGGGACGTGAGGTGGAGCGAAGGGGGTGACAGGACTCTTCAGAGACCGGCTGCTCCTCAGAAGGAACCCAGAACTTTGGAACTTTGGAAACAAATACGTTTAGTGTCCTTGTGAAAAGTCCCCAACCAGGAAATTGTCGCAATATTTTTTCCTGTTATGTATCTCTTGGTGTGGTGTATGTGTATGTGTGTAAATAAAATATTCATTTCTAGTGTTGTCTAAGAGATCCTCATGGAATTCTGCCTGCCTTTCACGGATAAGGGGAATGCTCTTGGCAGCATCATTGGTAAGGTCCAGCCTGCCTTCTGTGAGCTTTGTTCCCAGGACTGTCCTATCTGGGCACAACGATCACAGTCAGAATGTGTGGTTGGCCAGAGTGCTCAACCCTACATCTCCCCAAGGCACACCTGCTTTGCCTGCCCATTGACTGGGGCCACTGATGCAAACATTCGTAGATGGTAAGCCAGGGCTAAAGAATTACATGGTTATACAACTGTCATGATGGCGATGGTGAGAGGAAGAAACATGGGAACTTTTGTAAAAGGAATTCTCTTAGCAGTGAAATCTGCTGAAATCAAGATATATGTACCTTGATGGGAATATATACCCATGATTTAATATGAAGTCTGCTTCAATCCCAAACGGTGGAGAGGTGAATTTATATGTATCAGAAAATGAGCATTAGGTATCTGTGAAATAGACAACATTGAAAAATACGCAATGACATGGACTAACGTTCTGAAGTGAAAATAGCAGGCTAAAAACAGTGAATTATCCCAAACCAGGGATTTAGGACATGTAAAGTGGAGACCACAGGCTCACAGCACGGTTCTGTGCTTAAGTCATGATAAACGCTTTATATTAAAAAAAATAGTGAATTCAAACTATAATAAGATGCTTTATAAAATATTACTATTGTTTAGCTATGCTTGGTGGAATTATAGATGATTTCTAATTTTTATTCTTTTTTAAAAAGTAAACATGTTGTATTCGGTACTTTAAAGATAATTTTAAAAACACCAACTAAAGGGTAAAGCTCTCATAACTTTCAAGACACCTGCTTCTCATCAGTAATGCAGCAGAGTCAACCCTACTGGGACAATGGGGTGGCTTTGTGCCACCTTATTGCTGCAGCTTCCCCTGGGATCATGTTGACAAGGGAGCCCCGTCTACCTCACCCCCAACTGGGGACAGGGGTCTGGCCCTCCTCCAGGTCATTGACTCCTGTAGAGCTGTGAGTGTTCACAGATCTGACATCTTCCAGGAGTGGGATTGAAATTGATGAAACCCAGGGGCACGCTGGCTTACCTGAGCTGATAGCCCTCTCCAGGCCTCTCTTGGATGGGGCTGGACGTGGCTTGCCTCCAGCCAGGGCTTGTCCAGTCTCCAATAGGCCCCTCCCTCTGCAGCCTACCCAGCCCAGAAGGCATGCAGATTCTCACTGGTTCCAGTCGCTGGCTCAGCATGGATGACTTTGGACTCCCCACCGTGTGGTTAATTAAGCAGTGTCCACGAGCCCATCACACCCAGGCCTGAAGCAGATCCATGGGCATGCAACTCCACTGACTGAATTCCTCTCCTGTCATGTGACTTGGTGAGGTTCTATAAACAAAGACCCTAACCTGTTAACTACCCTTTTGGGTTATAATATGATCTCCTCGCCAGTTATCTGGATTTTTAGAAAATAAATTATTTCATCCCTAAGGTTTTGGGCTCCTTTCTTTTCTGATCATAGGGGGAAAAATTTGTCAAGAATCCAGCCTTGACTGGCCACCTTCATTTCATCCTATGCGCCCAGGCTCATATAATAAAAATCCATTTCTCCCCTTATGATTCTGCTGCTTAATGAGATGGACATAGTATGGCTTAGTTAGAGGTTTAGCCTTATTCTGACAGTCATTTGAACTCTACGTAGTCCATGAATTTTATATATTCCAGCTGCTATCATTATTTCTGAAAAGTGAAAGTCAGGATTGGTGGTTAGAAGATCACCTCCACAAACAACGGTGAGACTCGAGCTAGCCAGATTTAGTCTTAAACATTAGTATTGTTGGATAGCTGTCTTCCGGCTAAGACTGGGGTAAACTTCAATTAAGTTCCTATTTTAGGGCTACCCTGGTGGCGCAGTGGTTGAGAGTCCACCTGCCGATGCAGGGGACACGGGTTCGTGCCCCGGTCCGGGAAGATCCCACATGCCGCAGAGCAGCTGGGCCCGTGAGCCATGGCCGCTGGGCCTGCGCGTCTGGAGCCTGTGCTCCGCAATGGGAGAGGCCACAGCAGTGAGAGGCCCATGTACCGCAAAAAAAAAAAAAAAAAAAAAAAAAAAAAATTCCTATTTTAGGGCCAGAGTTAGAGATTATTAGGAAAATCTCTCATCTGCATTTGCTATATCCATTACCAGAAAGAAAATAATTTACAAACACAAAGACTCACAAGCTCTCAGGGTCCAGAAGATGAGTCACAGTGCTGAGATGTGTTGCCCATCCAGCCCTCCACATGCAACCTGGACCAGAGCATCACCTGGGTGTCCCTCTGTACAGTTCTCCCTCTACTCTCTTGTCGCCACATTCCCTTCTGAGTTTTCCACCCATCAGTCACCCCCAGGCTCCATCCTGCTTTTTCAGTGCATGAAGGAGGGGTGATTGGCACTAGGGCATCTTCAAGGTGAAGAATTTAGATGTTGTAGTGTCTTAGCCCTTCAGCATCTTCACCGTGACCAAGGCCATCTTTCATAATTATAATTTTCATTATCCTTGCAAAATCTCTACTTCTTTACTCTGTGTCACGGAAGATTTTGATAGTGAAATAAACAAAAGAGTGGGTGGGAAGAAAATGCAATTTTTCCACTTAATATTCCCATTGAGATAGCATGTATCATCCTGATATGCAGTCTAACTGTATGTCTGCCCCCGTGCACCTGGCCGCTCTCGTTAAACCACAGGGAAAGAAGGCTCAGGTGTATACATTTAAGTTTACAGTGATATAGACCCTATGGAGATATAGAAACTTAGAGCAGTGCCGTCCAATAGAAATATAATGTCAGCCACACATGGAATTTTCTAGTAGCTGTATTAAAAAAAGAAAATACGAAACAAAAAAAATTAATTTAAACACTATATCTTTTTTTAAAAAATTATTTATTTAATTAATTAATTTTTTTGGCTGCATTGGGTCTTCATTGCTGTGCACAGGCTTTCTCTAGTTGAGGCGAGCGGGGGCTACTCTTTGTTGTGATGTGCGGGCTTCTCATTGCATTGGCTTCTCTTGTTGTGGAGCATGGGCTCTAGGTGCGTGGGCTTCAGTAGTTGTGGCTCACGGGCTCTAGAGCGCAGGCTCAGTAGCTGTGGCGCACGGGCTTAGTTGCTCCACGGCATGTGGGATCTTCCCGGACCAGGGCTCGAACCTGTGTCCCCTGCCTTGGCAGGCGGATTCATAACCACTGCACCACCAGGGAAGCCCTAAGCACTATATCTTACCAAGTATATCCAAAATATCATTTACCATGTAATCAGTATAAAGTTATTAATGAGAACTTTTGTATCTTTTATACTAAGTCTTTGAAATCTCAAATGAATTTTACCCTTACCTCTCAAGGCGAATGTTAAGTTTTCATGTGAAAGACTTGCTGTGCATTTAAATTTCATAAAATTGAAGATTGAAAAGGTAGATTCACGTACCCAGGTGGTGCCAAAGATACTTCAGTTTCCCAATAACTGAATGATCAGTTTTAATTTAAAATTAATTAAAGGAAAATATAATGTAAAAATCATCCACGTTTCCAGTACCCAATAGCATTGTTATAGATAGCTGGTAGTTACCACACTGGACATGTGGATTTAGGATATGCATGTGTTTTGTTTCTAAAGATTGCGTACTAACAGCAGTAGAATGCATATAGGATGACTACCAATAGGGAGACTCAGGAGGAAGCTCTATAGAAATGTTGGCCCAATGGCCCATTTTGCTGAGAGAGGCTGGACTTAGGAAAAGTATCAAAAACTAGGAGGCCCAATTCCTTTTGCTGTTTGTCCCAGAACTGCTATCTCAAATTGCATAGCCCCTACCCCACTCTCAGCATGTGTCTCTTCCACCTATAATTCCTTCTAACCCATAACTTACTTTATTGAAGACCAATACCACTTCAGTTAGGGTAAGACTGCTGAGGGCAAAAATCAGTTTTAGGCTTTGATTCTGAGGCCAGGATTCTACCGTGGGCTAGCTGCATAAACCTGCAAGCTGCATTGCTTCCTGGTCTTTAAAGTTCTTGCAAAATCTTAACATTCATGTAAAAATTGGGGTAGGCAAGACAGCTTTCTGCCAGACCAGGTTACTCTCTTGAATAGTTACCTGTGTCTGAGCCTTCGACCTAGATATTTTTCATTTGTGTTTGTGATTGGAACCACTTGGATGAAGTACCCAAGTACTGTCATGAGGCAGTAGCGCACTCCTGACACCCATGGTATGGTTTGCTCATCACGGACCAGTCCTAGTTGCTGCCCCAAAGAATCCATCCTCAGTAATTGTTATAAGTGTGTGTGAGGCCCTCTTGACTTCAAGACTTTGGATGTTGATAGTGGGGATAGGCCTGGGAATTACGGTGTTTCAACTGTTCCATAATAAGGGAAGTTCATCATGTGTTCAGGTGGGGTGGACAGTGTTAATCATTTCCAAGTTACCTCCTCTGCCTCCAGTGTGTGTTTGTGTGTGTGTGTGTGTGTGTGTGTGTGTGCCTAAGAAGGGATGGCAAAGGAAGACCCTGTAGGAGAGGTTGGGTCTGATCAGCCCAGCCAACTAGTAGACCCACTGGTAATCCAACACCCCAAAGTTAGCAACTAACTCTATACAATTTTACAGTTTTCTCCCCAAGAACAGAAGGTAGCACTTGGCACTGCTCCCAACTCCTGAGGCCCTCCTGGGATGCATAGGTGGTTAGTGTTTTCCTCCAGTTCTTTCCTGGTTTGTCTACTTTACCACAGCACAGAAAGGTGGAAAGGGGCCCGATCAACGCTTACTCTCCTCATCCTTCAAAATGATGCCTTACCATGTTCACTCTGATTGAATTTTGATGCTGAGCATCTTTTGGCCTCTAACTGGTTTCAGACTTCAATCAGGGGCATTAACAGGAATCACTGAGTGCAACACACACTCCCAGCTCCCGGTCTCGGGCTTCCTTTTCCAACATCTGCAGGAATCCCCTTGCCCTTGATCTTTCTTATAAAATATTTTGAAGACTCTGATATATTAACTGCTTACCTACCTCTCTCTCTAATTCTCATTTTTTTTTTTTTTTAGTCTTTGAACCTTTAGTCTTTGCAAAATTCCCCTTCCTTCACGGCTATTACTCTTCGGGCTAAGGGGCCTTCTGGAGCCCACGTTAGCATTCATTTCCATACTTGCCAATATTTCCCTGTTTGCTCTCAGATGGGGCTGCCAGATTGGCACATAAACACACAAGATGCCCAATTCAATTTGAATTTCTGATAAGCAACGAGTAAATTTTTGTATAACTGTGTACCAAATATTGCATGAGGCATACTTATACTAAAAATTTATTAGTTGTTTATCTGAAATTCTAATTTAACTGGGCACCTGTATTGAATTTGGCACCACACTCTTAGAACTACCCCCTGCTTGCCGTACTTCACAGGGACTCCATCTCCCAGCTCCCTTGCCCTCCTGCTGCTAAATCCTGGATAAATAGGTTCGGTGGGCAGGTGGCCAGGAAGAGCCAGGTTATGTGGCCCCTCCCTTTTTCTGGTGGCCTCTTCAGCCATAACCAAGCTTTCCTATGGCTCCAGGTCTGGCCAGATCTGCCTGCCACCGTTGCAGTTTCTTCCAAGTGGCCAGATCCGGGGCTGCCCTGGGTCTCCTCTCCGTGACTTCCTAGCCCTGGGGACAGCAGCTGCACCCTGTTGTCCATCTCCACATTGCCTGCCATCCCTGTTTAAATGCTCTGCTTTCCCAGTACCTGTTTAAACTGTTTTGTGTATTACATTTCCTCTGTTTGAAATACCTAGAGTGGTTTCCATCTTCCTGACAAGACCCTGACTGAGAAGCCTATTGACTATTTATTCTTTGCTTATTTCCTCCCCCCCCTTTTGCGTTCAGTTGCCTTTGCCTGTAAAGATGGATAAGTGTAGGCTATGGCACAATTCATTTGTTACCAATATCAAAGCCCCAAATTTACTTCTCTATAAAGGTTGAAGTACATTCAGGGCTACCTGTAAAGGAATGCCACTGTCACTCACTTACACTCTAACCCTGTTGACAGCCCAGAGCGAGCATCTGTCAAGTTGGTCAAGAAAAAGAAAGAAGGTGGAGAGTTCCTCCTGCAGAGAAGTTAGAGAATGTCACAAGTTCCAGACTTAGCTGTCTATTTCTTTCCTGATGGCTGTACCCAGATACAATCAGATCAATCCATAACTACAAACGAAAATCACGTTCTCAACATATAACCAGATGTGAAGGCTGTGAGAGACCCCTGATAATTTAATTACTGGAAAGTGGTCCTTTGCAAATTATTTCCAAATTACATTGACAATAACCAAAGTAGCTGCCCCCAGGCATAGCACAGACGGGGCGGTAACTTCTAGGACTCATGGAGCTCTGGGGTATAATGGAAGGGAAAACACGACAAGAAATGCTTAGAGTTGTTACCAATGTTACAACCTTCAGAGCCCCGGCTCTGTCTCCATATCCAAAGCCAAACTGGCAGAAGCTCCCACAAAGAAATGATGCCATTGCTCATTTGCTGTCCCCAGAGCTGCCTCTTCTTGTTACATTGGACAGTGGGACTCCTGACTCTCTTCAAGAGGAACAGCACACATACTCACAGGGCGTGGTCTAGCCCCGTCTCGCCCCAACAAGATAATGGCACCGTAATAGTCTTAACATCAATACCTGTATCAGGATGTTAGTTAATTAACATTAAGTAATATTACATATGGGTGTCAAGAGAATTTTATTCCTTTTTATAGTCCTGAGAATGAGCCTATGGATCTTCCCAAGTTTTTGAGACTCCTTACTCCTGTTAACATTGAACAAGAAAAGTGTATGCATGCACACACACATACACACGCACGTACGCACGTATACATATATAGTCGCCTCCCTAGAAGCAGGAGAATGAACAAAACTTAGGTGCATGGTTTAGTCTAGATGAATATTTACAGAAAACCTTTTTTTCCATAGGAAAATTTTTGCAGAGACATACTTTTAGAATTCTGCTTACACTTTTAAACACATGTCTAATCACCCAGAACACTTTACTTCTTCAGAGCTGTCTTGTCTTGGATATTTCCTTCTCAGAAGAGGGCCTTCTTTTTCTCCCAGGAAGCCACCTCTGTGAGCTTTTTAATTATGTAATTGTGAACAAAGAACCTGAGACCCAAAGGCAGATGCAAATTTCTATTCTTGATAGCAGAATCTACCACTAACCTAAATGAGAGGTATTTTAAATTATGAAATAATTTGAAGATACAGAAAGAATATAGTTAATGAATAAACATCCTCTTAACCAACCATGGAATTTAAGTAATGCTAATTCACTAACATTTTTACGTGTATGTTTCATACTTCTTATTAAACTATGTAAATGGTTTTAGGAAGAATATATTATTCTTTAAATTTGATTTTTTTCACTTAATATTAAGTTTCAGGATAGATGTTAATGTGTATAAACTTATCTATTACTCTAGTTCATTCTTTAAAACTGCAATATTCCATTCCATCAAATGAGCTGCTTCTTCTTGCCAAGGTGGAAACACAGGGACTAGATTTACCCTCCTGCCTGAAACGACCAAAAAACAGACAAAAGATATGAAATGATGAATTTCAAGACAATGGACTTCAGGCAATGGAGGACAGTGATCTTGTGAGACAGGAAATTAACCACTTCCCAATTTCCCTGCCTTGAGAGAGTTACAGGCTATGTGCAGGGCAGGGGTGAACCAGCAGAGCCTGATAACTCCTGAGTTGAGAAGACAGAGATGAGAGTCCAGGAAAATCATGGTGGCTGGAGCTCACATGTCAGAATACCAGAGGAGAGGGCTTCATGGAGAGAAAACTCCGGAGATGTGGAGAATCACTCTCAACAATTCAGCTGAATATTGATTGGCATATACATTTGAGGAAAGCTCCTGTCTTGGGAAAGAACCATCCAAAAGGATTAGAGGTAACAGTGCCTGCTGCTGACACAGTCTGAGAAGAGTGCCTCCTCTCACCAGCCAGACTGGAGAACGTCATGACTCACAAGATATTTGGCTGGAACACACAGAAAGGCCTCACCTTAATTAGTGGGAAATAAATTAGAACTAGCCTGAGCATTAATCTGTTCCCACCTAGAAGATCTTTAAAAGCAAGATCCAAAAGGATTAAATCCTTTCCAAGTAACCTAGCTGCATCTCAAGATAAAGCTCAAGAATACTGATAGAAATACAAAAACTTTCAACATTCAAGAGAAGGAATGCAGAGATGCTGAAAAGTGTGGCCCATAATGGAGTTAAATCAATCAAAATTAATCCTGAATGGACACACGTGTTAGATATTAGACAAGAACATTAAAGTGCAATTACAATAACTGTATTCCCTATGTTCAAAAATTAAGTAGAGGCATGAAAGGTAAAAGATGACACAAATCAAACTCCTAGAGATGAAAAATACGTTGGATGGAATTAACACCACGGTAGGTACTGCAGAAGAAGAGATTGGTAAATTTAATGATATAGCCACAGAAACAGTCCAGAATGAAACACACACACAGAGAAAAATACTGAAAAAAAAAAAGAAAAGGAACAGTAAGTAGTGAACTAATACACTTGTAATTGGAATCCCCAAAGGGGTGGAGACAGAAGAGACGGTAGAATGAATAATTAGCCCCCAATTTTCTCAAAGTGGATGAAAATTATAAACTCACAGATCCAAGAAGCTCAGGCAACCCCAAGCACAGGAAACATGAAGAAAAGTACACCAAGACACATAACAGTCAAATTGTTCAAAACCAATGATAAAGAAAAATTTTAGAAGAAGCCAGGAAAAAATAACAAGAGAAAAAGCCAAACAGAATAAAGAAGAGGAAACATGTGGATGACAGCACATTTCTCATAAGAAACAATGCAAGTGAGAATGCTCCAATGTCTTATTGGAGCAACATCTTTAATGTTTGGAAACAAAAAAAAATTGCCAACACTGAATTCTTTACCCAGTGAAAATATGTTTTAAAAATGAAGGTGAAATAAGGACTTTTTCAGAACACAAAAGTGATTCCATCAAGTGAATCTATTACAATGTTCTTGTCCATTTCTTTACTTATGGACAGTTAGGTGGTTTCCCTTTCATGTTGTAAATGCTGAAATAAGCACATGCACATTACCTTTTTGTCCACATGATAATTTTCTAGGATGTGTCCCTAACAGGAGAATTGTTGGGTCATAGGTGAGTGCAACTTCAGTTTTACTTGTATTGCCAAGGTGCCCGCCAAGGTGCCCACCAAGGTGCCTGTCAGTACTGCTATTGTCAGGTATAATTTTTTTCTTTTCTGATGAATCTGGATGTTCTATTCTGTTGCACTGGTCTGTTTTCCTATCTTTGCCCCTATATAATATTGTGCAATAACATAGATTTATAATAAATTTTAATATCTATTGGATGAGATCCTCTGTATCGGTTGTTTTGGACTGCCATTATAAAATACCACAAACTGGGTGACTTAAGCAACAGAAATTTATTTTCTCACAGTTCTGGGGGATAGAAGTCTGAGATCAAGGTGTTGGCTGGGTTGGTGTCCTCCGAGGCTCCAAGGGGAGGATCTGTTCCAGAAGATGTAGATGGACATCTTCTCCCTGTGTCTCCCATCATCTACTCTCTGTTCATGTCTGTGTCCATAGTTCCTCTTTTTATAAGGACAACAGTCATATTGGATTTGGGCCCTACCTTAATAACTTCATTTTAACTTAGTTATCTCTATAAAGACTCCATCTCCAAATATGGTCACTTTCTAAGGTACTGGGGGTTAGGGCTCCAACCCATGAATTTTGAGGGGAATAATACCTCCTCTCTTAGTTATTCACCAAAACAGAATTCTAGAATCAATTTCTCCAGTCCCACCAAGAAAATCCCTTTCATTAGAATTGCATGGGATTGACTTTGGGAAAAATGACACATTTGTGATACTAAGCCCTCCTTTTCATAAACATGTAGATCTACCTTTTATTCGAGGATTCTTTTAAGTCTTCCAATAAAGTTGTAAATTTTGCTCCTAATGGCCATGCATTAATCTCTTTCCCATGGCTTACTGCCGTAGACCCCACCCCACCCTGGAGTCCACTCAGCCTTTATTGAGAAGCTCTCACCTGCAAGCTCCTGGGTCCTGTGTCATTATCCTCATTTCTCATCATTCACTACTTCAAACTCTATGCCAAAATTCTTGAGGTTTTATCAAACATACCATGCTATAACACACCTTCCTGCCTTTTCTTCTGTTTTCTCTGCCCCTCTTTTATGATTTACCTATTAAAGGATGGGCTGAGTTAAAGACTTAATCCAGACAAAACCTTCTACAGGAATCCAACCTTAGCTCAGACCACTGAGCAACCCACAGACTAGTTAGGTGGTTCTTCTCTTTGTGCTTCTGACCATACAACTGTAGTGTCACAGGATCTTATAAAAGTCTCTAGAATGGAGTCAAGCTAACGGAGCCTCTTTGAGGGCTGGGATTGTACCTGATTCAAATTTCGATGCCATCAAACTGTAGCACAGTGTTTGGCATACGGGAAGTTATAATAAATATTGATGGTATGAATGAACGAAATAAATCAGAAAGGCTATATTTCCTTTTCAGAGACTGCTAACTACGACCCCCTTCTTAGGATTAGTAAACGTGGGAAGTCAAGGGAGATAGGAAAGTGGGCAGGTAAACGTTAATTCAAGGAAAATCGGGGCAGACGTGATGACAGCTGACAAACTCTCCCCACTTTATAACAGAGAACATCATTTTAGTAGCCAGAATATTTGTGTCCAAGATTTAGGGTCTCTTGTTCTTAGAAATTGCGGGATAAATATGATCAGGGCTTGTCTGTCTCTCCATTGTCTTGGCTTCCTGCTAGCTCTGTCATCACAAAGTTTCTCTGAGAATTGAAGGCAGCCTTCCTAATTGTGGACCCATCCTGGTGCTGCCCCACTGAGATTACCACGAGCCACACGGGATGAAGCCACGGGCCTCCCCATGAGGGCCCAGAGTCCTCAGTGACAGATCAGCTCCTGACTTGAGCCTCAGGGCATTTCCTTTCTTTCCAAATTCTTGGGTGAGGAAGCACCCGGCTCTTGTCCTCAGGTACTGGCTCCACTTAACAAGGAAAACTCAGTGTCTGTGCCTGGGCCTTTTCTCTGAAATTAGTGAGCCGACTGAGGGTTTCAAAACACCCCCAAGGCCACATGGTAAAGGTGACTCTTCAAATATGTTTTAAGTCCCCGGCTTTTGATGCCTTTTATCTTCTCAAAAGTAAGTCAGAGCTTTAGACAGAGCAGTGAGGACTATGCAGTCAAGTGTGAGGCCTGGAGGGAGCTGGGACACACCAGCTGCTTGCAGAGTGCTCTTCTGTCCCCTGTCCCCTGCGCTGGGGCCTTTCTTCTCTCCATGGGAAGATGGATTCGGATGGGCTGTTGAGCTGTCTGTGTCTACAAGACCTTCTCCTGTAAACCAGATGCTTCGCGTGCACCCCTCCTCCCGCGTCCCCTCTTGTAGGACACTGGGACCTAGGGATTTGCCGTTCTCATTTTCGGGAAAAGAATGATATGGATTCAACCTCCCTTTTGCCCTGTGCTTTGCACAACAGAGATGACCCCCTTTCTCCCTGTGTGGAAGGTCACTGGGCTCGAGTGTGACACTCATGGGAGATTCTTATGGGAGAGGCAGAATACTCTAGAAAACTGCCTTGCATCATGTTGGTGGTGGGCTACTGCTCTTCGCTTGCTTCCTGTCTTCGGGTGGTAACAGTCTCCTTGCTTTCCTTTAAGGACCTGTCCCTTGCCTATTCCCTGATGACTTTGTGGACTCCTAGGCAAGCCCTCGCTCCAAATAGCTCCTCCAAGGTCGTGTTGAAATGCTCCCTTTGTGGGTTCTTTTGGGGACTCAGAATGGCCATCCCACTTGTTGCAAAGAACTTCTCATCCCCCTCCATATGCTGGGTGCTCGAACACTATTCGTGGTTTTAATCAGTCCATACACATATTTTAGGGATGGGCAACACCCCCAGTGGATAACTTCTTGGGGGTAAACTTCAGCAGCCCCTCACTTATCTGCCATCCTTGAGAATGTATTGTTTCACCTAAGAAAAATGACCAGATAATTGAACCAAATTTTTGTGAACAAAACTTTAAAACACTCTACACTTCCATGGGACTTTGAAATATAACAGATGAATCAGAACATACAGCAAACACATCTAATTTAACCTGGTCTTTACCAATCAGAATAGTCCTTCCGCAAATCAGTCATGGCTCAGGGTTGCAAGGTTATGTACCTGACAAGTGCGTTGGCTCAGAGAGCTTTGGTTGGCATTCCTTTGAAGGCTTTCCTTTGTACTTCCAAAACTTCTTTCTCTCGCAGGCAGCAATCGACCTCTCTTGCCATTGAGAATATTTCCCTTCTCATAGGTTTCTGTGCGCTGGTAGGTCATCAAAGGTGTCTGAGTCCACATGTAGGGAGGGGTGGTGGTGGTGAGTGGGGCAGGCAGAGGCAGCTCTGGGAAGTTTTCAGGAAGGCACAGGTGATCCACAAACTCTCATCTGTGGCTGACCTGTTTCCTCAAATGTTGGTTCAATGATTGAATAAATGAATGAAGTAGAACACGGCAAAGCTGATTAGGTAGAGACAGATCTTCCTGGAGTTCTCAAGTTTCATCATACCGGTTTCTTTTATACAAGTTCTACAGATTATACAACTTTTATCTGTCAGCTTAACAACACCATTCAAATAATGAACATTGGAAAAATTACTAGAAAAACTACCCAAGTACCATATTGTCAAATGTCTTAGGGAAAATATATTGAGCCAAAACTCTTGCTTTATTTTTTTGAAAAACCAGGTATTGTTGGGTTTTTAGATTTTTCCTGTTAAAATTGGTTCACTTATACATTTTCAAAGGAGTTAAACATACTCTAGGAAAAAGGAGTGTGCAATTGCATGGTGTCTAATATTAAGGATGCTTATTTGATACTATTATAAAGTAAACAGAATTCTGGCATGCAAAGTTCCAGGCTCCCTTGCTACCCTCTGCGTCCTGGTTTATGTTACTCCTGTCTTTTCTAAGGAAGCTATACCCATTGTCTCCTGCCCTGCCATTCAAGTTGCTTTTCTCTGACATCAAAGATTCCTCTGTGATTTCCTTTCTTGGCTCAGCTGCTAACAGGGAAGAATGTGGACTCAGCAGCAGTGAAATCTCAAGTCATTAAGTGTTTTAAATTCCCCTTTGGACATATACAGTGACTTTCAACAAGTACTGCATTTCCTGTACCTTTGTAAGAGAAGGGGAAATTTAAAAAACATTACAAACTTCAAAGCAGTTAGGTCATCCAACCATCATGTTTACATTTGCATGATTACAGCAGCAAAATGCAAGAGTCCAGGAGATGTTTTGAAGTAAATTGAATAAATGATATGTCACAGTAAAAATAAATATTTTAAATCGCTATTGTGTTAACAGATTAATCGCCCTACAACCTCAGTTAGATAAAGCAGAGGTGGGAGCATGTAATGTGCGGTCATTTGGAATATCTCCAACTACCTCCATGGCGTTCCATTGGGCACTTAATGATGTACTCTAGGTTTTTATGAAAACATGCCATCTGCTGCAGCGTGACCCAGCTACTCTACGAGGTCAGCTCTTACTGAACATTAGTGTAGTGACTTAATCCTCTGCAGGGTGTACACTGTCCAGGGATTCTCTTATAGACAATACCACAAAATGTTTCTTTAATTGGAAAAGTAGAAATAAAGACAATAATTAACAGAAACTCAGTTGTACTACAGGTGACCATGTTCATGGAGTGATTTAATGAACAGTCAACTTCTAAATAGCTAGCTTGGGTGGGATTCTGTTTTGGACCACTAGAAGTGTCTCTGGCCTGGACCAAGGACTGGGAACTCCTCCTCCTGTTTTCGTTTCATTATCAACACCAGCTTGACGTGGACGATGGGCTATTCCAAAGGGCTTTATAAATATTTACTTATCGTATTTACTTCTTAGCCCAAGTAAGGTCTTTGTGTTATATGCTCAGATGCCCTCTCTGCTTCCTGGACTTTTCCCAGATTACAATTTTATGTACACTTGCAAAATTAGTTGATTACTGTCTCTTCTCCCCCACCCCCACCCATTGATCGGGAGCTCCATGCAGGCAGAAATTAGTCTGCATTAAAATTAACAGCTGGGGATGGGGAGGGATAAATTAGGAATATGGAATTAATAGATAAGCACCACTATATGTGAAATAGATAAACATCAAGGATCTACTTATAGCACAGGGAACTATATTCAGTATCTTGTAATAACGTATAATGGAAACAATCTGAAGCTGTATACTTGAAACTCACACAATATTGTAAATCAACTGAAGTTTAACAAATAAAAATGTTAACATCTGATTGTGAGTAGGGCCCACACAAGTCCATGTGTTCTGTAGTTGTTTAAATGGAAAATTAGAAATAAGGATGTTGACTGAAAGTGACTAAATTGTGCTTATGGATGAACAAGTATATAGAGAGACTTCCTGAACAAGGGACCCGCAGATGACTGATGACAGGTGCATATTGCATGGATGGGGTACTTGCTTGGTGACCCATGAGAGGTGCTCCGTGAATGTCTGTGAATGAGTGGATGTCAATACTCGCAATAGTGCAGTGAATTAGGAGATGTTATTCCGGTACGTGAGGAAACTGAGGTCTAAAGAGCATAGGCTCTGGGCTCAGTAGTGGGGCTGTGGCACCAGAGCTAGGGCTGCAGGGCTGCAGAGCTGTACAGGCTTGACCATCATATGAACTGTCTTCAACCCTCTCCTTTGTTATGTCCTGTGTTATCTTCTTGGGTCCAAAGCCACCATTGCTGATTGCAGGAACTCAAGACCATCATGGTCACATTAAGTCAGTATTTCTTTAGTGTGGCAGCATTCCATGGACGATGCTTGTAAGGGTTTTACATGACAGATGCATGAATATTTTTATTTGTTAGTTATATATTATTTTAATTTGAGCTGAAGAAAATCTAATTGGAAAACATAACTAAACCGTATAACTGCAACATGAAACCAGATTTTTTCATGGATATTATTGCCTACGATGGAAATAAATTATTTAAATTTTCCAGTGAATCAAAGAAATACATTAAGTAACTAGTGATGGATGTTTGCACGGACAAGTTAAACATCATAAAGTGTTGGAAACACTACTTAATGTTATGCAACTTTCAGCCTAAGTGGAAAACATTCTCTTTGATCTGTCCCCCTCTCTTCACAAAGTTTCATCTAACCTACTGCAGGCAATGGTGAAAGTCTTCTCATGGCAAAAAAGGACACACCTTCTTGAGTGGGAAAAACCATTGCTTTATCTGTCTGACAATAAGAAGGTTTATGCTTCTGTCCCATGGGGAAACCTTAGACTTTCCATGAGAAGAGTTTGCTTTGAGAGGTTCCATTTGCAAACCAGTCCCCCAAACAAAGCACCTCCGCTATCTTTCTTGCTTTCTTTGCAAAAATTTCCTGCTGCCCTGAAATAGGAGGATCAAGGGGAACTCCTTCCCCTGGAGTAAGGAAAGGCTATTGCTGCTTGTAGCAGAGTTGACAGCCAGGCCTGGGTAAGGGGCTCTTCATAATATTATTAAAAATTAATAAGCATTTTAAGACCAGGGACTTGCCTTATGAATAACTGACACTCCCCCATCCCCTCCCCCCAGCCCGCTCCCCCCTGCCAAGATATATGCAAATCATGTATCTTTCAAAAAAAAATATGCTAATTGGATGAGGAATGAGTGGATAGTTCTTCCACTATTTCCCTCCAAAGTAGCAAAACACTAGTAAAACTCATACTTTTACAATTATAATATATTCTTTAACGAGTTGAAAACAGAGTTGACATCCACGCTTAGACAGTACAGGAAGCTTCTTTGAACTTTCAACTTGGAATGTGAAATTTGGGAAATCAAGAGATATGGAATTATTCCTTCTATATTAAGCAGCTGCTCAAGGAAATTTATTGATATTTTTACTGGCATTAATAGTGTCCTTTCAAAATTCATGTGTGCACGGAACCCGTGAATGTGACCTTATTTGGAGATAGGGTTGTTGCTGATATAATCAAGTGAAGATGGGGTCACAGCTGAGTAGGGTGGGTCCCAAATCCAGGATGACTGGTATTCTTATGAGAAGAGGGAAATCTGGACACAAAGACACAGACACAGGGGGAACTTTATGTCATGACAGAGGCACTATGGGATGACAGATAGGAGTGACCCATCTACCAGCCAGAGAACTCCAACTCTTGCCATATTACTGGGTTAGGTAGCTTACAAAATAAATTTTGTGGAAATTTCACAGCAGTCTGCAATTTCTCCATGAGTATTTTACAGTTTTGTTTTCTGTTTTGATGATTAAGAAATTAGTAGAGACCTACTTGGGATTACCTGGAAAACCCTTTGCCATGTTATTTGAAGGCCTGCATTTACTTTAACCATCACGTCATGCTCTGTGGTCTCATACAATAAACCTAATGTCACAGGACAGCATCCTTTCCTGTTTGCCACTGTGTCAAGTTGAATTCCTCAACCAGGTATAACCACGACCATTTTCACAGATGAAGACTTCACTTTCTTAAATTATCTGAGGACAGAAGACTTTGATTTGACGTAGCTTAAAAGACCTAGAACTGCAGGGTGGTACTCTTTGTAATCATCCTGGATTAGCGAGAGCAAAGGCATACTTTATATGAAAGCAATACTGCTGCCTCAACCAAATATGCAGTCATATTTTACTGAACAATTAAGGCTTGCAGAGGTTAGACAAAAAGCACGTGCTTGAACTGAGACCTCACACCACACCTCCTGGAGTAGACAAGAGACCTGGGGCCGTGGCTGTCCCAACACTCCGCTCTCGCAAGGCTGTGACTCCCAGGTCCCACCTTCTGTGCATCGTGGAGCAACACAGCAACAGTCAGTTAGCAGTAAATGTAGCAGGAGACGGGCCATGGGGAAGTTTTTATTAAATGGCATACTTTGATTTTCCATCATTGCATTTGGAATACACTTTTAAAATGATTGGCCTGTCAACATAATGGATTGGCAGTTAAAAATAACTAAGAGAATATGTAAAATAATAAAAGGGTAAATTATGACAATAATAATGTTGGTGATTCAAAAGATGGTCCATCAAGACAAATAACAAAACACATTCCAGGCAATGACAAGCCAACATAAAGCCACCAATACATTCTTCTATGCAACACAGAACTAGCAATTTTGTTTTAGCAAAATAATGCAATCTGTCATATCTAATGAGTGCCATTGATCTGAATAGCATTTGTCTTTAGGTCTTTCTTTTTGTATGTTCTCTGTAAATGTCAGTTGCAAGTGAATAAGGGGTTATGACTAGCTTTACATTTGTATTTATTTAAGAAACATTATAATGAAAGAATTTGTCAACCATAGGAATCCATGAGAATTATTTTCCTTTTAAAGGAAATGACTCAAGTTTGAGCAGTTCAGCCCTAATGGCATTGTAGTCTTTTCTGCATTTTATTTTCAATTTTTGAAAAACCACATTTTCAGTATTTTCCTGTGATTATAAAGGAAACACATGTCTCTTGCAAAAAGTAATTGTTTCTTACAGAAAAGCAAAAAGAGGATGAATCACTGAGAACTTCTACTTCCCACACCATTTTCGTACCTATTCTTTTAGGGGTTTTCTATAAATATTTACTTTCATAAAGTAAAAATGAGATGGAGCTATACATTTTATTTCATAATCTGCTTTTATCACTTATACATTCATGACTATCACAGGATGTTAAAGGGAGACTTTTCTACTTCAGCGTTTCAGCATTGAACAAGACAATCAATCTCCCAAAGGTGGAGTGGATCACGGAGTGACGATGAAGCCACGTTCCCAGCATTACCCCTGTCCCAAATCTGCTCCAAATGTGAATTGAGACCAGGTAGGTGGTGGGAAGAGGGTGAGCTGGGACCCCTTTGGGGAGGGTTGCCGACGTGCTGAGCATCCCCCCTTCCAGGGGGACAGGAGGGTTGCTTCCTGCACACCTGGAGCCAGGTGAGGGGGTGTCAATGGGACCCTTCGGGAAGCTTCGCCCATCTGCTGGAATTTGGGGAGCATGATGTCTGCCTCACAGAGGAGAAGTTTCAAGGCCTGAGGCTGTTTTAGGTAGGTGCTATGGACTGAATTGTCTCCCCAAATTCATATGTTGAAGCTCTAATCTCCCCTCCATGCGACTGTGCTGGAGACAGGCTCTTTAAGGAGGGTAATTAAGGTTAAACTAGGTAGTCAGCATGGAGCCCTGATCCCAGAGAACTGATGCCTTTATAAGAAGAAGCTCCCTCTCTCCTCCACGTGAGGACACAGGAAGAAGGCGGCTGTCTGCAGGCTGGGAAGAGGGCTCCCACCAGAACCTGACCGTGTTGGCACCCTGATCTTGAACTTACAGCTTCCAGAGCTGTGAGAACTAAATATCTGTTGTGTAAGCCCCGCAGTTTATGATATTTTGTTGTGTTAGCCTGAGTGGACGAGGACCGTGGGCTTGAAGAGGAAACGTTGAGTGTGCTAGGACCTTACCAGGGGATGCAAGGGGCTTGACCAGTCTCTGAAAGATGACTCTTTCTACCTGTGTGTAGATGGATTACACATGCGCACACACAAGCCATAGGACTGATAAAGAGAGAAAAGGAGAAGGAAGCTGGGGAGTGAGGGTGGACAAAGGGGGAGGTTTCTGTGAAGGATGTTCAAGTTTGCTCCCTTTCCTCAGAGGTCACAAATATAACCTCTACTGACCCAGGGAAATACCTGCTACAGCTATTAGCTGAAAGTGCGAGGTTGAGCACAGCTGTAGGTCTGACTAGTAGGATTACCGTCAGAGGTGAGGAACCCCAAAACAGACCAGTCTTCTTTGTTCAAAAATAGTATCGAAAAAGTAGCCACCTGAGAAACTCCTTCCCTGCCCTGACCTTCTGTCTCAAGAAGAAATTCTCTTGGGTTCTGGCTGTATGGTGGCTTCCTGTCAATTAACACAAGCACATAAACAGTTTCTTTAAACGTCACAATCTAACCCTACCTCTATCAGAGCATGTAAATAAAATGTCAATTTGTTGACTCTTCTAAATGTCCCTTATTTTCTCCCTTTTTTCCTATGAACATCTGTATATTTCAAGAAACGTTCTTTTTTCTTCTTCTTCTTTTCCCCAAATAGAGGGAGACAAGCGTATAACTAAACATATAAAAATGCAGGTGACAGTTTTCTTAATGTTTTGTATTCTTTGGATGAAGTCATAAGGGGTGCAGCTTTGGAAGCTGGCATGCATAATCTCTCACCTGTTCAAACATCACGGTTTTGCAAGGTTGGTCCTTCTGTCAATCACCACCTGCAAAGCCTTCGCTGTGAGCCTGCTGAGTCAGCCAGTGTCCTAGCCATTGATGGGTGGAAATCTCTATTGTGTGTGTGAAGGCTCCTGGCAGGGCAGCTGGTGACTGTTATTAGCTGAATGGAGTGATATTTAAAGATATGGTTAAAAATGGGATGTAAAGAAAAACAGGGTGTCAGGAGCGTCCAGACACTCCCAAGTCTTCGAAGCCTTACACGATTCTAATTTCCTGCGGGTCTGTTTTTTTGTTTTGTTTTGTCTTTTCAATTAATGAAGAATCAAGGGAGTTACTGGAACTCAGAATTGAGTCAGAGGTTAGAATTTAGAGTCTGACAGCCCTCAGGTGAATTGGTGGATAGTCTGTCCTTTCTGGGTTTGGGAGATGATTTTCTGATTTCGTGCTCAGATTTTTCAAGAGTCCATTGAGAAGGTGGTCCATGGGGTCTCCAGTCATGAGGAGTTTGTGCCCATGGAGGTTACAGAAGTCAGCCTTGCAACTTCCAGCATCCTTTGATGACACTGACGGAAGAAGTAAAGAGGTCACGTCATGCTTGCTTCCTGGGAGGCTGAAAGGGCAAACTAGAGGCACATATTACGGTGATTGTCTGGGTTTTAACTCAGACTTGTGGGTGTCTAGATCCTGGCTTCCTTGCTTTTTTTTTTAAATTGGGGTATAGTTGCTTTACAATGTTGTGTTAGTTTCTGCTGTACAGCGAAGTGAATCAGATATATGTATACATACACCCCCTCTTTTTTGGATTTCCTTCCCATTTAGGTCACCACAGAGCATTAAGTAGAGTTTCCTGTGCTATGCAGCAGGTTCTCATTAGTTATCTATTGCTTTTTACTAGCCATGTGACTCTGGGTAAATTATGTAAATATTCCGACCCCCAGCTTCCCCATCTGTAGAATGGGAATAACTGTCAAGCTCATAAAGTTGTCACGCAAGTCAAGTGCAGGGCCGTCACGGGCACAAGGTCAGCCCTCCTCTGTGACCAGCAGAGGAATGCCATGCCGTTATTTTATCATCCTAGGACTTG
Source organism: Aethalodelphis obliquidens (assembly GCF_003676395.1). Lineage (NCBI taxonomy): Eukaryota > Metazoa > Chordata > Mammalia > Artiodactyla > Delphinidae > Aethalodelphis > Aethalodelphis obliquidens. The sequence goes on from NW_020837946.1 coordinate 3,626,088, forward strand.
GTACAGGATATAGGTCTTGATCCCAGCAGAGGAATGCCATGCCGTTATTTTATCATCCTAGGACCTGGTACAGGATATAGGTCTTGGTAAGTACCATGCTGGGAAATCATTTGACAACGATTTGGGAGAGAAATGATACGTGCAGTAAAACGGATGCTACGGATCTTTTATGGGGAAAAAAAGGCAAAGCAATACCAACTGTGCTTCACTTTTTCCTGGACTAGATTCATATTCAGAATTTTATGGTAAATGACTTACTCTGTTCAGATCAATGTCATCCCCGGATACCACATTCCCATCTTTATCAAGATCCTCTGGTGACAGATCTTAGTCTTTAGTGTAAAAAGTACCTTAATCTTGTGAGAAAAAAAGAGATGCATGGATGATGGATAAAACTGAAAAAATGAAAAAAAGGAGATTCTAAGGAAGCAATCAGAAAAGATATAGTAAAGGGATGAAAAAGTTCATACGAAGGATGAAACACAGTTATAAAGCCTCCTACGTGTATCTAACAGGCAGGGGGTCTCAGGATCTCATTACTCAAGAGAGCACTGAAAAATTAGCAACAGGACTATTTTAGCAAACCGGTGCAGTTAGAGGGAAAACGTATCCTACACCCATCAAAACTATGAATGAGCAGTCGCTTAAAGTTTGGGTTGAACTCAGGTTCATTAGATTTAAAATGACCTTGGCCAGCTTATAAAATCACCATCAACTTTGAAAAATTGTTAAATTCCTAATCACACCCAGCAGCTGATTCTTGATTTAAACAGGTCTAATCAGCCCCTCCCAATGATGGCCTTAACTGACCTCTTGCAGTAGCAGCCTAATTAGTTGAAGAGGAGCTGCCCTTATGGAAGGTTTAGAATTTCCAGAGGGTAGGTCCCTGGAAGAAGGACCCTGGGCAGTCCAGTAGGGCGGGGTGTCAAGAAAAATTGGGAAAAGGCTTTGAGAGCCACTCGGAAGCTGGGTTGTGGGTCTCTGGAGTCTGTATACCTTCGCTTGGTCTAAATTATTTTGCAATTCCAGGCTTTCCTCTCTCTATTCATATTTTGTAATTTAAAAGAACAAAGGGAAAAAACAGTGCTAGAGATTCTTAGAAGTTCACTCTCCTTTTGGGTGGTAAATAGTCTTTATTTTGGGTGATAAATAGCCTTAATTCTCCTTTCCTAGCAGCGTAACCAAATGACTTTTTCTCAAAAGAAGTCAAAACTCTCTAAGGAAATCATCTTTAGCTAGTAGAATTTAATTCTGTTTTAGACCCACTGTTAAGTCCTCTTGTGATAAAACCATAAGGTTACCATTATATTTTCCTCATTAAAAAGGATAGCCTACAAAATGGAGTTAGTTTGAGATATTGAAACATTTTCTTAAAGGAAAGTTTCATTCATGAACATGATTGAATAAAGCAAGTCTTTCCCAAAGTGGGTCTGAGGACTGTCAAAGTTTCCCTTCACATATTTTCAGCAGAAGGACTTTTCTATTGTAACTACCTGGGGATATTTGCAGTCATTTCATTTCCAGTCATTTACCCCACGAATGTTCACTGCACACCGACTACATCTCAGTGTTGTGCTGGGTGCTGGGAAGAGAGAATATATAATGCAGAGTGAGGAATGCAATAATTTCCTGAGAGTCTCTCTTTCTGTGGAAAGGCTTCCTTGAGGGTTTGAAATTTGGGTTGGACTTGGGAAAACAAACAAAGTCCCTTTCCGGTGGCCACAGTTGGGGTGGGATTTTGTGTAGAGGGGACAGCAACACCCAGTGGGCACAGTGGCCTGACCTGCAAACAGGGTGCTCCATTGTTGGAGTGTCAGGTGAAAGGTGGGGTGCGGGCATTGGGATGGACCTGGACGGGTGTGCAGGGGCCAGGTCATGCCCCCTACGGAGCTGTAACTGGAATCCGTAGTCAATGAGGAGCAGGGAAGTGTCTCAAACAGGAGAGAGAGATTAGCAGTCTGGTGTTTCAGAAGAATCCTTGTTAATAAGGAAAGGAGTATTTGGAAGAAATGGGTTTAGATAGATGGAGACCAGCTAGGCCACTGCTGCAATAAGTCAATTAAGGCCATCGTGGGAGTGGCTGGGAAAGTCGGGCTTGAAAGGTGTTCAGAAGGGACGGTCCTCACTCATCTTGCGGACCTTGGTTTCTAGATGCAGAAACTGCAGAGGTGTTGGTGCTGCCAGTCCGGATACAGTATGCTGTAGATGGGATGCGGAATAATTCAATTTGTCTACTTAGAGATCTAGAAAGCTCTGGGGTGTGGAGAGGGCAGCTGGATGTAGGTAGGGCTCTGGAACAGAGGGATATTTAAGAGTCATCAGAAGGTAAGTAGCAGCTGCAGCCCTGGGGGCTGAGAAGAGGAAATTCCACAGGAGAGGGTGGTAGCCCCCAAGAGACAGACACAGATTGCAGTGGTTAGATGCTTGCTCAAGGCCACATGGATAATGCCAGAGGGTAGGGACTGGGTCCCCTGGGGCCAGTGGGGATTCTGATTCTACCACCTGTGCTGCTTTTCCTCTGTCCCACCTCATCTTCATGGTGCCGGAGAACTTATGTCCTTGTCTCGATTACTCAAAAAAGCTACAACGTTTGTAGAATTCAATGTGTTTGTTCTCAAAGGCAAAGTTTTGGAACTAATCAGAGTATATTTGGCCTTTTAATCACTCACAAAATGAATGCCTTTTCGACTCAGGGAAAGCAGTTCACATATTATTGAAAATTTTAGACCAGAACATGGACTTCAAACTCCTTAACAGTGGATAGGACTTTTGTACAAATTTAAATAAATGGATAACAAAATAAATAAATTTGGTAGATGAAAGTGGGTTGACCTGATTGAAGGAGGGGATGGGTTGTCTCTGCTCCAGTCATTGGTCCTCCTTTTCACCCCTGGGGGAGAAGGCACTGGACCCAATGGTCGTCCCCTAGTTGGGTTTCCCAGTGGTTGTATGGGGTGATATAAGGCCGAATCCAAGTGTGGAATGGCAGACGACGAACAGAGGGTGGGATGGTGAGGTCTGGGAGACGCCCATATTGATGCACATGGGTCTCAGATATCAAGGGTTACCGTGAATTTAGCGATGATCTTAAGTGAGCCGATGTAAAGTCTCAGTGGCCAGCCTCTTTCAGATGTGTTCAGTCCTGTCATACTTACACAGCCACCGCCAAAGGGAGGCCCTAAGATCACATCCGCGTGTTATTCCTCTTCCTACCTACCTGTGCATGGACTTCCTACCTCTGCCACCTCTGCTCGCTCTGGAATCAAGGTCCTAGCGTGGAGTACGCGACTGCCCTCCCATCTGCAGCAGCTTGGTTCCGAGGCCAACGCAGGGAGTCCGAGACAGATAGGGAAGTTCCTGGGAGTGATTGCCATGCACGCAGAAGGCAATCTTCCGCAGGTATTTGCTTTGCGGTTAGTTAAAAACAAGCAGCAAAGTGTCTGATGTCGTGCCGTTTACTTTAGCGTTAAGGATATATTACGATTTGAACACAGATGGCGGTTTTCTGCTGTATTTTTGCAGGACTATCAGGAGAGGTGGGGAAAGGCACGAAGTGAGGTGAATACCAGACGAGAAACTTGAGAAAAGCAAATTCGCTTCAACTCTGAGTCTCCCAGTCGCATGTGATTGAACTTTCCTTTCATTGTCTTGTGAATGAAAAATGTTACCTGCCGTATCAGTAAACAAAGGATGCTGCAGGCTTCAGCTGCCCGCAGCGGGGCGCCCTAAGGGGACTCAGGATGAGAAAGCACAGGATGCTTGCCCCAGGTAGCTGAGATGCGGATGATTTCTGATTTCAATGAGCCCAGACTCCTGCATCTTCCCATACAAAGAAACATGCTAAATTCCTTGACTTGAGATCCCTGGTTTTCTTTAATTAACAGTAATCTTTTAATGTTCCGACTACCTGGTCTTTGTTGAGGAAAACTCTATATATCCTGGCCCCTCCCTTGCCTCTTTGGAGCAATCTGAGAGCCTGCCTCCCAGGCTTAAGTCCTCGGCAAACATAACATAACCTTCAAGTTTTAGGTTGTGCATTTTTTTTCAGTTGACAGTCTCCATGAACTTCTGATGATGAATATCTCACTTTGAACATACTGCGTTGCCACAAAGATTCCAAATTTCAAAGATCCCCGGGAGGTTAGCATGTTCATGGGTGCAGGTTGGTACAGGCTGATTGAAAAATTCATAAAAATACTTACGTGAGGTCATAACTCGTTGGTCCCAAAGCCCATGGGCACATGTTTAAAAGTCATGAGACTTCTCTTTAGTATGCAAGTGGCACCTGGTGGCCACAGTGACTGCAAGGCTCCCTGAAGTAGGACAGAGCTCTGATATTCCCCCAGGGGTCTGCCACCCACAAATTGGGAACCATGGCCCCAGGAAGCAGAAATCCTAGGATGTTTGGTTTCAGAGTTAATTTTCCATAAAGAGGTGGAATCTAATCTTCTGATGTTGTCATACCCCCTCATCCATCACAGTAACAATAGGCTCAAAGAAGCGAAGCCCACTCCAAATGTCTTCTATTGGATCAATATGGTAGAGTTAAGCTCTGTTACCATTGAAAAGGGCAATTACACAGTGGGTAAGCCAGACAGGAACTTTGGGAAACCGATGCATTGGAAGCCTCTGGAAGTTTATGAAGAACAAAAAGTGCGGTGAGAACCAAAATACTCTTTTTGCTCCGGGCTTTGGTAAAAAGATCCAGGATGTTGAATCATGGTTGCCTGGAGGAGTTTCAGAGAAACGTGACCTTAGTGGGGTCCAGGTGTCTGCTTCTAATGGTCTGAATGGATTTGGATACAGAGCTTACAAAAGAGGGGGACTGGGCAGAAAATGTCTTCACGGGGCTTTGCCAGGAAACTCAGGTGGGCACTGACTGTTGGCACCAATGGGAAAGTCCTTGACACAGACCCCGTGGGGAAACTGGTTGAGAGGGGATCCAGCTGCTTCCTCTGATGTGGTCATGCAGAGGGAATATTTTGTTCATTTCTTCGTCCACTCATTCAGCGAATATCTGGGGGTACGGCAGGTGGGCACAGGGGGTCCCTGCTCTGGTAGAACCTTTGTTCGGGTAAGGTGTGGGGCGAGGGGGACAGACAACAAGCAAATAAACAGGTAAACGTATAGAATACTTCCTGGTGTTCAGTGCCATGGGAGAATGAAGCAGAGAGAGGAAAGGGTAACTTAGCACAGGGTGGTCCAGGAGGCCCCCTGAGAAGGTGATGTCCGGAGCAGAGCCCTGCAGGAAGTGTGGGTGTAAGTCACACAGCGCTGGGAGACAGGAGTGTTTCATGAAGAGGGAGCATCACATGCAAAGCCCCTGAGGTGGGAGCCAGGAGGCTAGCGGGATGGAGCAAGGTGAGGGGGAGGGAAGGGCGATTACAAGATGGTGTCAGAGGGATCGGATGAGGCCTCCTTGAAGGAGGATGTGCTCCCGGTGAGGACTCACAGTGGTAGGGAGTGTTCTGAGTGAGCTGGAGACCAGGGATGCTTTTGAACGGCGGAGGGAAGCAGTCTGACTGGCTTTTTCACTGCATCACTGGCTCAAGAGATGCCTTTGTCCGTGGAACTAACACAGCCTGACTTGACTCTGTCCCAGATGGAGATCAGACTGTCCCTACACAGGATCATAGACACACCTCGGGCAGCTCCTACCTCCCCTTCTGCAATCCTGAATCCCATCGATGGCTCCGAGCAGGGGCTGCTCCCCACGGGCCAGGCCACAGGGCCAGAGCCCCTCCCTCCTGTCACCCAGCTCGAGTCCCTTAGCAGGCTTAGACCCTGGTCCCACAGCCCCACCCTTGGAGGTGAACCCGGGGCTCAGCACGTCAAATGTGCACCCCGAGTGTGCCTCGTTTCCCTCAGTGCTGAAGGCCATTCCCGCCACAGCTGAGATGTCCTCTTCTTCTGGATTTTGAGATGTTTGATGAAACCCTCAGTGAAATTGGTTATTGAATGTCTGCGTCTACTTCTCGAATCTCATCACGTTTGTGACCACCTGGGAAGCAGTTCTACCTGACAAGGACCCATTTCAATTCTGCACGTTAAACAGCTGTGCTCCAGGCACAGCCCCACCTCCCCCGATCCCTCCCTCACCCTCAGCTTTTCTCAGTGCCTTTTGGGGCCTCATCCCTCTCCCCCCCCATCTCCCCCTCCATGTTTGTCTTCCCTCCCAGGTAGGAGACATTAACTTAAACAAGGCAGCGTATGCCTATGGCTTGGGTCTGGTAGAATCAAGTTGCTTTTTGCCAAAGGCCACTGTAAAACCTTTACCGTGGGAAGCAAATACAGTTGGCTTTCAGAGTAAGTAAGAATTCTAGTGCAGTTTTGGAGCGTGGGGGTACCTTGCACAGAGATAATTGCACAAGAGGACTCTAGACCGTGCAATGCTGTGTTTTCTTAACATGGCTTTGCGTATAATATAACTTTAGCTCTGAGTTCTGAGGTTTTCATCACCTGGGAGAATACGAAGCAGTCAGAATCTGTGCCCGAGCCATCTTGGCATCCTTTCTCACAATCAGTATGACCAGCATCTCGCTGCCAGCCCTTGGCAGCCGCAGCGGAGCCCAGGGGAGCAGGGCACGGTCCTCCCCTGTCCAGGGACTCACTGTTTCCTAGGGAAGAGGCCCAGGTAAACGGAACCAGGGATCTAACCGGAGTGACAACCCGGTGACATGACTAATGCCCTTGAAGAGTGGAAGGGCTGTCATGCAGAGGATGGACCACCGGAGTCTTCAGGAGGAGGAGAATTTTCTCCTGGGCTAGAGAGGATCGGGGGTGGGTGAGGCAGGGGTGACACCGATGTTACTTCCTGAAAGCGGCTTCCAGGAGCAGGGAGGACAGGCGTGGACGGAGCCTGCAGCGGAGTCACTGCTTACCTAACTGGTTCCTGAGTTTGTTCAGAAGAGCCAGCTCTTCAGGGCTTATTAGTTTGAGGTCCAGGGAGTTCTTCTGGGCATCAAGAAACTCCAGAAATGATATCCGGAAGTTTCCATGCATGTGTGTGTTTCCCGAGGGAGACTCCACAGTGTCAGGTGATTCGTGAGGAGCCTGTGTCCCTGAGGCTGGAGCGTTGCCTCTGCTCAGGGCCCGCTCACCCCTGCTTTCTGTCTTTGACCCATTTCCAGGTCCTGCTCCCTCCATCCCCGAATCATGCTCAGTTCTCCCGCGTTTCTGACCTGCAGCCTCAGGATCCTTCCCGAGGCCCCTCGCACCCGCTGGGCTGGACTGGTGGCCGCTGGGCACGGTGGGTGGCTGGGAGAGACAAGATGAACTTGTCTGAATGCTCACTTTGCTCTCCATGTCCCTCTGATTTCCATGACGGGGTGTCTGTGTCAAGCTTTACAGCAAAAGTACGAAGGTCCCGGAGGAAAGTGGGCTCCTGTCCTGGGGTGTGGCCCTGGGGGGACATGAAGCAGGTGCAGCTGGTGATGGAGGAGGAAGGGCCTGGACCAGAGAACCAAGGGGCTGCCAAGACTGAGGAGAAAGACAGAGCCGGGAGCTGGTGGCCGTCACAGGGGCCATGCCTCAGGTCTGGCCTGTGTGGGTCTGACTGCACAGCGCCTTGGGCTGGGGTCCAAGAAGTGGGTTTGGTTCTGGTTCTGTCCTCACTGTGAACCTTGGGCAAATGCTTCCTGTGTTTGGACGTCTGCTTTCTTGACTGAACACAGGAAGGTGAAGTTCTCCGTGATCTCTTGGTGCAGACAGCTCCCAGGTTTACTCATATTCCTAGACGGGTCCACACAAAGCACTCAGAAAATCTCAGCAGAGTTGAACTGAATGCTTCTCTGGATTGCATGGCCATCTCTTCATCATGCCCTGTATGGCCAATAACAGAACCTTTAACAAACTAAGTAAGTGCCCGTTGGCGTAAACAAATGGCCGGAGGCCCTCGACCAGCAGGAACACCTGAGCAGCCTGGTCAGGTCGCGCATCCCTGATCAATTAGAAACCTAACACTTGTTTCGAAAATGTCCTTTCTGGCAGGCTTTAGGGAGTGAATTTTTTTCCAATAATGAGAGAGCTGGAAACGACTCAACTGGAGGAATAGAAGCCCCCAAAAGACGTAAGAAAAGTCAATGACAGCTTCTCAAAAGACAGTGAAAGGGTGAGCTGTGACAAAGTGAGAGAGAGGCATGGACATATATACACTACCAAACGTAAGGTAGATAGCTAGTGGGAAGCAGCTGCATAGCACAGGGAGATCAGCTCGGTGCTTTGTGACCGCGTGGAGGGGTGGGATAGGGAGGGTGGGAGGGAGGGAGACGCAAGAGGGAAGAGATATGGGAACATATGCATATGTATAACTGATTCACTTTGTTATACAGCAGAAACTAACACACCATTGTAAAGCAATTATACTCCAAAAAAGATGTAAGAAAAAAAAAAAAGACAGTGAAAGGGAATTGATGGTAAGGAAAAGATCCTTGAATGTTCAGCATGAAAAAGAGGACCGTGCACAGTGAAGCAGGCGACCTTGCTGCGCCTGTGGCCAAGAGTCATTTCCAAATAACTTTCGCCTTTCATGTGTGAAGAGATCTCTGTCTGCTTCTACTACAACTGTTGCCAGCAGCTCTGTGTCGGGGGTGAGTCCCTCAACATGCCCATCTGTGAAGAGTCGAGGCTCCAAGGGCCACGCTGAGGACAAAGCGGGCAAAGGATGTTGAAGGGACTTAGGAAAGATCAAGTCTACCCAAGTTGAGTGTTGCATGGTAGTCATTAGTAGGGCCACTGGCGACAGCTTTGCTCTGACCTATCTTTATGTCATTGGAGCTGGTGGTGACTTCCCTCATGTCACCCACCGGCCACCAGGTGGACTCAGCTGTCCTGGCTGGTGGCTGCGGGTCCCTTTGTTTCTCAAGGCTTTTTGAGTGTCCTTTCCTCAGAAAGCAGGTGCTGGGATGGAGAGCTGTCATTCCTGGTAGAAGAGGCTGGTTTTCAGTCAAGCCGTGATGCACTTGTTTCCTTTCCAAACTCTCTTCCTCCGAGTGTGGGGCAGTGTGGGCAGTGGTGAGGGTGTCCGAGGGGCTTCCCTCCTTCCCGAGAGCTCCAGCGCAACCCCCTTTAATTCCTCCCTTCACTGGAGAAGGCATTTCCCCAAATGCTCCATCCTTGGGTCTCACGGTCCCCCGGGCATCTCACCCGCTCTGCCTTCCAGCTTGTGTCCTTGGGATGCTCCACGTTCAACCTCCCAATGGACCGGTAGCTCCAACAGACTGCCTGGCGCACAGCAGGTTCTCAACAACTATCTGGGGGACGGACACACTCCCTGGGCTCCCAGACCTTCTGCTCCCTGATCCCGTTGCACACGCTCCCCTGAGCTCACGCAGGGGCTTCCTCGACCTCCTGTTCCCCTGCTCGAGTCCCTTAGCAGGGTTAGACCCTGGTCCCACAGCCCGTCACTCGTTCTCTCTCTGCTTCTGCACTCGGCTTCTCCATCCTCCCTGCAGCTCTCAGCGCCCAGTACCCTTATCTCCAGCCCCGGTGCCTCTGGGAATTCCCTCTCACTCTCCCTTACCCTCTTCTGAATGAGTCAGGTTAATACGACTTCTCTGTCTCCTTTCCTTCCTCCTGGAGGAGGCACTGGCTTCTTCCTTCAGCCCAAGGTGAGTCCCTCTCTCTGGGCTCTGGGTTCCATCCGAAAGGTCTAGGGTCTCCCGTGACCCCTCCTCTTTGTATCTTCAGCTTCTCCCATCACTGTTTCCTTCTTCAGCCTAGAAATATGCTCTGCGGTTTGGGGTAACTGCACACACCACACGACCAGAGCAGCAGCAAACCTTCCTTGGGCCCCATGGAGCCGTGGAATGCTGCTTTGTCTCCTTCTGTGCCAGTTATTCGATACACGTGGAGTGTTAGAACAGAAGAGAGATGTTAGGGGCTTCCCTGGTGGCGCAGTGGTTGAGAGTCCGCCTGCCGTTGCAGGGGACATGGGTTCGTGCCCCGGTCCGGGAAGATCCCACATGCCGCGGAGCGGCTGGGCCCGTGAGCCATGGCCTCTGAGCCTGCGCGTCCGGAGCCTGTGCTCCACGATGGGAGAGGCCACAACAGTGAGAGGCCCGCGTACCGGCAAAAAAAAGAAGAGAGATGTTAGTTATCACCATCATCATTATCTTTAGGGCAAATATTCTCAAGGCTTTCTCTAAATTCACAGCCTCCATGTCTTCCTGTCCCAACAGCCCCTCAGGGCACAGAAGCTGCAGTGCGGCTTTGCTTCCACCACACCCTGAGAGTATTCTGACCAAGGTACCATTGACACCCTAATCACCAAATCTGAAGGAGGCTTTGGTCCTCTTGGGCGTGTCGGCATTTGACCCATGGGAGCCTCTCCTTGTCCCTGAAATGCTTGGCTTCCTTCTAGTTGGAAGGCCTTCCCTCTGCGGCCACCCTCCCAGGCATCTTTGAGGCTGACCTTTAACCTTTGAAGTCATTCGGGGCTCAGTCCTCTGACTCTTTCTCTTTCCCATCCTCATCCAGACAGCGGGACCTCATGCAGTCTCCTGGCTTTGAATGCCATCTGTATCCTGAACGCCAGCAAAGCCGTCTCTCCGGCCCTGGGCTCTCCCTGGAATTCCTGTGCATCCACATCGCTCCTTAACATCTCCTCTGGGATGCCCGCTCTAGTCACCTGACGCCCACCCCATCCTCATCTGAGCTCCTGACCTGTCCACCAAATCTGTTCTTCTTCCAATCTTTCTTCAAAGTCAGTGAATTCTTTCTATTGCCCAGAAAACATGCTTGGAGGGAAGCACTTTTAAGTCTTTTCTGCTCCCACTGCCCACCCCCCTACACACTACCACCACCCGCCCTCAGCCCCCTTCAGACCAGCTCCCTCCTGGGTTCCTGCACTTCTTCGTGACCCGTCTCCCTGCCTCTGGCCCTGCCCCGCTGTGCCCTCCCTCAGCGCTGCTGGAGTCTCTTGTCAAAGGGATCCTGTTACAAGTCAGATCCTGCTTCTGAGCCCTCCTCTGAGCAAAACTCCCCATCGGCCCCCCCAGCTCGCTCAGCCACTGCCCGAGTCTCGTTAAGACGCCCCAGGGTCCCGTGATCCCGTGTGACGCTTCTCACCCACCCCCTAGCTCATCCGCTCAGGCCATGCTAGCCCGTGCCCTGCGCCCTGGACACACCAGCACACTCCTGCCTCACTTCCGTGCACAGTCTGTTCCCTCTGCCTGGAATGCTGTTCCTTCGCAAGGCTCCTCCCTGACTTTTTTCAGGTCTTCACTCACGTGGCACCTTCTCAGGCCCCCGGAACTGGCATTTCAACCCCCTTCCTAACACGACACGCTCACTTATCTGCTTTATATTATCTGTCACAATATTCATAGTGAATATTCTATATATTTTATTATTTATCTTGGGAGTTGCTGGCCTCCCCAGTTTCTCACTGTAATAGAAGCTTCACGGGGCAGGGGTTTTGTCAGCTGTTGTTTTTTTCTCTCTAGAAACAGGACACTGGAGCTAAGCACAGTCATGTGCCCTCATGTAAATGAGACCTGGGAGTTCAGAGTCCAACCCCGGTGGGATCCGGACATGGTGACATAGGTCCATAGGGGTAGGAGAGGGACAGGCTGGAGACCACATCGCGGGGAGGGACAGAGGGACCCTGAGAGAAATCCCTCCACGAATGAGCGGGAAGGCTGGGGCAGGGACGTTGGGGGACGGGGCAGCATGTTCAGTTCTAGTGAGGGTTACACTGGAACGTTTTCTGACCCACTTTTCTCCTTCCCTGAGAAAACAACTCCATGTCCTATAAGGGCAACACCAAAGCTAGTAGGATCCCTGACTCCCAACCTCTTCTCCTAGAGGAGATCCACTGGGAAAAGCCCAAATCAAACAAAAACATGCATTTTCTTAATAAATGGAGAGAAAGAGGAGAGCAGAGGTCACCAGAAGCTCTGAAACGAGTCACCTGATGGTAGCAGCAGAAAGTCTAGGGTAGGTGCCTCTATTCTGGCCATTTCCAGGGCGGGGGGGGGGGGGACAGGAACTGATGCAGAGGTTGGACCAGGTGGGGGATGGCTTCTCCAGTCACAGCCACGGTCACAGAGAGGGTGGCACTCACTCTGCCATCCCCTCAAGTGGACAGACGGTCCAGCAGACTCAGCGATGAACAGCTAACATGACCATTTTATAAGAAATGGGAAACGCAGATAGATGCCCCTCTGCAAAAAAAAAAAAAAAAAAAAAAAAAAAATCATAGTGTACTGTTATGAACCTTTTCCATTTAAAAATATGGCGAGACTATTTTCCAGTCAATAAACAAATATATACAATTTCATTTGAATTGAACAGAGAAGATGGTGGCTATGAGGTCCGTGTGATTTTGTACCTCATGGGCCCTTCCCTGCTCTAAGGTTTCATGACCTTTATGGCAGCAACATGCTGGTAATTGAAAGAACTCAACGAAATTACCACCTTATTGAGCCATCAAATCTGTCAAAAGGAAATTGAGGCTGAGCGGCAGGAGAACTTTTCCCTCATAGCAGGAAAATCTATGGGAACGTAAAATCATTTCCCAGGGAAGTTGTTAAAAATCCATTATGTGAGCCATTTATAAACATGTTATTTAGCAACATCTTACAAAAAAATGTTGACAACACACCATCAACAAAATTCCTATATTAGCAAGATGGACCAGATGCCTCAATAAGAAAGTTTTTCAAATCCACTGATGATTTAAATTATAGTATTCTATTTTTTTACAGGATAAAGAATGTTATTTTCTTGCAATATGAAATGTAACATCAAATGAAACAATTGCTTTATAGTTATCTTTTATAGCTTTCAATTGGTGAATTAGGACAAAATAAAAAGATCTGTGTAATTGCAAATGAAGGTAATTTTTTAAAAGTCAGATTAGTTACGTGAATATGTCCTTAGAAGACACAAAAATTGATTTATTACTGATTAACATGATCTATTAATATTAACATGGTTATTAGGACATATTAATTAAAATGACCCAAGGGCAGGTGGGGTGGGGGAGGAAGGGCATTATAGGGAGGGACTCTGGTTGAAGGGATGATGAACAGGGGTAGGTCCAGCCTGAGGTTGAGAGGGAGAGGGTCCAGGGGCATATTTCATACTTGAAAGATCAATCGGGTAAGTCAGGTACCACCCAAAGTGCGGATCCAGATATCCCACTGAAGACAGCTGGCAGCGAGCTTTTTAAAATCAAGCATAATGACCCCAATATAGAGGAGAAATTAACTGGAAAATATTTATTCATAAGAGCTACCTCTCTATATATAAAATAGATAAACATCAAGGACCTACTGTATAGCACAGGAAACTATATTCAATACCTTGTAATAGGGCTTCCCTGGTGGCGCAGGGGTTAAGAATCCACCTGCCAATGAAGGGGACACAGATTCGAGCCCTGGTCCGGGAAGATCCCACATACTGCGGAGCAACTAAGCCCGTGTGCCACAACTACTGAAGCCTGAGCGTCTAGAGCAAGAGAAGCCACGGCAACGAGAAGCCCGCACACCACACTGAAGAGTAGCCCTGAGTAGCCCCCGCTCGCCGCAGCTAGAGAAAGCCCGTGCGCATCTGCAAAGACGCAATGCAGCCAAAAATAAATAAATAAATACGATAAATAAGTTTAAAAAATACCTTGTAGGGGCTTCCCTGGTGGCGCAGTGGTTAAGAGTCCGCCTGCCAATGCAGGGGACACAGGTTCGTGCCCCGGTCTGGGAAGATCCCACATGCCGCGGAGCAGCTAGGCCCGTGAGCCATGGCCGCTGAGCCTGCGCGTCCGGAGCCTGTGCTCCGCAACGGGAGAGGCCACAACAGTGAGAGGCCCGCGTACCCACCCTCCCCCCGCAAAAAAAAACCCTTGTAATAACCTATTATGGAAAAGAATCAGAAAAAGAATATATATATAACTGAATCACTTTGCTGTACATCAGAAACCAACACATTGTAAATCGACTATACTTCAACTAAAAACAAAAGAGCGACCCCTGTGTACGCTTAACGGATATTCCTCTATGTGTTTAAGGCATTAATAGTGCTCTGCACTTCTAGACATCAGAGTCGGAGAAAGAATGGTGCATGGAGCCAGCAAGGGATCAGCTCCCAAGTTCTTAATTTACAGAACTACTTTAAAGGGGCAGAGAAAATTCTGGAATGGTGTTTGAAGTGACCACTGTAACATTCTCCAAGCTATGGAAAATATTGAAGTCAAATATTTACAGTACTGAAGGGCTCACGTGCAAATGTAAAGTAACCTCCAAATTGAGAACATCTGGGAGAAAAGTCTTAAACAGAGGCAAGTAATGAAAGCAGTAATAAAAATGCAGGCGATATTTGTGAGGAAGTCTAATGAAGAAGGGAAGCTTTTTTTTTTTTTTAAGGTAACGAGGCTACCTTCCTGCAGTGAGCTCAAGGGAAATGACTTGATTCTCTCTGACTGAGTTTACAACCTGCCAAATGAAAATATTGCTACCTCTAATTTCATGGAATGAAATAATTACTGATGTACAGAACTTGTAGATGGCCTTAGATTTTAAAACACTAGAGGAAAAATGGATATATATGTGTAACTGAATCACTTTGCTGTACAGCAGGAATTAGCACAACATTGTAAATCAACTATACTTCAATAAAATAAATTTAAAAAAAGAAACAACAGGAAAACCCAAATTAAAAAGAAAACGAAAGAAGTAAAACATATATATGTATATATGTGTGTATGTATATATACATATATGGTATATATACATACATATTTGGGATCAATCCATTGAAGAATGTTTTTCTGGATTATAGGAAAACAAGAGGGAGACTGAATTTAGAGAGAAGATAAACAATATTGGCTTTGGTTGCATTCAAATTCTGATTCCATCTCATTGTTGATCTTAGGCAAGCTGTCTTAGCCTCTCCCAGCCTCAGTTTGTACATCTTTAAATGGGGCTCTTACAGAAGTTAATCGAGATACTGCTGACAAAGCTCTTGCCCTTACACCTGGCACATACAGAGCCAATACCTGGGTTTATCATCACTGCTGTTATTACACCTTTATTTAAAAAAATACAAGGTATCACAAGGAGGTTAGATTTCCATCAAACAACAGTGACCCAACAAAAAGTATTTATAAACTCTCAAGGGTTTAAACTCTCTCTCGAGAGCATTTTGGATGATAAGCCCCATAATATAATGGGGTAAAGTTTTTGCTTCCTGTGGTGAGAATAGTTGCATGACTGCACAGGAGGGCCAGGGGGCACATTCGGGTGGTCTCACGTCGAAGGTACTATGGAAGGGAAATTAATAAAATCCAATATGAATGAGCATGGCTCCTCTCCCAAGTTTCCTCTCCTCTGATGTTTATAATAGGACATCACACAAGGGTAGAATCAGCAGCGTCTCTACATTAACAAGAACAGGTTTAAAACCCTAGATGTCCTTGGAGGTCCATTATTTATACCATGCATGGTCAGTATTTCCACCTCGAGAACCTCCTGTTACTTAGGCACTGAAAAAAACTTTGAAGTTTAGAAAGTTATGGACTTCAAAAGAATGCTGTCAGTTGAGGATACAAGAGCAAAGTCAGGAACCAGAAGAGGACAAAAGAATCTCTTGGTATTCAAGTCATAATTATGGCTCGTCTGATGTCTCCCTGCTGTTTAGAACTGAATAGCAAATTGCAAAGACTTCCTAATTTTAGGCAGGGTCTGGCTGCCCATTAGGGTACCTTGAACCTTTAACAATAGCAGAGAAAGCCTATAAGAAAAGTCAGAAGTATTCAAACTCTGTGTTTGTCAAACAACTGGCATTGAAATGACACTGGTGGCTAAGAAAATTCTATCTCTCTATCTCTCTATCATCTATCTGTCTATCTATCTATCTATCTATGTATCATCTATCATTTAATAAGCCTCTCAGAACTGTTAAAGCATTGAAGTAGAAGCCATGTCAGAAAATGCCTGTTCCAGTGCCTGATGCAAAGCCAGTGATAATAGAAGTTCTTTATTTCTCTTTTTCCCTTCCCAGAAAGCCAAAGAGGGTCCCAGTGGTGTTATTTTGCCTCCGATGTTTACACTGTTGGGATTACTCTCTAGGTCACATCAACAGCAAGTAGGGACCCCAGTCTCCTTCTGCCCTGCAGGAGGCACAGAGAAAAATGGCCCTGGGTGTGGGCAG
Source organism: Aethalodelphis obliquidens (assembly GCF_003676395.1). Classification (NCBI taxonomy): domain Eukaryota; kingdom Metazoa; phylum Chordata; class Mammalia; order Artiodactyla; family Delphinidae; genus Aethalodelphis; species Aethalodelphis obliquidens. The sequence goes on from NW_020837946.1 coordinate 3,642,234, forward strand.
ACATGGAGTTATGATCAAGCACAAGTGGAGGAGGAATATTTGAGACCTGAGAAGGCACCAAAGCCCCTGAGTTATCAGTGGTTACTTGTCCCTTCTGGAATCCCTTTGATTCTGAGCCCCGGGCCCCAGAATGGCCAGCCATGATCTAGAATAGGGAGAGGACCATAAACAGATTGCACCTTCTGGGCCTGAGGATGTGAGCCTGGAGTGCCTGCGTGGAGAAGGATTGCAAAGCTCAGTGAGAAAGGGAGCCATGATCAATTAGTGATGTCTGCCACTGGATAATCAATTAGTGATGTCTGCCACTGACTCAGGATAGAGGAGGATAGCACACATCAGCTTATTTGAATTCCCATCCATAGTACAAGACCCAGCTCAAACACCGTCTTCACAAACATTTCTCAAGACTTAGAATTAAAGCATCATATGACCTCAAGGAGAATATGAGTTAACATGGAATCCAAGGGTCCTGATGCTGCCATTTCTACCACTCTGCATTGCCTCGTATTTGGTCTCTCACCAGCTTGTTTTGCCCATTGGTTTTCTGACTTTGTCTGATTCCTCCAACCAGAGAACTTGGAGCCTTTCTGATTTCTCCCACCGAGTTTGAGCCCCTTAAGAATAACTATGTTTTGTAATTTCCTTTGTAGCAGTCAGCAGAGCCTGCAGATGAAGATCCCCATAAGCAATGACTGAAATGGATGCATGGAAGCTACCCACATGCCTAAGAAAATAGTAAATAATCTTGACACCCACCATGGAGACTCTCTTGTGACACCCAGAATTATTGGCACCAGAAAGTAAATCAGGCTCTGTCACAGGGCAGTAAGGCTCCACATGGATGGAGCGGTCATCTGGTCCAGTGTTCCTACTGCTCAGTGGAGCCACCATGGTCCAGCATGCTGAGGTCACCAGTATCTGGTAGCAAAACTGGAATCAGAACCTAGTTGCACACTGTATTACTTTTTTAAATTAATTTTTATGGGAGTGTAGTTGATTTACAATGTTGTGTTAGTTTCAGGTGTACAGGAAAGTGAATCAGTTACACATATACATATATCCACTCTTTTTTAGATTCTTTTCCCATATAGGCCATTACAGAGTATTGAGTGGAGTTCCCTGTGCTATACAGTAGGTCCTTATTAGTTATCTATTTTATATATAGTAGTGTGTATACGTCAATCCCAATCTCCCAATTTATCCCTCCTCCCCTTCCTCCCTGGTAACCATAAGTTTGTTTTCTATGTCTGTAACTCTATTTCTGTTGTGTGGATTAGTTCGTTTGTATGCTTTTCTTTAGATTCCACATATAAGCGATATCATATGATATTTGTCTTTCTCTGCCTGACTTACTTCACTCAGTATGACAATCTCTAGGTCCATCCATGTTGCTGCAAATGGCATTATTTCATTCTTTTTTATGCCTGAGTAATATTCCATTGTGTATCCATACCACATCTTTATCCATTCCTCTGTCAATGGACATTGTTGCTTCCATGTCCTGGCTATTGTAAATAGTGCTACAATGAACACTGGGGTCCATGTATTTTTTTGAATTATGGTTTTCTTTGGATATATGCCCAAGAGTGGGATTGCTGGGTCATATGGTAGCTCTATTTTTAGTTTTTTAAGGAACCTCCATACTGTTCTCTGTAGTGACTGTACCAGTTTACATTCCCATCAACAGCGCAGGAGGGTTCCCTTTTCTCCACACCCTCTCCAGCATTTATTGTTTGTAGATCTTTTTGATGATGGCCATTCGCTGTATTTATCACATCAATATCCCCCAGTTTTCCTGGGCAAGGGCTGAATGGATAGAAGCTGAGGGAGGAAAAGCGGAAGGAAGGGAAGAAGCAACCCAGACATTGAAAAGGGTTAGGATGTCATGGCTCTGTGTGTCTTACAGCAGGGCAGCCACTCCCTGGTAAAGTGTCCAAGGAGGCCTGAAACTGCTCTGGTATCTTTCACAAGCTTCCCTCTCTCTTTTTGCAAGCAGAGAACTTTCTGGCTCTCTGTTTTTGTTTGTTTGTTTGCTTGTTTGTTTTTTGTTTTTCTTAATTCTCTGATTAAGATGTACCTTCTCCCTTCTTTATTCCTATCATCCCGTCAGATCCCTCCTGTCCCCAGAACTCCCTTTTTAATTACAGAAAATGCCCGACTGATCTTGGAAAGGGCTGTGAGTAGGCAAGCCCTCCGGAGACAAGACATTTTGGGTCCTGTTTTTTCAAAGCTGCTCCCCTTCTGGCTCTGTTTTCTGTCTCTGTCAAAGAACTATCAACAGTTCTCTAAACCCAACTTGTTCCTCAGGAATCAAATGTGTATGTGGGGAGAAGAACCGTTTGTATATGACTGGTGGTGCCAGGCGTGGCATTCGTGGGGGGCTGTCAGGCCAGGCCGTTTAGCTGTCAGTTCATTTAATCTCATTCATTCAGGTAACTCGGGGTGAATTATCTTTCACCTTTTGGTCGGTTTGGCCTCATGTAGGTAAAACCTGCGTGCGTTTTCTAAAGGACCATTTGAAAAAGTTCTTTAAATCAGAGAAACAGCTCACCCTTAAGAGAGCAGAGCCAATCTTTGTGATATTCAGGCAACATAAGGTCTAGTGGACTGTTTTAATGCCAGGTTTGTTAGCATGGAAATCACCCTCAGGTCCTCGGAGGAATTAAACTACGTATAGACAGGGCATTATTAGCATACTCAGTTAACTGCATCGTCATAAAACAATACTGGGGCTGATTTACAAATTTGGGCAGGGAAGGTCCTTAGACGTGATTCTGAGTCTATACAGCCTTCCGGTATAACCTTCCACATTCACACGTGGGTCAGTTTCAGAGCCCATGGATTCACTGTTTGGCCGCTGCCAATAGACTTTCTTAGGCGAATCAGTTATGTCTTATAATAAGTATATGCTGCTAATGGCCAGCGATCATAATATCACAGGATTTTTATTTATGATCTCAAATAATATTCAATTAGTGATAAAACAAGCCAGGGTGAGAAGAAGTGGGAATTTAATGAAAGGTTGCTGCATGCCAGATGGCATTCCAGACCACGAATCCTGTTACACGGGGGAGACTCACAGATTCGCTCAAAACATGCTCTCCCTTCCTCCTGGGAGGCAGCCTCCAACTCTTGGTGTCTCTCTCAGAACTCTTTTGAATTTTCCGAAGATGTAGGTGATTAATCAGGGCCCCGGGTGTCACAATGACCCATTGTCCCTGAAGGCATTCCTTCTGCTGGCATCTGACCCTTTCCTCTTGGGGTGAGTGTGCAATTTCCCAAACTCTTAATGCACAAAAACTCAAGAACAATGGCCCTGCGTGTAGCTTACATTCGCGGGATGGAACAGAGAGGGGTTTTGTTGCTGGAGGGAGGGGAAAGGGGCATCAATTAACTTAATCTTTATATTCTCATGAAAAGCATACATATATTTTGAGAAAGACAGCATTCCACTTGGTGTTTTCTTTGTAAAAGAATTAGTGGCACAAAACCCCATCATGACAATATTAAAGAAAACAAAAATAAAGGCTGAAGCCCAATGCTATCTCTGGCAAATTTAGTTATTTTCATTATCTGTTTCCCTCTAGCCCTTGTCCACACACGTCCACATGTGCACAAGGTTTTTACACAGCTGTCTGCAAAGCTCCCTTTGCTTGTAAAAGCATTACACTGTGATGTGGATATCTCTTTTAGATAGTTATGTACCGTTATTAAAGATTCCAAATATCATTCATTTCCTTCAAGCTCTATTATACTTATCATCTATCACTGTGTCAGCACATTAATCACGTGCTCGGTTGCCTCAGGACTGTTGCCTAACTATCCACTTTTAATAGAAATTTGACCACCATGGCCTTTCTCCGCACCAGCAAAAACAAACCACTTCACGAGCTGCTGATGCCCTGAAACAAGTGAGCTCTTTTGATGATCTCCCGTGCGGGTGAGATTTTTTTTTATATATATATAATGAAAATTAAAGGCCAGAAAAGTTTGGGGAAACAGAGAGAAATGTCCCTGTTATTCCACAGTTCCCGGATGCAGAGCAATTGTGGACACAGCAGTGATGAGAATTCTGACCAAGGGAAGCTTATCTGCAACCCGGGGCCCCTATGCTCAACTGATCCCTGGCCAGGCAGCTGAGATGAGGTTATTGGCTCAAGTTTGCAATGAGGGTGGAGGCTGAGGTGCTGGATCTTTCCAAGCGCACAGTCCTAGCGGTATAAGGAAGTTTGAGAATGTGGATTTAAGAATCAAAGGCTCTGGGTTCAAATTCACACTTGTACGTTTACTCAATATGTGACGTTGGGCAAGTTACGTGACCTTCCCGATTCTTGTTTCTTTATATTTGAAACAGAAATTTCATCTGTCATTCGTTCCATAAATATTTATTGAGCAGGGCACTAGGTGCTGAGAATAAAACTGATTTTATAAATTAGAAGTTGCAGGAGACGGGGAGGCACAGATACTGATCTAATCATTGCCCTGTAAAACCCCAGGTGCATTCAGTGGGATGAAGGAACAGAGCGTACATGCTGAGAGCCTGCAAGAGGGACCTTGAACTTGTTAGGCTTGTTAAAGAATGAGTTAACCAGCTGGGGACTGGAGGGAACAGCATTCTCAGCAGAGGGAATAGAAAGCACAAAGTCTTTGTACTGAGAGGAAGCATGGTGACCGGGAAGTACAGGGGTCGATGGGAGCGTGGTGGCAGAGGTGGCTGAAGGGTAGGAGCCTCGGCCTGTGTTAAGGATCCCCTCTAATGGTTTGAGGTGTCTCAGGAGGGTTCAGTAGGACAGGATATAATGAGTTATAGGCATTGAATGCCAACTTGGTACCAGGTGAGCTGGAGTAGATGCAGAGAGACCAATGAGTCTCTCTGAAGATCTCTAGGAAAATCACCTGGTTTGCTCCTTGTTGGGGTCTGACAGCTGGCTCAGAGCTTGGAACAGAGTAAGTGGTGAATAAATAGTTATTTCAGTGAATGAGTGATCCTTTGATAATTGCAGAGACGGGGAGACATTGGCAGATTTCAGGAATATTTAGGAGATAAGATGGGAGGTTATTGCTGCCTGTTTGGCAGGGGGAATCATCATCTAGGCAGCCCTGCTGACTGTGGCCGGGAACACACATCTCGGTTCCGACGGCCACTGGCTGGCCCCCGGTGGCCTCAGCTGGGTGATTGGAGCCCATTGGCTCTGACCATAGTTTCTTACCCTATCGAAGCCTATCCCGGGGCCCATGCTTATGTGACTGCGGAGGGACGTGAGGGAGCCTGGTCACACAAGCACACTTCAAGCCTCTGCTTGCATCACGTCTGCTCACATCCCCCTCGCCCAAGCTGCCTCCAAGGTCAGACTGAGAGGTCACTATACAGTCACACGTGGCTACGAGGGACGGTGAAGAATGGGCGCCACCGTCGTGATCTATCAAAGCTCTGAGCTAACCAATCCCTTCCTCATTCTCATCTTCTCTTAAAGAAACAGGAGTTAAACAATTCCTTTTTCTCTCCTATTTTCCTGTGGCCGTTCATTTCTGGCCCTTCACCCCCACGGGTTTCCCCAGCTGTAACCTGGCCAACTGAGGATGAACACGTAGTCATGAAGAAAATTCCAGAAGTGGCATGTTGTTTACCATCCAAATCCCACCCATGATATAGTTAACTTTGAATATTATGAGTTTATTCTCTCAGGCCATGAGCTGAATCTCTTTCGCAGTGTATAGTCATGTATTTTCTGTGGGCTGCAAAGCACACAGTGGGCGCTGAGCACGAGTATATTCTACCCTTGAAGTTTCATTCTTAGGCAATGTCTTTGCAACCACTATGTAAAGATTACCATTTTCCAAAGTATTCCATTTTAGCTCATTGATCAACCTCCAAAATATTCTCCATCACTGACTAGGTCTCAGAAAACACATACACCCCACATAATAAGAATGATAGTAGTAGTAATAACAACAATAATAATAACAACAGCTGAAAACTATCTAGTGCTTACCATATGTCAGCATTGTTCTAAGGGCTGATTCCTTATGAGAAATTGAGGCTTCTATACTGATTCCCCCAAGGTGAGCGTGATGGAATACGATGGAATCATTTCAAGAGGGTCTTGAAAAACACATCGACACCACAAATAAACTATATACACTTGGTAAAAAACTTTCAATAGAGAATGATCCTAAATGCTATTTACTTAAACCTATGTTCAAACCCCTTCTGTTTGATTTGTAGCATTGAAGGGTTCATTCTATAAATGGTACACTCCATAAAAAAATTACATTAAAGGGTTCCATTTTGTATTTCCAGCAGCAGGAACTCAGGTGGAGATGCACAGGCGATGAACACAGCCTCTAAGGCTGTTGGGGACTTAGGAGGGGACAGTCCCATCTGACTGATGAAATGAAGGAGATGTGATGGGACCGAAGATTGTTAAGGATTTCACAGTGTTCCCACTCTTTACTCTTAACTGTGGTATAAAATTTCATTTCCTGACTGGAACTTGGCTCCAAAGGATGAAGTTAGAAGGACTAAGGTCACACTGAGCCGTATTTCTCCCCAAGTGGAAAATAACATTCTATTTGATGTAGAGTGGGTCTTTAAACCAACAGAGAGAGACAGTGAGAAGAAAGAAAACTCTTTTAAGCAAATGAAAGCAAGATCTGAGTTTTTATTTGGAATTCCTAGAGCACTCTTTTGTTGTTTAAAAATTGCCTGCCAAGATCTCACGGTTTATGTGCAGGTAATGGACATCTTCATTCTGGCTTTGACATTTAAGAGCGTCTAGTCCTGACAGGCAGAATCTTAATAGAACCACAGTACGGGAATATGGATTATTTTATAAAATATGGGGAATCCACTATTTTCTTACTTAAAGCAGTTATGATATCTGGCAATTTCCCATTAGTTCTGAATAAACTTCTTTCCTCCGCATCACACCCCATCCCCAAGGACCAGAGAGATGTTGGATTTAACTTCCTGCTCTCTACTCCAATGGGTCATGGGTCAGGGTAGGCATTTGTTCACCTTGGTTCTGTGTTCATGGAATTGGTTCATTTTATATTATACCATATACTTGCCCCTAGTTTCTACAAGGTCTTTCAACAATTATGCTTCGTAACCATGTAATATTCCATTAGATTAAAGTACCAAAATTGATTTCCCTATTTGTCTGTTATTCAACATTTAAGTTGTTCTTTTTTTCTAACAGACATTGTGTCAATAATTACCTTTTAAAATTTAGCTTATATCTTCTATTTAATCATTTCCTTTAACATCTCTTCTAGATAAATTTCTAGAAGTGGGAAAATTAGGTAAAAAATTTATTGGCCATACTATAGTCATCTATAAGAGGTTTGTATTAATTTACGAATGAATGCTATCAACTGTGCATTACGCATGCATACGTGCATGTTAGTTTCATCCCAATTTCACCAGCAACAGAGGTTATTTAAACTATTTTTTCTAATTTAAGTTTAAAGTTGTACTTCACATTTGCTTTTATATTCATTTCTTTTTCAAATGTTGGTTTATTATTTTTACCTTCTTTTGTGTGCGTTTTGTATTTGGCCTTGATTCATTTCTTATAAGGGTCTTTAAATCCTTCCAAGTATGTGTGAGTATTTTCAAAAGCCATTACCAATATTATTATATTTGTTGACATAATTCATGTAAACATTTTATCTTACATGTTTCCCTGTATATTTTAGTCCAGTCCTTTTATTTTATTTATTTATTTATTTTTTGTGTGTGTTACACGGGCCTCTCACTGCTGTGGCCTCTCCTGTTGCGGAGCACAGGCTCCGGACGCGCAGGCTCAGCGGCCATGGCTCACGGGCCCAGCCGCTCTGCGGCATGTGGGATCTTCCCGGACCGGGGCACGAACCCGCGTCCCCTGCATCGGCAGGCGGACTCTCAACCACTGCGCCACCAGTGAAGCCCCAGTCCTTTTATTTTAATCAATATAGTAAAAAAAATTTTTTAATTGAATTGCTCATCAGTTTGTTTCCTGCCTCCTTTACGTAAAATAAATATTATTTATCATTTCTTCAAAGGCAGGATATTCACTGCTGATTTTTCTCTATGAATATGCTTGTAATGATCAAACGACCTTTTTTATTCGTTTGATTATGGTGTAAAGTATGGATATAAATTAGTTTTTCTCCAAATTGCTACCAGATTATCCCAACGGTGTTTATATTACAGTTCATCCTGACCCCTTTGTTTTCAGAAGATCGTGCAATCACATATTAAACTGTGTCTATTCTGCTATGAGTATTCTACCCGTTCATTTTTACCTCTATTTCTTAACAATTCCACTTGGCTTTTATTATCATTACAGGAATTAATACTCTGTTTCCTAAAAAAGCTCAGCTTCAATTCATTTCCTCTATTTAATAAAGCCACACAGGGAAGACTCCAGGTTCTGTGGAACATGAAGTTTATACAATTTGGGGACCCTCTTAAGAAAAACAAGACAAAATTATAAACACAAAATGTCGTAGCTCCTCCTGTGAAGGACCAGAGGAAATGAGGGGCCCTGAGCCTTCGGCTTCCTTATCTTCGTGGGAAACACCCGTCCCCACCTCTTTTATCGTGCTGAATGAATTTATCATCACTTGGCTGAGTTATAAAAACTGGACTCTATTTATATTTTAAACGGAATCACATTATATCTGTAAAATAGAACACGATGTTTCTCCACTTTGTCTTCTTTTTTTAATCCCCTAATAAGGCCTTCTAATTATACTCATTCATCCAGTAGCAATTTATTGAGTACATCTTCAGTACTTTTGCAAGGTTTTTTATGATGGTATCACATGTACACAATTTGACTTCTTATTTCAAATCCTCGAGTCATCTGTGGATGGGATCTTGAATTTCAAAACCGTTTTATCTGCTTGTTTTCTAGGTTTTCCATGACTAATGACATTGCTACTTTTTTTTTCCTGCTTTTAAACCGTTTTATTGTGAAGTATAACACTCAGAAGGTACATAAAACATAAATATATAGTTTAGTGAACTGTAAAGTGATTAGCCAGGTAACCACCACCCAAGACAAGAACCTTGCCTGCATACCAGCATCCCGCTTGTCTCTTTCCCATCATAATCCCATCGCCTTCCCATTTGAGCAGTAACCACTAATTCTGGTAATGACTCACCACCCATGCATGAATCCCACACACTATAGTTCAGGTTTGCCTACTTCTGAATATTTTACAAATATAATCAATCAATATGTGACATTGCTACGTTTTTTTTCTGGATATTTCTCTTATAGCTGTTCCCTCACAGAGGTGTTTGTATTAACCTTTAGATTTTCAAGCAGTTTGTCTTTTAGACATTTTTAGGAATGGAGTCAGGTCTTCTTCAACTAATCGTATTTAAAGAATCTTAAGTGCGGCTCTTCCCTGCTCAGAACTCCCCGTGGTTCTCTATTATCTTTGAAGTTTAAAAAATATATTTTTAGGGCTTCCCTGGTGGCACAGTGGTTGAGAGTCTGCCTGCCGATGCAGGGGACACGGGTTCGTGCCCCGGTCTGGGAAGATCCCACATGCCGCGGAGCGGCTGGGCCCGTGAGCCGTGGCCGCTGAGCCTGCACGTCCGGAGCCTGTGCTCTGCGACGGGAGAGGCCACAACAGTGAGAGGCCCGCGCACCGAAAAAAAAAAAAAAATATAAAAATATATTAAAATATATATATATATATATATTTTTTTTTTAATTGTAAAAAAAAAAGCATAGCATAAAATTTACCATCTCAATCATTTTTACATGTACAGTTTGGTAGTGTTAAGTATATTCACATTGAGGTACAACAGATCTCCAGAATGTTTTCATATCAAAACTGAAACTCTATCCCCATTGGACACTAACTTCCCATCCCCCTCCCCCAGCCCCTGGAAACACCATCTGCTGTCTGTCCCTATGAATCTGACTACCCTAGGGACGTCACAGAAGTGGACTCATGCAGTATGTGTCTTTTTACGATTGGCTTGTTTCACTGAGCTATGTCCTCAAGGTTCACCCATGTTGCAGCCTGCGGCAGGATTTCCTTCCTTTTTAAGGCTGAATGTTATTCCCTTGGATGGATGGACCACATGTTTATCCATTCATCTGTTGATGGACTCCCATTGCCCTTTGATGGGATCCCAACTCCCCTCTAAATCCTTGTGTGTCTGGTCTTATCTCCTCCAAGGTCTCATCCTGGTCTGACCCTCCCCTCCCCCGCCCCATGCCAGAGGCTCCTTCTTCACTGCTTTCTTTCTGTCCCTCAGAAGCCAGATTTGTTCCTGCCTCAGGGCCTTTGCATGTGCTTTCCCCACTGTGCCTAATGTTCTTCCCCAAATCTTCAAAAGGCTGGCTCTTCTCAGCATTCACGTTTCATTTCAAATGTCACCTCTGCACAGAGGGCTGATTACTCATGTAAATAGATGCCCCATCCCTGTCACGTTTTTCCACTCTGCTGTTTCAGACTTTTGTCATTACATTTATTATGACCTGACATTCAGCTGTGTATTTATTCCTGTGCCCATTGTCTCTGTGCCCCACTAGAAGGTAAACTCCACATGGGTTGGAAGGTTATCTAGCTGTCTCACCGCTGTGTCCTCTTCCCAGATAGCCCCTGACCGTCATTTACTAAAATCTCTCCTATGAATTTGCTCGTCATTATTTATTTTCCCTGCGTTATTGCATTGTGGGGAACTTGAAAAATATAAAACGAATGGAGATGGTGGTTTTCTCTGTGTAATTCTTGAACTTGAAGCCATCTTTCAAAGGCTCCACTATTATGTAGAATGTGGCCTTTGAAACGTAGTCAAACATTTTAAGGGAAGGATACTTAAATTGGGTTTGTTAGGAATTTACGATGAATTCTGTTAAATCTGCATCAGCATTTGTTTGAAATATTGCTCTTTTTTCGTCTGCCCAAGTGCAGCACGAGCCAGCCCTCAACAGTGACAGGCCCGCGTACCGCAAAGAAATAAATAAAATAAATAAAAGAGCTTAACTCCTTTGTGTAAAACCAGTCACCCATGTGTTAAAATGACTCTCAAATTATTTTGATAGTGATCAGGACAATTAAAACCAAAGATACCCCGAAAACGAGGTTACATAAAGCGTAGGCTTTCTGGAAAAGCTGAACGGGTGGCATTTCCTGTGTCCAGCTTCTTTGTTTACAGCCCTGTGTTTGGAGTTGTTTTCCACTGACAGCAGAGTTAAATCATCCCCCACGTGGGCAGACACCCTGTGTGGTGGGAACCTACCTCTGTCCGAAGGGCTGGCGTGGGAAACCTCACCTGACGTGACGGGCATTGGGGAGTGCTCAGCGCCCTGGTAGTCTGGGCCTTGAGGAGTATCCTTTCTGAAATTTTTGGTGGCGGCGGCCCGCCTCTGTAGGAGTGCTGTCAGCCTCTGAAGCCAGTTCAGCCCAGAGCAGGTGTCCTGCCAGCTCTAGGGCTCTGGGCAGGTCATTTACTATCCCGCACCTCCGTCTTGCTCTATATGTCACGAGAGTACTCAGGTGTGGTTATCACAGAGGTAGAGGTTTAGCATGAGCCTGTCACATACATGGTCTCATTTAATCCTCATCCTATCTTACAAATCCCACAACCCATATTTTACAGATCATGAAACAGAACCTCACAGACACTAAATAAATTAACCAAATCAAATGGTAAGTGATAGGACCTAAATCTGAATCCCAGTAGCGCCAAGCACAGGCCACATCCTACACACTCCCCAGCAGCTGTCACACTTGTGGGCTCTTCTGAGCAGCCAGTCGGAGATTCCCAGTTCACTTGGGAGGTCCATCCCGAGAACGGAGATGGATGAAGTGGACTTTCATAGCTTGATAACAGTATTTCCTAAGGTCACCCAGCTGGTCCTAAACCTCTGGTTCATACTCCCTAATGGGTCAATGGTAGAAATTTTATTTTCCAAATAGGTTTATCAGTTTCCACCGGACAAGAGTCTGCTTTGCTGCCCCGCTGCCGTGAATGCACCATCCCTCCCAATGGTCAGGGCAGGGTTCACGAGAACATCACTGCTGGGTCTGGGCTGAATGTTTTTTTGCCGGGGGCCATCTGCACACTGTAGGATGTTCAGTAGCATCCCTGGCCTCCATCCCCTTGATGCCAGCAGCATCCTGTCCCTCAGTAGTATCAACCAAAAATGTCTCCAGACACTGCCAGATGTCCCCCGGGGGCACAGTGCCCTCATGGAGAACCACTGAGTTAGAGCACGCTGTTAATTCCCAGGAGACAGTCATTTGCGTGTCTGCTGAGCATGAACCGCAGCGTCAACCTCTCCGGTCCCGGATGAAGAGATAAAATTCAAATTCTGAAATTGCATGTGAGACTGAAGCTTAGTGACTGCATCCCAGGGCACCAGGAGGAAACAGATGGTTCATTAGATCTGGGTCACTGAGGGGAGCTTAGTTAAGATGATCAGAGCAGCATCAGCAGGGCTGAGGGAAACCCGCGAGGGCCTGGCAGTGGCTGGAAGCTTCGATCATTCCTACCCTAAAGGGGTCAATGACTAAGCAGTTTCCTGAACCTGGAGAGTTGCCTGGAAAGGCTGCCTGGACCAAGCAGCGGGCACCAGGACAGGGAAGCTGCTTCCGGTCCAGCAGTCACCTGGCGTTGGAGACCGGGGAACACTCCCCTACACGTACTGTCCTCTCTCCTTCCTATTACCTGCTGCCTCCCTCCACTGGCCAAGGCAGGAAGAAGACAAAAGGCAAGAGAGCTTGTAAATGCAGTCCACATTGGGTTTTGTTCTAGATTCATTTTCTGCCAGTTACATACGAGCCATCCCAACATCATTTGTTATATAACCCTTCTTTCCCCTAAATGGAATGCTTATTTATTGTATTTTGAATTCTTCTATATAATAATCTTTCTTCTGTTTATTTTGTTGTGCAGCTCCATATGTCTTTTAAAAAATTAGTCCCTCATTCCTGCAGTTATTTGTTTTACGTTGTGGTTTAATATCTAATGGAGTTAGCAGGACTAATTTTGCTGGTCAAACTATAATTTTCCCTAGATGTGTCTTAACTGACTAATGGCCAAAAACCTTCTGATTGCAACGAGCAGATTGCCTGGCCCTTACTAGAAATTTAGCACATTTTAACACTTGTCAAGCTTTGCTTTGCCTTGTTTTCCTTTTCATTAAACACAAAACTTTTCTTTAGAATTGTCCCACTGCCTATTTGCTGGCATGATTTATTTCATCCTGGATGTATACATCATTAGTCTCTTTTCCAAATAGAACATTCTACAAAAATCAAAGTGCACACGCACACAATATGCCCTTTTGTTCCCAGGCAAGAATTTCCAACAGTAGCCAAAGCTTTGTTTTGGTCTTCGAGTACGTCATAAGTCTTAATTAAACAATGTTATTTCATTGAGAGCTGATGTTTCTCCCAGACATACAGCACTTATTCAGTATAAAGGTTTCATTTTTAATGAGAAAAATTTAGAATCAGTATCTGCAAGGAAAGGTAAGATTTTGGTATCTGACAAGGAAAGGTAAGTATCTGCAAGGAAAGGTAAGATTTTGGTATCTGACAAGGAAAGGTAAGTATCTGCAAGGAAAGGTAAGATTTTGGTATCTGACATTACTACTAACCCTTGCTTAAATAGTACAACATCTGGGTACAATAAACAATAATAAAGTCTAATCATGTTTTCATTGCTCAGAATTCTCTTAATAACCTGTCTATAGATTTTTAAGTGCCCTACACAAATAACAATAAAGTTTCAAAACCACAAAGCATCACTAGCTTGTATATCCTGAGAATTATTCTGCTGAGTAAAATAGGGACATGCAGGCATGATCTAAAATTCCTGGTGGGCAGAAACATTTATCATAGCATGGGGGGAATGCTTAATGAGTTACGGGGAGACAAGACCTCCCGACTGGAAATGCTGATTTGTGCTGCATCTTGGAGCAGGAACCGTGGACTGAAAGGTCATGATGATACAAGCTTCAACTGGAGCCAGTGGAAGAAACGATGCAAAAATTCAGTGTTCAATTTGGCTAACTTTGTTTGTTTTGTTTTTTACATTGTAGATTTGTTTGGGTTTTGCACAGCTTTTAAGTGGACTAACTAACACTCACAAGAATGGTACCCATGCAGTGGTAAGACAAGACCCTAATTTATTTGGGAAATTGACCAAAATAAAAATACATTTCTGGAAAAGGTGAAGAATGACTTTCCCTTTCTCTGTTTGCTGAGTGATTCTGTGTACTTCGCTCGGGCAGGGAAAACAAGCATTGATGAATTAGGTGTTGCCAGCACCCTCCTGCCACGTTAGGATGGAAGACCCGTGGCTTGCTTCCTCCTAATCACTTGTCACTTTATTTCTCTCCTTGGGAATGTCAGGAAGCTGTCCAGAAAAATAACTGGTAGGTGGGTCAAAACCTTTTCCCAGCTCTCTAGAAGAAAGAATAGAATATTACATTCAAGTATCTGTCTTGCAAAGTCTCTTATATTTTTACACTTTTTTTATAATTTAAAAAATGTATTTATTTATTGAAGTATAGTTGATTTACAATGTTGTGTCTATATTTTGTACTTTCCATCATTCCACTGTGTAAACAAGTGATACCAGTAGGTCTGTCCCTGTATTACTTTCCTACATAGCGAGTGTCACGGGAACAAAATTTAGAAATACGCGGTCTCTTTCTGGAAGACATGTAAAGTAACAAAATATTCCTAATTTAAAATTAGCCAGGGATGTGAAATTGGATTTGCCCTTACAGGTGAATTAAAAACTACAAAGAAAGTGGCCTGTTGTTTCAGAGGAGAGACGCACCCAGCTGACATGCTCACGTGGGTTTCCCCAGGGGCCAGCTGTGTCTGCAGATCGAAGGCCCTGGCCCGCTCTGGCTGTAGCGCTGGTGTTTGCCAGTACATGGACGCAGACACATCCCTGAAACAGATCAGAGAACAGGAACCTCGCGGGGGTCAGTGGCCGCTCAGGAATGGCAGCGTTAGGAAGGCTTCCGAGGCAGTTAGAGAAGTGGGTCTGGGTGGCAGCAGGGTCCCGACTTCAGGAAGCCACAGAACATGCCAAAAGGGAGGCGTCGGGCACAGCTATGAAGTTCCCTACCCCACGCTGCTCCTAACAGAGCTGCCTGCCGGGAAGCTACGTGGGCCCCAAGATCCCCGGCTTGACAGCTAGGGCTGGAGGTGGGGTGGGAAGTGGGGAGGGGCCTCAGCTGCGTGTGGGGAGGGGCCTCAGCTGCGTATGGGGCTCCCTGTGGGCCTGCTCCTGGGTGGGAGCACAGCTGGTGAAGGGGGGCCCTCTCATGTGGGCTCACTGCGAGGGTGGCATCCCAGGGCTTCCGCAGGGGCAGCCCCCCACCAGCTGGGTGTACCTCCTGAGTGATCTGCTTCCCCAGGCCTCCCGCACTGAGCCCCGTGCCTCGCCAGCATCAGTACTGAGAATACGTGTTTCCTCTGCCCCGACCTTCCTGGGCTACAAGAGCTCACCAGGGGCTCAGGGACCCTCCTCTCCCTCCCCCGAAACGTCAGCAAACAGAAAATTGTGAGCTATCCAAACAGCACCCGAGGAGGAAACGTCTCCCCAGGCAGACGACTTGCTTCAGGAGCGAGAGGACAGCTCTGAAGTAGTCGATTCACATCCTCCAAGACCTCTAAGGACATTCTTTAGAGAAAAGAGAACAATGGAAATGGGAAAACGTGTAAGTTTTGTTTTAAGTCAAAAGAGTAAACAGTAGATTGGCTCCTGTGCAAAAGGGAACACATTACTTTTATAATTGGGGGGAAAAAAGTAAAGCTATTTGCATTTTTGATTTTAAGAAGCACGTAACTAGACATATCTCTGTGATCATTTCAGAATTCCAGAAATACAGATGATCTGCCAAACCAAGACAGAAGGAAACAGGCTGGCGTTTAGACTTCTTTGCAGCATGAAATACCATCATTGGAGCACCAGCTTCTGAGTTTGGGTGGGAAATATGTGATGCTGGCATCCAGTATTGCCACATCCCATCCCTCACCTGAGGCCACGTCATGGCCTTCTCACAACTGGAAGGGCCGTGGTGCCCTACAGCAAAAGTCACCAGTGGAGACTTCTTGAAAACTGAGTGGCAATTAAATATGGAAGGCAACGATGGGGAAGACAAAGTATAAAATCAACCCCGTGAAATGTACAGCTAATGAAAACACGATCACACAGTTTAATGCAAATGTGAAAAGTAATCATACTGAAAAGAAATGTTCTGTTATATAGAAATCATTTAATGATAATTATCTGCATTTCAAATTCCTAATGACTTCAACAAGATTTTGGAAGGGAGGTAGGGTGAAAGAAAATAATTTAGTAACATACTGCATGCTAACTCTTTCGTCCCATGTGTAGGAGCTAGGAGATGCAGTTTATAAATGTTGATGGAAAAATATATTATTACACATTAGGCATTACTGTTATAAACTTAGGCATTGCTGTTGTTATAAAGACACAGAAAATTTACAAATCATAAAAGGAAGAGAGTAAGTATTGCCTAAGCAGTTTGACAAAAAGAAGAAAGGAAATAAATTGGAAACATGGAAGAAACAAAAGGTAGAAATCATAAACTAAGATGAGACAATCAAGACCAAGGAAATCAGTTAATATGACACAATAAATGTGTTAAACTATTTTATTAAAAGACAAACTCTCAGACTGTATAAAAACAAGTATACACTTATATCTCCCTCCAAACTATCCCTTTAAAATACGGCCATCTTAATGGAGAAGGCAGATTCTTGGGGAAGAAAGAGCTACTAACACTAGTGAGACAGAGAGAAAACCAGTAAGAAAGGATTCATCTCTCCATCCATCCTTCATTCACTCAACCAGTATCTCCTGAATGTCCAAGGGGCCTGAAGCTGGTGGGTGAGAACTGGGTCAGCTCTCAGCAAGGTGACCTTCTAGAGAGGAACACAGATGTGGCTAAAGGTGGTTTTTCACAGAACACATGCTGTGAAGGAAAATCCCAACCAGCCCTTGCCCCCCCAGGGATGAGATCAGCTTGAAGCAGATTGGGTCATTATATAATGAGTCATTTGTGTCCAACAATCTTATACAGAAAAGAAAAATCAGATTGGATAACTGCCCATGTACTTAATACATAACCCTTCCTATGTACATTTCAGTTCTCAATATTAACTTTTATTTTGTCTGCAGGGACCACTTCCCAGGGTGGACACTGGCCATCCCAGCCTCCCTACGTGTTTACAGCTTGACTTTCCTCCATGGGTGCTGCCTGGGAGCTGGTTGAGCACAGAGCAACTCTGAGCTACACGTGTGAACTTTTCCTACAGCAGCAGAGTATAAAAAGATCAATGAAAATAAGAATTCAGGAATTCAGTCTGCACAGAACAGGGAATGAAAGCACTGCACTCTCGGGGCGGGGCCGGAAGCACGCAATTGCTTTAAATTATTTTTACAACTGGTCCGCCATTGTGCCAGGTCTGAGTTTTTCCCCAATGAGTGGAAAGGTTTTTAATAACTCTTCACATTTTTGGAACCACTTGAGGCTGGTATATGTGCTTTTTATGTGTCTCACACCTGTGTGGTGACTTACCTACTGTTGATGGGACCCGTCTGAGATTGGGCTCCCTCGGAAGCGGACGCCACAACCAAGACGGGAATGTAAGTCATGAGCTTTGGAGGTGATCCTAAAAAGCAACGGTGAGTGAGTAGGGGGAGGCGCCAAGCTAGGGTAGGAAACCAATGCCAGGTGTCCCAATGAGCGGGTCACCCCTCTGGCATTAGGGGCTCATTCTTGCTTTGAACTTCAGAGGCTGCGGAGAATGGGCTTCCAAGTTGTGGGAGAGCAGATCCTCCCCCACCTCTCCCTTCCATTGTGGTTGAGGGCTGCTCTGGGATGGTAGCCCAGCTACTCTTCAGCTCATTCAGTCAAGCCTTGTTCTGCAGCCAAAAAAGCCCCAAGCAGAGGATCACTGCAGACGAGGGCCTTGCAGCAAGAAGCCACGGAGGGTGCCGAGGTGCCAGTCGTGGGCTCTCACAGCCTCTCCTAAAAGGTTTATCTCCACTCTCTTCTTGTTATCCTCTGCTTTTTTTTTTTTTTTCATTTCTTTGTGAAGTCAGTGCTTTGCATGTGATCCTGCTACAGCACTATGGCCTCACTCTGTCACCTTCCCTCCCTTTCTCCCTTCCTCCCTGTCTGTAAACCTGTACTGAGCGCCCACTCATTCTAGGGCTCAGTGATGAAAGATGACGAGATGTTTGTGTGCACAGACCCTTTCACAAAGCTGTGCGGAGGAGAGCTGAGACAGGTGAGCACAGGATACTGTGGGACCCAGAAGTGTCTTCTGGCTCCAAATCTCTGGAAAACTAGATGGAGTGACCCCTGAAAAGGTACATTGACAGCACGAAAGGTGTGGGCAAAACATGAGGTTTGATGATCGTAACTGGTGGCAGGGGTTTGATGGGCTGGGAGGAATCTGGGCTGCTCTGAGTTCCCATCACTTTCCCGGCAAGGAAGTGAGCAGGCCCGTGACCTCCATGGTGGGAAGGAGCCGAAAGAGCGTGCTGAGCTGATGTCTTTTCCAGGTGGAATTTGGGTCATCCTGTGAGCAGTTCAAGAGAGCTTGAAGGAGGACACGTGGCAGACAGCATGTTCTTCAAATAAAAGAGGGTCACCATCACCTCTTCTCACATCCCTTTCTTCCCAGAGAATGTTCCCCTGAGCAATTGCACTTCACATATCATTTTGCCAGGCGTTCAGGCCAATGGGAAGCCTGTGCACCCTACTCTTGAGCTCAGACTTCACTGTACATGATAAATCCTGAGAATCTTATTCTAATGCGATTTCTAGGCTCTGCTCCAAACCTACTGAATTGGCATCTCCATAGTTTCCTCAAGGTTAGGCACTTCCTAGGCAGCACACTTTGCTTTCTCTGAGCTGGAAGAAGAGGTCCATCCTTCCATCCATCCGTCATTCATCCTTCCATCCATCCGTCATTCATCCAGCCATCATCCAGATATCCATCCGCCATTCATCTGCCCATTGATCCATCCATCCACCCGTTTATTCATCCATTCCAAAAATATTCACTGAGGACCTATGATGTGCCAGGCGTGGCACCAGGCAGTGGAGATACTGTAGTGAACAAAACAGATAGTTAATCCTGCCATCAGAAACATTGCCTCTTTGTGAGGGAGACAGACAGAAACAAGACAGACAGGCCAGTTCTGTAGTACGTCAGTGGTGATGAGTGCTATGGAAAACCTAAAGCAGGGGAGAAGGACACAGAATGTCAAGGATCAGCTGAACTTTTAACAGGAGTGTTTGGGCAAAGTTCCTCTGAGAAGGTGACATTTGTATCGAACACTTGAAAGAGGAGAGGGAGCAGGCCGTGGAGATGCCCCCGGGGGAGAGGATTCCTGACAGAGGGACCAGCAATAGTGGGACCCAGAGCCATGCTGGCCTGGTGCTTCCTAGAAATGGCAAGTCAGTGCAGCTGGGCTGGGGCAAGTCAGAGGTAAGAAGGAGCTGGTCCTCATGGGCACTGGAGGACTCTGGATGTCACTCTGGTTGGAATGAGAGCCCTGGGGGGATGGAGACGTGGAGTCTTATGATCTGACTTGGGTTTTAACGGGGTCCCTCTGGCTGCTGTGTTTGGAATAAACAAAATGGGGGTGAGATGGATTCAGGTAGCCTGGTCAGGAGGCAAGTGCAGTAGTCCAGGTGAAAGAGTCGGGTGTATTACAGGGATGTCGCTTACCGGCTGAGCGCACAGCCCTGGGGGTGCATTGCACAAAAGTTATCGGGGCAGCGCAGTCGCCCAGATTGGACCAGGGGCTTAGCAGTAGATGTGGAGAAAAGGGCTAGGATCCTGGATCGATCTGGATGGTAAGGCCAACGGGACTCACCAACGAGGTCACCTTGGAAAGTAAATCACCTTTCATTGTTTTCCCTAGAGGGCTTCTCTCTGCAGAGCAGGTGAAGGGGAGAACTTTCATTTTGATTCTCAAGAACCAGCAGCATGGTACCAAGTGTTCCCCCGGTTTTGTCGTAGGTCATCAATCTCGCAAGAGCCCGAGGAAGACAGAGTGGAAAGTGCGCCCAGATATATCTTTGGAGACAAGGTGCCTATTAATAGAATGTCCTATGTAGTCAATGACATTGTAAGTATTTTCTGAAGGGAAAAATAGTTTGCCTTTGATGGATTTTCTGTTTTACAGACATAATTAGTCACAAAGTCTTAAGAAATCAATTTCATAGCAAAAATAATCTATGTTTCGCCAATTGGAAACACCTCTTTTACTTAAGAAACACTCTCCCTCTGTTGATTGTACTTCTTGGCACCAGGAGCAAGAATGCTGTCCATGAGCACAGATTATATGAGTCACTGAGGAAATATGAAGTTCTCGGGCAGAATGCATTAAAAGGGTTTTCCCTTAACAAATGGATTTTTATTCAGAAATGGACGTGACAGGGCTTCCCTGGTGGTGCGGTGGTTAAGAATCCGCCTGCCAATTCAGGGGACACGGGCTTGAGCCCTGGTCCGGGAAGATCCCACATGCCATGGAGCAACTAAGCCCGTGCTCCACAGCTACTGAGCCTGCGCTCTAGAGCCCACGTGCCACAACTACTGAAGCCCACGCGCCTAGAGCCCGTGCTCTGCAACAAGAGAAGCCACCGCAATGAGAAGCCCGCGCATCGCAACGAAGAGTAGTCCCTGCTCGCCGCAACTAGAGAAAGCCCGCGCTCAGCAATGAAGACCCAACGCAGCCAAAAATAAAAAATTTAAAAAGTTAAAAAAAAAGAAATGGATTTGACAGATAAACAGTAAAATGTGCAACAGTTGTTTCCCAAATTTCTGAGCAATAAACATTTTCTAAGGGGCATCATGCCATAATCCAGAATTGAAGAATTCTGGGACTAAATTAACATTCCATGAATTTAGTCCCCTTCCCCTTGTCCCCATTGTAAGACCTCCTCCTCAATATCAGGAAATGGGCCTCTGGTCTCTCTCTCAACACATCCAGGGCTGGGGCTGACTAACCGCCCACCATTTCCCATCTGAGAAGGGCTAGTTGTTGGAAAGTCCTTCTGTTAATCAGAAATCTGCCCTCCTGCAATTTCCCCATTGCCCCTAGGTCTGCCTTCCGGAATTACAAAGAATTTGTACAGTTCCTTTTGCAAAGAGATGAAGATGGCTATTAAGTCACTACTAAAATTTTTTCTCAATCCGCACTTTGCCAGTTCCTTCATGGGTCTCGGCAATCCAGTTTGAGGAGTGACTTCTGAAAGAAGCTGTTTTTAGTAAATCATATCAAAGGTCCATTGTTCCTACAAAATCTCCCCCTGTGCTTTCCCCATCCATCGCCGTGTTTCCGGATGGAGCCAGGCCTAAGCCTGAGCCCAGAGTGCCTCATCCTTGCCAATGGGCTTAAGAGGTGGGGTCACTTTGGGGGAAAAGATCCACTTGTTTAAAAACAAGGGAGGAATTTGGCTCACCCCGACTCAGAGGTTCAGGCTCTGTTGGAAAAGAAAACGCAACATCCTGAATCCACCAGGGTGTGGAAGGAATCTCTTCAGAGAGAAGGGCTTGATTTTAAAATTTTAGCTGCCTTTGTCATTTTCCTGACAGGCCCAACCTCTTATAAATGTGCTTTTAATTAAGCAAGCGTTTTCTTTTCCGGCCGCCACCCTCTTCTGTTTCCAGCAAAGATGCCAAAGAAGCCGTGTCAACTTCTTAAAGCAACGTGGGGACCGCGGTGCTTGCGGGGCTTGGGTGGGCACAGTGGGGTCTCCTTCCCTTTGCTTGTCATGGCTGTAGGTCTGCAGGCCAAGGTCTGGGGACACGGGCGATGGTCCTCCTGGCTGCCCACGTCTGTGACCTGGCCAGTGGCTGCTGACTCCGACCTGGATGAACTCAGAGGACGCGTCTCTGGGGTGAAGGGTGGTTGGCAAAGAAGCTTGTCTTCTCTGCTCCAAGGCCACAGCTGCAGAGAGTTTTGGTCATGGAGAGCCACTGCTGTCCCAGAGTCTGAACTTGGAACAGGGTGTCCCTTCTGTTCTCTGAAACTAAAAAGGACAGGAAGAAAGATCAACAGACGCAGAAAGTGCGCTTGTGCAACAGGCCTGCTGGAGGAAACACAGAAATCACTTAACACGAGTTGGTGAAATTATTGTGGCAGTGTTTTCTGGTCACATGAGGCTGGGTGACATTTCTTCTCAAGAGTAAAGGGGTAGCACTGAAAGGATGCTCTAACGAAATACTCAAGCTCACTGGCTAAGCCCCCCTTTGTCAAGGTCTGACCCCTGGTTGTCTTCAAAGGTAAATATTGACTCTGATAACGGGTGAAAATCAGTCATTTCAAACACTCCCTGACAAACATTCTGTAAGCAAGGTTCACAGGACATGGTTTTAAATCCAGACACCCCAAAAAGCCTGACTCTGTCACCACACTCATCTCTAATGTAGGTACTTGCAGATACCTGTTGGTTACATTGGTTTCCTTTGGATTCGGGAGCCTGACATTGTTTTAAATTAGCTGCTGAGTCTCAGAGCTCAGCTGCTTGCTTGGGTTCCAGCCCTTCTCTTGTGTCTGGAATTTTGAGAGACATCATGGCCTCCTTGTGCTTCCTGCTAAGTCCATCGGTCTGGGATGCACTCAACAAACGGAAATGGCAGACAAGTTTGCTTCTGAGGCTGAAGGAATGAATTCCCTTCATAGCTCATTTGAAGTAGAAACTTACCTGCCTCCTCACAGAAGGGTTCCTCCCATGTATATCATATTGGGGTGAACGCTTTGGGCACAACACTGATAGCCAGGGTCATAGAACGTCAGACCAGGAGACTCATTAGAATTCACTCATCTCTTGATGACAAACCCACGGTCCAGGTGTTCCAGGTCCCACACCAAGCAGACACCAAAACTCTGCCCACGTTCCTGGGACTGCTGGGACCTGTGCCCCGTACTATACCCTCCCAGGATCCTCCAGGCCTTTTTTTCATGTGATTTTGCTTTATTTCATTTTTATTATTTTTATTTTTATGGAAGTATAGTTGATTTACGTCGTGTTAGTTTCATGTGTACAGAAAACGGATTCAGTTATACATATAT
This sequence comes from Aethalodelphis obliquidens, assembly GCF_003676395.1. Taxonomy (NCBI): domain Eukaryota; kingdom Metazoa; phylum Chordata; class Mammalia; order Artiodactyla; family Delphinidae; genus Aethalodelphis; species Aethalodelphis obliquidens. Next base: position 3,665,341 of record NW_020837946.1, read on the forward strand.
ATGTATACATATATGTATTCTTTTTCAGGTTCTTTTCCCTTATAGCTTATTACAAAATATTGAGTATAGTTCCCTGTGCTATACAGTAGGTCCTTGTTGTTTATCTATTTTATATATAGTGATGATTATCTGTTAATCTCAAACTCCTAATTTATCCCTCTCCCCTTCCCCTTTGGTAACATAAGTTTGTTTTCTATGTCTGTGAGTATCTTTCTACTTTGTAAATAAGTTCATTTGTATCTTTTTTTTTTCAGATTCCACATATATGTGATGTCATATGATATTTGTCTTTCTCTGTCTGGCTTATTCACTTAGTATGATAATCTCTAGGTCCATCCATGTTGCTGCAAATGGCATTATTTCATTCCTTTTTATGGCTGAGTAATATTCCATTGTAATATATATACCACATGTTTATCCATTCCTCTGTCCATGGACATTTAGGTTGCTTCCCTGTCCTGGCTATTGTAAATAGTGCTACAACGGACACTGGGGGTGCATGTATCTTTTCAAATTATGGTTTTGTCCAGACATATGCTCCAGGCCCTTTAAAAGGAGGAACCACTGAGCTGGGTGAGGAGAGGCACACCCTTCCTGGACAGGGGGTGGGGTGGGAAGGGGAAGTTGCCGGTCTCAGGGATCGCACCTGTTCAGTGTCCTCCCCACTCCTCGTTTTGCAGTCACCACCAAGAAGGGTAAGAAGAACCATCCCAGCCAGACCCCTTTGCCCTGAGTCACCTACCACTGATGCGGTGGGTGGGCTTCTTCCCCACCTGCTGAAGTTCTCATGTGTCCATGCAACCTCTGTCTGCAGCACTTCAAAGAGCTCCCCTTCTCATGGCGCTGGCAGTGGGAGCCAGCATGGGTCACTGGAGAGGACACTGTCTTATAGACCCAAACACGATCAGCACGCTGTCACCCAGTGGGTGATATCAGATCTTAGCAGAGGAGAGGGAGCAGTGGGAACTGCCATTCCCGTATCTTCCAGAAGAATTCCTCAGACTACACGGAAAGTCATCTTTTCCACAGGGCAGGCCACCACCACCTGTTCCCTTGAATGGCCCTATGTCAGTTTCAGATGCAAATAAATCAAAGGAAGGGTATTGTCCAGTTTTGTTCTCCTGACCTGTAAACGTGGGAATCTCTTCTGTGCTGCTCCCACAGCAAGGTGGGTCCTCAGTACGTGTTCAAAGGGGGCGGGTTGGTTCAGTGACTGGTCACCCCACTCATCTCAGCCAAGTTGGGGGTTGTCTCTCAATTGAGTCGTGCCTACAGCATGCTGAGATGGTCTCAAAACCTTCCCAAGGAGGTCACTAATGAAAAGTCCAAAAACCCAGTGTGTCCACCAACCTCCCTGCAACATAAATAGGCTTTATTTATCTAGGATCTGGACAAAGCTACCACTGAATAGATGTTTGTAAATGAATGAACAGTGGATGGGTAACTGTTCAACATGTCTTACACAAGGAAAGTGGAATGGGGGAGTAACCCAAGGGTCAAATGATTGCCAGAAAGCTGAGAATTGAAGGATGCAACCACCATGTCTCCATTATTGGTTTTCTTCAAATATATCCTACCTCTTGCAATTACTGAAATAATCCAATATTAAATATATAGGACAAAGACCCATATGCATATAACATGGCATAATTTCAGATTTTGGAAGCACTTTCCCACAAGAAAGACTGAAAAAGTGTTAACGAACGCAGGTTTGTGTGTCCAACGCAGAGTGAGGCCAAACAAACGAAATTTTGGAGTCTGGAGCAGAGAAAGTTTTATTGCAGGGCCATGCAAGGAGAACAGGCCCCCCAAATCCCGAACTCCCAGAAGGGTTTCAGCAAAGCACTTTTAAAGCAAGGTGAGGGAGGGGAGTGGTTGGTTGTTGCAGACTTCTTGGTGTCCGCATCCTTTGTTCTTGCATGGACAATGTAGGTCAGGTCATGAAGTTCCTGTAAACCTCCAACAAGACAAATGTTATTTTCTTCTCTGCAACTTTGTATCATATGAATATAAAAGCGTTATACCCTTAAAGATCAGAGCCTTGAGAATGGACTCTCCTGCGTATTTCAGGCTCTAGGCAACATTCTTTTACAAAAGGTACAGAGGCAACGGAGCATAAAGGTTAAAGTAAAAGGAACAGATTTAATATGGAGTCAGATTTGTTCTTCCCTATTAGAAAAGGACTTTCTGAGCCTGCAGGAGAGAAAGAGAAACAACAAGTCAGGCCCAGAGAATGGTTCACAGCAAGCCACAGCCTGTCTGGGAGCCTTGGTGTACACACGGGATGGGCCCCAGGCCGAGAGGGCAGGGCAAAGGCTGAGCAAACAGGAAGTACTTTCAGTTATTCTAAGACACAATGCTGGTGACAATACCAAATACAGGCTGAAAAGAGAAGCAAACAGGCTAGCCCTGTCTTCCTGGAGTTGTCACAGGTGTCTGAATAATTGTGTAATTAAATCACCCGCCTGGTCATAGGATTATAAGCTAAAGTGAATACTTATCACAATGTCACCTTCTTCAAAACAAAGATAAAAATAAGCGGTAAAAATAGGTCAGGGTGTGCAGTATTTGCTTCGAATTTTTTGTGTTTAACCAAAACTAAAGAGCCTTCAAGAAGGGCTGAAGGGTTGTGTAACCCTCAAATGCTTTAGTCAAAAACAAAAAAAAAAATGACCTGCCTAAGCAAGGGTTGGGATTTTTTTTAACTGTATCAATTCCCTAGAAAAACAAAGTCCCCCACAGCATTCATTTTCCCTTTTTAAGCTGTTGTAAGAAAAATAGATGAAACCCGATGGCCTCCCCATGAATGGGATTCTCCCCCACCTGCATCCTTCAACTGCGTCCATGTGATGCCTCCTCTATCACAGTCTTCTCTCTTCCCTTTCTTCCCTCTGATCACAGCCTTTAGCTCAGGGGCTGCACTATCATTAGTCACTTTCAGACAGACTCTGTAGATTTCAAATGTCAAAATCAGGGAATTCCCCACATGGTCATTTTATTGGGAAAAAACAAAAAAGGAGAGAGAGAATGAAAAGTAAATTAAGTACAGCTCACATTTTCCACACCCTCTGTTGATATTAGGTTTTGGCCAAGTCTTCCTACCATGTGTTCTGCATGTTGAATAATAAACTGAATGGTTCGGTTCCAGGGTTATGTTACTGTTGGCTGATAGTGTATCATTTCAAGGGGGTCCATTTTTCTCAGCTCTGCTCAAATCACTTTAGCAAGTTTAATCTGGTCTAACAGTTTTGCTATTTACTGCTGGAATTTCTGTATCTTAAGAGCACCCTGGGAATTTAGCTTAGTGGCTAAAAGATTGACTTATAGCTCTTAACCAGGAGGAAGTGGAGATGCACAGAAAATATACACAAGGATATATTGCAGAGTTATCTTTGCTCTCAGAGTGTTCCCATGGGTTCAAGGATTAATTTCTGGTTTGCAAACTGTGCAGAAGTGACTGAATCTAGAGATTTAGAGCACTGCTAACGCCCAAAGTGAAGAGCTGTGCAGGGGAAGGAGTGGGTGCTGGGCTCTGTGATTTACTAGTCCTGTGATCTTGGGTGCATTCCTTGATCTCTTTGAGCTTTCTTACCCTCATTTGCAAAATGGGGTTAATAAATCTTACCTTGGAGGGTTGTCTTGGAGGTAGAGTGAGGTGGTGCTCCTGGGAGACGTTTTATCTATAAGACTCCATCCCTCTCTTGGTTCAGAGGTAGCTCCAGCTCCTTCTCCAGCCAAACCACTCTCTCTTGTGTTTCCTTCCAAATGGGCTTTAAATATTGTGAGCCTGGGAATTATGAGGCAAATCAGAGTAATCAGGATCCCAGACCTTAATAAGTGGTACCATAGCTGATAAAGCTTTTTCACAAATTTGATGAATCCTATTCTTCCAAAAGTCTTAGGAAGAAATTGTTATAATTTCTGTATCTAGATAATGAAACCATGTCACACAATTGAAAGTAGCAAAGCAAGGACCTAATAATCATAAGGTAACTATGATGACAAAGATGACAGTGACACTGGTGATGACAATGATGTCACTGATGACAGTGATACTGATGTTGACGATGGTGCTGTTGGTGACAAGTATGCTGATGTTGATGCTACTGATGACAATGACAATGATGCTGATGACGATTTTGATGTTGACAACGACATTCAGTGAAGCCTTCCTTGCACCGACACTCTGTCAAGCGTTCCAACCTATAGTTATTCATGTAATGCTCACAACATCTTATGTGATGGGACCATAATTATCCCTATTTTACAGTTGAGGTCATCACATTTCAGAGAGATCCAAGGTCAGAAAGCAAGTGCAGAGGGAGGACCTTCAAGATGGCAGAGGAGCAAGACGTGGAGATCACCTTCCTCCCCACAGATACATCAAAAATACATCTACATGTGGAACAACTCCTACAGAACACCCACTGACTGCTGGCAGAAGACGACAGACTTCCTTAAAGCTGTGTAGCTGACAGGGTGTTGGTGCTCCAGCCAGGTGTCAGGCCTGAGCCTCTGAGGTGGGAGAGCTGAGTTCAGGACATTGGACCACCAGAGACCTCCTGGCCCCATGTAATATCAGTCAGCAAGAGCTCTCCCAGAGATCTCTGTCTCAATGTTAAGACCCAGCTCTACTCAATGACCAGCAAGCTCCAGTGCTGGACACCACATGCCAAACAACTAACAAGACAGGAACACAACCCCAACCATTAGCAGAGAGGCTGCTTAAAAACATACTAAGTTCACAGACACCAGAAAACACACCACCAGATGCAGTCATGCCCACCAGAAAGACAAGATCTAGCCTCATGTGCCAGAACACAGGCACCAGTCCCCTCTACCAGGAAGCCTACACGACCCACTGAGCCAACCTTACCCACTGGAGCAGACACCAAAAGCAGCGGGAGCTACAAACATGCAGCCTGCGTAAAGGAGACCCCAAACACAGTAAGTTAAGCAAAATGAGAAGACAGAGAAATACACAGCAGATGAAGGAGCAAAGTAAAAACCCACCAGGCCAAAGAAATGAAGAGGAAATAGGCAGTCTACCTGAAAAAGAATTCAGAGTAATGATAGTAAAGATGATCCAAAATCTTGGAAACAGAATGGAGAAAATACAAGAAACGTTTAACAAGGACCTAGAAGAACTAAAGAAAAAATGAACAATGATGAACAACACAAGAAATGAAATTAAAAATTCTCTAGAGGGCTTCCCTGGTGGCGCAGTGGTTGCGAGTCCGCCTGCCGATGCAGGGGATACTGGTTCGTGCCCCGGTCCGGGAAGATCCCACATGCTGCGGAGCGGCTGGACCCGTGAGCCATGGCCGCTGAGCCTGCGCGTCTGGAGCCTGTGCTCCGCAATGGGAGAGGCCACAACAGTGAGAGGCCCGCATACCGCAAAAAAAAAAAAAAAAAAAAAAAAATTCTCTAGAAGGAATCAATAGCAGAATAACTGAGGCAGAAGAATGGATAAGTGACCTGGAAAATAAAATAGTAGAAATAAGTACTGCAGAGGAGAATAAAGAAAAAAGAATAAAAAGAATTGAGGAGAGTCTCAGAGACCTCTGGGACAACATTAAATGCACCAACATTCAAATTATAGGGGTCCTAAAAGAAGAAGAGAAAAACGAAGGGACTGAGAAAATATTTGAAGAGATTATAGTTGAAAACTTCCCTAATATGGGAAAGGAAATAGTCAATCAAGTCCAGGAAACACAGAGAGTCCCATACAGGATAAATCCAAGGAGAAACATGCCAAGACATATATTAATCAAACTATCGAAAATTAAATACAAAGAAAAACTATTGAAAGCAGCAAGGGTAAAGCATCAAATAACATACCAGGAAATCCCCATAAGATTAACAGCTGATCTTTCAGCAGAAACTCTGCAAGCCAGAAGGGACTGGCAGGACATATTTAAAGTGATGAAAGGGAAAAATGTACAAACAAGATTCCTCTACCCAGCAAGGATCTCATTCAGATTCAATGGAGAAATCAAAAGCTTTACAGACAAGCAAAAGCTAAGAGAATTCAGCACCACCAAACCAGCTTCACAACAAATGCTAAAGGAACTTCTCTAGGCAGGAAACACAAGAGAAGGAAAAGACCTACAACAACAAACGCAAAACAATTAAGAAAATGGTAATAGGAACATACATATTGATAATTACCTTAGATGTAAATGGATTCAATGCTCCAACCAAAAGACATAGACTGGCTGAATGGATACAGAAACAAGACCCGTACATATGCTGTCTACAAGAGACCCACTTCAGACCTAGGGACACATACAGACTGAAAGTGAGGGTATGGAAAAAGATATGCCATGCAACTGGAAACCAGAAGAAAGCTGGAGTAGCAATTCTCATATCAGACAAAATAGACTTTAAAATAAAGACTATTACAAGAGACAAAGAAGGACACTACATAGTGATCAACGGATCAATCTAAGAAGAAGATATAACAATTGTAAATATTTATGCACCCAACATAGGAGCACTTCAATGCATAAGGCAAATGCTAACAGGGATAAAAAGGGAAATCGACAGTAACACAATCATAGTAGGGAACTCTAACTCCCCACTTTCACCAATGGACAGGTCATCCAAAATGAAAATAAACAAGGAAACACAAGCTTTAAAGGATACATTAAACAAGATGGACTTAATTGATACTTATAGGACATTCCATCCAAAAACAACAGAATACACTTTCTTCTCAAGTGCTCATGGAACATTCTCCAGGATAGATCATATAGTAGATCACAAATCAAACCTTGGTAAATTTAAGAAAATTGAAATTGTATGAAGTATCTTTTCCGACCATAATGCTATGAGACTAGATATCAATTACAGGAAAAAAACTGTAAAAAGTACAAACACATGGAGGCTAAACAATATGCCACTAAATAACCAAGAGATCACTGAAGAAATCAAAGAGGAAATCAAAAAATACCTGGAAACAAATGACAGTAAAAACACGATGACCCAAAATCTATGGGATGCAGCAAAAGCAGTTCTAAGAGGGAAGGTTATAGCAATACAATCCTACCTCAAGAAATAAGAAAAATCTCAAATTAACAACCTAATCTTATACCTAAAGCAATCAGAGAAAGAAGAACAAAAAACCCTCAAAGTTAGCAGAAGGAAAGAAATCATAAAGAACAGATCAGAAATAAATAAATGAAATAAATGAAAAAGAAATGAAGGAAACAATAGCAAAGATCAATAAAACTAAAAGCTGGTTCTTTGAGAAGATAAAGAAAAGTAATAAACCATAACCAGACTCACCAAGAAAAAAAGGGAGAAGACTCAAATCAATAGAATTAGAAATGAAAAGGGGGAAATAACAACTGACACTGCAGAAATACAAGGGATCATGAGAGATTACTACAAGCAACTATATGCCAATAAAATGGACAACCTGGAAGAAATGGACAAATTCTTAGAAAAGCACAACCTTCTGAGACTGAACCAGGAAGAAATAGAAAATATAAACAGACCAATCACAAGCACTGAAATTGAAAGTGTGATTAAAAATCTTCCAACAAACAAAAGCCCAGGACCAGATGGCTTCACAGGCGAATTCTGTCAAACATTTAGAGAAGAGCTAACACCTATCCTCCTCAAACTCTTCCAAAATATAGCAGAGGGAGGAACACTCCCAAACTCATTCTATGAGGCCACCTTCACCCTGATACCAAAACCAGACAAAATGTCATACAAAAAGAAAACTACAGATGAATATCACTGATGAACATAGATGCAAAAATCCTCAACAAAATACTAGCAAACAGAATCCAACAGCACATTAAAAGGATCATACAACATGATCAAGTGGGGTTTAACCCAGGACTGCAAGGACTTTTCAATATATGCAAATCAATCAATGTGATACATCATATTAGCAAACTGAATGTTGAAAGCCATATGATCATCTCAATAGACGCAGAGAAAGCTTTCGATAAATTTCAACACCCATTTATGATAAAAACCCTGCAGAAAGTAGGCATAGAGGGAACTTTCCTCAACATGATAAAGGTCATATATGACAAACCCACAGCCAACATCGTCCTCAATGGTGAAAAACTGAAAGCTTTTCCACTAAGATCAGGAACAAGACAAGGTTGCCCACTCTCACCACTCTTATTCAACATAGTTTTGGAAGTTTTAGGCACAGCAATCAGAGAAGAAAAGGAAATAAAAGGAATCCAAATCGGAAAAGAAGAAGTAAAGCTGCCACTATTTGCAGATGACACGATACTATACATAGAGAATCCTAAAGTTGCTACCAGAAAACTACTAGAGCTACTCAATGAATTTGGCAAAGTAGCAGGATACAAAATTAATGCACAGAAATCTCTGGCATTCCTATACAGTAATGATGAAAATTCTGAAAGTGAAATCAAGAAAACACTCCCATTTACCATTGCAACAAAAAGAATAAAATATCTAGGAATAAACCTACCTAAGGAGACAAAAGACCTGTATGCAGAAAATGATAAGACACTGATGAAAGAAATTAAAAATGATACAAATAGATGGAGAGATATACCATATTCTTGGATTGGAGAGACAACATTGTGAAAATGACTCTACTACCCAAAGCAATCTACAGATTCAATGCAATCCCTATCAAACTACCACTGGCATTTTTCACAGAACTAGAACAAAACATTTCACAATTTGTAAGGAAACACAAAAGACCCCGAATAGCCAAAGCAATCTTGAGAACGAAAAATGGAGCTGGAGGAATCAGGCTCCCTGACTTCAGATTATACTACAAAGCTACAGTCATCAAGACAGTACGGTACTGGCACAAAAACAGAAATATAGATCAATGGAATGGGATAGAAAGCCCAGAGATAAACCCATGCACATATGGTCACCTTATCTTTGACAAAGGAGGCAGGAATGTACAGTGGAGAAAGGATAGCCTCTTCAATAAGTGGTGCAGGGAAAACTGGACAGGTACATGTAAAAGTATGAGATTAGATCACTTCCTAACACCATACACAAAAATAAGCTCAAAATAGATTAAAGACCTAAATATAAGGCCAGAAACTATCAAACTCTTAGAGGAAAACATAGGCAGAACACTCTACGACGTAAGTCACAGCAAGATCTTTTTTGACCGACCTCCTAGAGAATTGGAAATAAAAACAAAAATAAATAACTCAGATCTAATTAAACTTAAAAGCTTTTGCACAGCAAAGGAAACCATAAACAAGACCAGAAGACAACACTGAAAATGGGAGAAAATATTTGCAAATGAAGCAACTGACAAAGGATGAATCTCCAAAATTTATAAGCAGCTCATGCAGCTCTATAACAAAAAGCAAACAACCCAATCAAAAAATGGGCAGAAGACCTAAATAGACATTTCTCCAAAGAAGATATACAGACTGCCAACAAACACATGAAAGAATGCTCAACATCATTAATCATTAGAGAAATGCAAATCAAAACTACAATGAGATATCATCTCACACCAGTCAGAATGGCCATCATCAAAAAATCTAGAAACAATAAATGCTGGAGAGGGTGTGGAGAAAAGGGAACACTCTTGCACTGCTGGTGGGAATGTGAATTGGTACAGCCACTATGGAGAACAGTATTGAGGTTCCTTAAAAAACTACAAATAGAACTACCATATGACCCAGCAATCCCACTACTGGGCATATACCCTGAGAAAACTATAATTCAAAAAGAGTCATGTACCACAATGTTCATTGCAGCTCTATTTACAATAGCCAGGACATGGAAACAACCTAAGTGTCCATCGACAGATGAATGGCTAAAGAAGATGTGGCACATATATACAATGGAATATTACTCAGCTATAAAAAGAAACGAAATTGAGCTATTTGTAATGAGGTGGATGGACCTAGAGTCTGTCATACAGAGTGAAGTAAGTCAGAAAGAGAAAGACAAATACCATATGCTAACACATATATATGGAATTTAAGAAAAAAAATGTCATCAAGAACCTAGGGGTAAGACAGGAATAAAGACAGAGACCTACTAGAGAATGGACTTGAGGATATGGGGAGGGGGAAGGGTAAGCTGTGACAAAGCGAGAGAGTGGCATGGACATATATACACTACCAAACGTAAGGTAGATAGCTAGTGGGAAGCAGCTGCATAGCACAGGGAGATCAGCTCGGTGCTTTGTGACCGCCAGGAGGGGTGGGATAGGGAGGGTGGGAGGGAGGGAGACGCAAGAGGGAAGAGATATGGGAACATATGTATATGTATAACTGATTCACTTTGTTATAAAGCAGAAATTAACACACCATTGTAAAGCAATTATACTCCAATAATGATGTAAAAAAAAAATAGAATGCTGAGACTTAAAAAAAAAATAATAGAGTCAGGGATGGCTTCTGGGTTAAGCTTTAGTCAAATGATGCCTTCTTTTAAAAAATTCACCATTGGTAGGCAATGTTTCTAAGAATCTACTTCCCTTTATTGAGCAATTCTTGCCATCTACCATCCTGGATCTTTAGCAGAGGGTGAGTTGATAATCTGTTTCCTAAAAGCAATCTTGGTATGTGGCTGTGTGGTGGAGATAAGAATAACTTCTAATATTTGAACAGGATCCTGTAATTCAGAGGGAATTTCCTTCTATCTTATCTCACATAATTTCTACAGCTATCCCATGAAATAGTGGGATAGAGATTCTTGTTGCTGTTTATATTTGATAACTCTGAGGCTCAGGATAAGCAACTCATTGGGAAGCTGTGCATTTTGACTCCTGGCTCAATGCTCCTCTGATCTTATAAGCCTTGGTGCCCACCACCTTCTCACTGATGCTGCTTTTTCTTTAGAGCTGTCATCTCCCTTCTGATGGAGGTACCCACTTTCAAGGTAACAGATACTGCAATTCTTCATGGGTATGGGTGGGTTTGTGATTTTCTTCTTCAGTGTAATCCTCTCAGAGATTCTCAATACTACAAGGAGTCAGATCTTTGTTTATTTTTCTTCCTGTGCATAAAAGGAGGGATTATATCATGTGCATTGGCTGAAAAATCCAATACTTTGAAAAATGCCAATCCTACTTAAAGTAATCTATAGGTTCAATAAAACCCCAACCAAAACCACTGGGGTTTGTTTTGTGGCATTGGACAAGTTGGCTCTAAAAATGTGGAAATTCAATTCATTACACCACCTATATGTGTTAATATACGATATTTGTTTTTCTCTTTCTGACTTACTCACTCTGTGTGACAGTCTCTAGATCCATCCACATCTCTACAAATGGCCCAGTTTCATTCCTTTCTATGGCTGAGTAATATTCCATTGTATATATGTACCACATCTTTATCCATTCGTCTGTCGATGGACACTTAGGTTGCTTCCATGTCCTGTCTATTGTAAATAGTGCTGCAATGAACATTGGGGTGCATGTGTCTTTTGCAATTAAGATTTTCTCAGGGTATATGCCCAGTAGTGGGATTGCTGGGTCATATGGTAATTCTATTTTTAATTTTTGAGGAACCTCCATACTGTTCTCCGTAGTGGCAGTATCGATTTACATTCTCACCAACAGTGCAAGAGGGTTCCCTTTTCTCCACACCCTCTCCAGCATTTGTTGCTTGTAGATTTTCTGATGATGCCCATTCTAACTGGTGATGAATTGGGAGATTGGGATTGACATATATACACTAATATGTATAAAATGGATAACTAATAAGAACCTGCTGTATAAAAAAATAAATAAAATAAAATTCAAAAAAAATGTGGAAATTCAAAGGGCCAAGATAGCCAAGACAATCATAAAGAAGAACAAAATGATTCAATCTACACTACCAGATATCAGGACCTATTACAAAGCTATACTAATGAAGAGAATGCAGTATTTCTGAGAATACATAAATAGACCAGTGTAACAGAATGGAGAATCCAGAAACAGACTTATACATATGTTATCTCAGTTTATGCAGTATATAAAGGATGGCGTTACGGGCAATATGGTGTCCTGCCCAAATTCTTATGTTGAAGCCCTAGCCCTCAATGTGACTATTTGGAGATGGGGCCTTTAGGGAAGTAATTAAGGTTACATGAGGTTGCAATGAACATGTAAACTCTTACAATCATTTTGGAAAACTGTTTGCATTATCTACTAAAAACACGTACCTTATGATTTAGTAATTCTGTTCCTAAGTGTATACCCAAAAATAATATATTCTTCAAGGGACATGTTTGAGAATATTCATAGCAACACTATTTGTACAAGTCTCAACCTGGAAACTCTCCAAATGCCCATTAATAGTAGAACAGATAAATAAAATGTGAAGAGTCATACAATGGAATATCAAGTGAGAATGAGCAAACCACACAACCATATGGATGAATGCACAAACATAATGTTGAACAAAAGAAACCATTGATGGGAGCCACGAGTTCCAAAAATATATATCAGATGTCAGGAGAGTGGTTGTCCTGGGTGGTGAATGCCTGGGAACAGGTGTAAGTGGGCCTTCTGAATGTTTTGTTTCTAGATCTGAATGCTGAGTGCATTCAGTTTGGGAAGAACTGTGTATTATATTTTTTATGCATTTCTATGTGTTTATAGTACTTCAATAAAAAGTTAAAAAATTATTAAGGTGCTAACGTGACTTCATGTTGATTAGCTTGGCTGCATTTGGTCACTCTTTATGGTGAACTGTTAATTGTGGTCCCTAAAGAACAATGTCTCCTGACTCAATTCTTACGTAGTCCCCTCCACGTTGCCTCTGGACTTGGCCGTGTGACTGGCTTCCACTCATGGAACACCAGCCAGCAGGATGTAAGTGGAAGCTTGATGAGCACTTGCCCGTTGAGGTTGTCCTCGTGCCACGCTCGTCCTGGGACCCTAGCTGTCATGTTGTGAGGTAGCACAATCAGCCACCTGACCGTATACTTGTGGACTTTCCTCCTGTGTCCCAGAGGCCAACCTGTACAGTTGACGAAATGAGCTAATGCACAAAAGGTGGACGCTCCGTACAAGGTTGACCAGAAGGATTCTGTCTCCTATCTGCTAGTTCATACATTTCTTCTAACTTCTGCTTCAAATTCACCTTTTCTAGGGAGCCTACTTGGTACTGCCTGTCCCAGCTGTACCAGTCCACACAGTCTGAGTCAACATAGGAAGGTTCAGTTTACCCTCTGTGGTTCTGCAATATTTTAACTATAAGTCATTGCATCTCTATGGCGCTAAGAAGCTCCCTCACACTCTGTCTCATCTGGGTTTCACCACAGTGCTATGACTTGGGCAGAGTACACGCTGTCATTAACATTTTAAAAGGAGAAGATTGATGAACAGAGAAGCTGGCTGCCTTCCCTGGATCACCCTTTAAGGGGAGCCAGGATCCAGAGCTCGCCTCCCCTTCTGGCCAAGCTGGCCAAGCATCCTTCAGCAAGGAGTCGGTACCTCCTCTGCTTGGCATCTCCCCTCCACCACTTCCTGTTCCTGCGCCCACCAGGACGTTCCACGGTGCTCTCAGCAGTGTTGAACCAGGACTTGGTGCAATAAATCTTAGCTTTTATTGAGTAGTCTTATCCTCAGCGGGCTCTGCTACCTGACAAGTAGGGCACTCCTCTGAGAGTCAGAGGGATGGGCTGTCTCCGCAAGAGTTAATGAGGTGGTGTCATCCATCTTGCATGGTCTCACCCCATCGTCATTTACTAAACCTGCCCACTCTTGTTCCTGCTGCTGGACCCCACTTATCGGGCAGTTACTCTGCAAAATTGTGGTGCAGAGATGAAGGCCTGCTTTCTCCACTGTGGTCTCTTCTTGTTATGGGGATTAAGACAGATAACAAAACAATGCTGGGTTGGGGGCCGTGGATGGGCACACACACGGTGGCATGCAAACCCACAGGTAGGTCACTAAAGCTTCCCTGAGGAGAAGCTGGGCTGACTTAGTGATGACATCCACCTTCATCTTACCGTCTGAGGAGACCTCAAGGAGAGGGAAGCACAGATACGTGTAGCAGACTCTGTAGGTCCTCTGCAGAAACTGTTGCTTTCACCTGCTTTTCCATTCCCACTGAGATGGTACAGGTCCAAGGACCATAACCTCTGCCTCAGCCCTCCAGTCTCCTTTACATCCTGAGCACAGCTGCCAGACTGACCTCTAGAGCACAGCTTTGTCCTCCGCGGTCTGCCTTGGCTCCCTATTGCCTGCAGCAGTGTTTATTTACTTTCTTCTCCCTGCAAAATTACACTTGGCATCACAGTGTCTTGGCCACCGAAAGCCCCCAAAGGAGCTGGAGTAGCTGACATGGATTGATTTCTTTGATCAGGCTTTAGTCTCAACACAACGTCTTCAGGAACACCCTCACTGGGGTCATAGACTGGACCCACCCCATCCATGCACTGCCTCTTTCCGTAACATCCATCCTAATATTAACATATGTAAGTGTGGACTAAGTGTGAACTAATGTTTTAAGGGTCTGTTTCCCGCACCAGCCTGGAAACTATGAAGAAAGTGGCAGTGTCTGTCCAGTTCCCCATCGCAGCTGCACTTAGCAGAGTTTGGCACATGCGTGGGGTTTCATAGCTAGTAACTTCTTGGCTACTGGTTCCAAGGCCACTCACGGCATTTGGTGTCTCCATCCGGGACGTTCTCAGACTCCCCTGTAACAGATTTTAGGCTAAAAGCTAAAGGAAATGCAAATAGGCTTGAAACTTAGTCTAGGACCCCAGGAGCCTTCAAGTTAGTGGTGGAGACAGACATTGTTACAAAGGGCTCCACGTGTGGCTCCTGTGAGCTGTCATCTCATGTCAGGAAGTCTCTCCAGTACCATCCGCCGTTCGACATCTACTTCTGCTGCATTTTTCCGAAAGGTTCTGAGATGAGGTTGTGGAAGCTAATGTTTGTGGAACATTCACTCTGGGTCAGGCACTATGTAGAGCACTTTACATGAAGCATTTTTTCTTAATTTATTTTTACTGACGTATAGTTGATGTATAATATTATATGTTACAGGTGTATAATATTGTGATTCACAATTTTTAAAGATTATACTCCATTTCTACTTACTATAAAATATTGGCTATACTCCCCGTGTTGTATCCTCATAACTTATTTATTTTATACCTAACAGTTTGTGCCTCTTAATCCTCTATCCCTATCTTGCCCCTCTCCTCTTTCCTCTCCCCACTGGTAACCAGTAGATTGTTCACTGTATCTGTGAGTCCTTTCTTTTTTGTTATATTCACTTGTTGTATTTTTTGTACATTCCACATGTAAGTGATATCATACAGTATTTGTCTTTCTCTGTCTCATTTCACTTAGCATAATATCCTCCAAGTCCATCCATACTGCTTCAAATGGCAAAATTTAATTCTTTTTTATGGCTGAGTAGTATTCCACTGTATATATGTATATCACATCTTCTTTATACTTTCCTCTGTTGGTGGATACTCAGGTTGCTTCCACATCTTGGCTATTGTAAATGATGCTGCTATGAATACTGCTGCTATTGGGGTGCATGTATCTTTTGAATTAGTGTTTTCTTGGGTTTTTTAAAATACATACCCAGGAGTGGAATTGCTGCATCATATAGTAGTTCTATTTTTAGTTTTCTGAGAAACCTCCATGCTATTTTCTGCAGTGGCTGCACCAATTTACATTCCCATCAATAGTGTATGAGGGTTCCATTTTTTCCACATCCTCGCCAACATTTGTTATTTGTTCGTTTTCATGATGGCTATTCTGACAGGTGTGAGGTGATTCCTCATTGTGGTTTTAATTTGCATTTCTCTGATGATGATTACATGCAGTTTATAATCAATCCATGCAAAAACTCCATTTGAGAGAAAAGAAGTCGTGATTTGGACCAAAAAAGTAATTTGCCCGAGGTCACACAGCTAACGAGCAGGAAAAGCTGAAATGGACCGAGGTCTCTGTGATGCTGTGCTCAGCCTTCAGTTATAGAAAGCAGAGTCATTCCGGCCAATTTAGAAAGAAATTTACTTCTGTTACTAGATGGACAGCAGAGTCATGAGGTCTGCTGGGGAATATAATTCTAAGTGAGCTTGCAGGAAAGTCTCCCATGCCACAGAAGTTGCTGCCCAGGGAACTGCCTGTCAAGTGGAAAGCCATGGTTTCCATGCCGCCTCCAGAGCCTCATTATGACCTGCCTCTTTCCCCACTCAACCCACTTCTGAATGCATGTCTTGAAAGAGTGTGTCTGATTGGCACACACTAAGCCATCACCAGAACCCTGGCTGCGAGGGAGTCTGGGAAACATAGGTCTTGGCATTTAGCCTCTGAAGAGCAAAATGGTACACTAAGTAGCTTCTCTGATGTGAGTTAGAGAATCAGCCTCAAATATCAAAGTCCAAACATTACATGGTGATGAGGGTATGTATACTCTTTCCTCCTGTGCAAAAGCACCAACCCAGGAGAGAGGGAAGCCCCCGTCAACTCCTTTCTGCCATATGCCTGCTGCATTTCATCTTGTCCAAACATCTGTTTCACCTGCTAACTTCCTGACCATGCTGGACACTAATTGACTCCAGTGTGTGTTCTCCCTTCCTTGCTTCCAACCCCCACAGCAGACTGGTCCCTTTTCCTTGTCAGCAAAAGCCAGCTTATGTCAGGGTGTGCCCAGGACCTCTTGCAGCTAAGGATAGACTTGCCACTTCGTTCTGGCCAGGAAGATTGAAGGAGCAGTTTCATAGGGGAGGCTTCTAGGAAAGCCATTGCTTTCCTGATGAAAAGGGACAGACTGAGCTGGCATTTCCTGTGGAGAGTTGCCCTTTCTTTTTCTTTCTTCCTGCCTGGAAACGTGAGCAAATTACCAGGAGGTGGTGCACCCGTCCAGGGAGCATGTGAGCCAAAGCCACATGCCGAGAATCAGAGGAGGAATCGGGAAGCAGCCTGTGTCCTGGTGGCACAGGAGAGATGTCTGACTTCGGCTGCCTGCTTATGGACTTACTGTGATACCAGAAAAATAAAACCAATTTAGATAAGTTTTTCTGTTCAGTTTTCGGGTTTTGATATCCACAGACCCCAAAGGGTCTTCTCTAGGGTCAGTCCTTGTATACCAGCCCCATGGCTGATGGAATTTTAGGGCCGGAAGAGAGTAAGAGGTCACCTGGCTATAGTCATATATTGCCTTGCAGTTTATCAACATCCAGGTGTATATGCCTAGTCTACACTGTCAGATTTAAGCTCCCTGTAGATGGGGATTATATATAAAATATATGTAATAATATATACTATATATCTATATATCAATATAGATAAAATGCTTAATATTAAAAATGTTTATCAAACCCTCGCTAAGTGAATGAATTCACAGATCCTTTGACAATGTCTGTGGGACACTTACTTTTAAAAATTGAAAAAATTTTTTTTGCAAAAGAACTCAAATGGATTTATTAAAAATGTATTTACGGCATATCCGACATTTGAGAGCAAATATTCTATTCTGCATACATCATTTTTTAAAATTGAAGTAGAGTTGATTTACAATGCTGTATTAGTTTCAGGTGTACAGAAAAGTGATTCAGTTATACATATATATATTCTTTTTCAGATTCTTTTCCATGATAGTTATCATAAGATATCGAATATAGTTTCCTGTGCTCTACAGCAGGTCCTTGTTTTTATCTGTTTTATATCTAGTGGCGTGTATCTGTTAATCTGAAACTCCTAATTACCCCTCCCCGCATTTACCCCTCGGTAACCATAGGTTTGTTTTCTATGTTTGTGGAGCACTTACTTTGGAACGTATACTCGTATTAAGAATTTGGAGAAGCTAGAAAGAAAAAGAAGAAAAATCCTATGGAGAGGTGAAATTCTTTTATTCTTTCTTAGATTTATTGTGCAAAACTTGATTTATCTATTGCTGTATACAAAAACCAGCTTCAAATTTGTGGCTTCAAGCAACCCTCATATTATTTGTTCTTGATTACATGGGTCAGGAGCTCCAGTCAGGTGGCTCTTCCGGTTCAGGTGATGTTGGCTGGGGTCACTCGATAGGTTGCATTCGGTTGCTGCCTGTGTTGGGCTGACAGGTCCTAGAAGGTTCCATTCACAGGCACCTGGGCGTCCCTCCTCAAGGCCACCCTTTCTCACTTGCTGCTTTGGGCTGCCTCACAGCATGGTGGCGGCAGGAGAGCTGGGGTTCTTCGATGGTGCCTGGCTTCTAAGAGGGAGAGTTGAAAGTGGCAAAAGCTGGAGACTTCAGGGTCAGCCTGGGAATGTACAGCACGTCATTTCTGCTGCATTCCGTTGGTCAAGAAGGCTCACTTCGTGGACCCTGCTCAGATTCAGGGGAAGGACCAAGGTTCTCTACCTCTTAATGGAGGAGAAGCAAGGTCACACTCCTAAAGGATGGTAGATAGTACTGCTGTCATCTTAAGAGACAAATCTGCCTTGCTACCCTTTACCTCCCTACAGGTCCAGATTACCCTACAAATCACCTCATTTGACAGTTTTTACATGGGAGGAAGAATTAATATTTGTAGGATTCATACTATATGCAGAGTGCTGTGCTAACTCCCTTCACACAGTATTTCTTGTTCACTGTTACTTTAATTGTCAAAGTAATATTCTTTGGACCTAATCTCTGGGTTCATTTGAGCCATCTGTTGATGGTAAGTAAGTAGCCATTGAGTCCATAAAGCAAGGTGCACGAGGAGTCGCTGAGAGGTGGGACTTATCTGGCTGTCTTCCCTATGCAGAGATAACCCTAAATGTTTTCTCTTTATCTCTGGGGATCACAGGTTACCGACTTGCATTCCTAAAAGAGCTCACTTCAAACTCTTGTTCCTTCAGCTCCCAGGGCGGGGATATGGAAGCTTATCTCTTGAGAGATTCTTTTATTATTGAAAAGAAACCATTTCTATGCCTCTGGGTGCCCAATTAAAACTTGTACAGACAGAAGATATTGGAGGGGCAGCTCCCTGGCCACTCCCACCTATTCAGTTGTAAAATACCCTTCCAGAGCTATTCAGAACTGCAGACTCCATCGTTGCCTCACGATGTCTGCACAAGAACTGATGACAGACACACCCAGAGGCTTACGGGTGTTTGTGCTAAACGGCAGCCCCTGCGGGGATCGTCTTATTTTATCCCTTTTGAAAGTCTTGACTGGGATTCAAGAGGAAAGAAAAAAAACGTAAGCTGCGTGTGCACCAGAGCAACTGCGCTGTAGTAAAACAGCAGATGCAGGAACACTTCATTCACCAAAGGCTCACCAGAAGCCAGAGGAAAGTTGTGACATGGGTGGAGTCAGAGGCAAGTGGAAAGTTCTGGAACCTTCTAGCTCCCCAGTAAGACTTCAGGGATGTCGGGGAAAAGTCGGGAGAGGTTCCTCATTTCCAAGAGGTGTAACTTGCTAAGAAACACCTTTGAAAACCTCAACCCACTTTAGGGGTAATTCAGTTATTTTGAACCATTATTCTTCAGATGGGGACACAGAGGCCCAACGAGTGAGGTGACTGGATGGGGTCAGTGCCCTGGCCTGTGGCAGAGCAGCGTCTGCACCCAGTTTGCCTAATCTCCCGTTCAGATCTCTTCCAGACACTGTGTCCCCTCTGACTTTGACTTTTCGACCTGATTGGCTTTACCATGTGATGTTGAAATGGGGAAATAGAAGCTCCCTCCTGCTCGGGGCTTGGATAGCAGGGATAAGGGGGGTGACACGTACCAAAGGGGGTTGCACAGGGTCAGGGGCTTCCAGAGGGTTATGAGGCAGCCTCAGGCTGGAAGGTGGGTGCATGGGGGTCTCTAACCGCCCCTCCCCTCACTGAGGGGAGAAGGGAGCTGCCTTCCTGCAAGAACACCTGCGCAGAGCCTGCATCCATGCTCTGCGCGGGGCAGGGAAGGTGCTGCCACAGTTGGACCCTCGGAGACGCCCGTGTCCCTCATCCTTGGAATCTGATCTCCCAGCAGATGTAGACAGAAAGCTGGAAAGTCTCGTGGATGAGGTCCTGGTCAGATCCATCTGTGTGAAACGTGGCAGAACAGGAAAAGGAGGTGGGAGGCTAGCCGTGGGCACAGTTGTGCAGGAAAGGATCGTCATTAATCTGAGATCACAGAGTATCTCATTTGTGTCTCCCTGTATCTGTGAGTGGATGGGTATGTGAGATATTGAAAACTGTATGGCTCAGAGCAGAATCGCCCTAGCCTGGCTTTGTTTGGGACTGTGGGTTAGCAGAGGAAGAGATGAAAGACTCTGAGTCAGGGTCTGGGGGAGGGGTGGGGTGGAGGGAGAGGGAGGGGGGAGCCAGGAAGAGGAACTTAGAACTCGAGCTTCGGAAATAGCCCGGGGGCTTTTAAGCAAAGACGGCCCACTATTTTAAGATGCCAGGAAACCTGGTCTGCTATCCCCTTTGGGCTCCTAAATATTCAGTCAGATCTGTGCTCAAGTCACCGGCCTTGTTGGGGGTGGGAGGTACGATGGATACAAAGGAAAGGGGTGGAGTTCTCTTGAGGGGGAGACAGACCCCAAGATGCTCCTTTAGCCAGATTCGTTCAGTGGAAGCAGAGCTCCTGGGAATCACCCACTGCTTGAGGAGCTCACTGCCGGGGAAGGAGGGTCAAGTGAATGTTGTCTCCACCCTAAGGGCCCAGGGCCCCCAGTGAAATACTCCTATTGTTCAGAAGCCTGGTACAGTTTATGACAGAGTCCTGAGGTCCATGGCTGTCCTTACAGAGCGAGGTCTTAGCCAAGACAAGTCCTGGCTGGGTAGACACTCCTTGCACCAAAAGGCAGGAATTCTGTACCAACTATTTCTCAACAGAACTTCATAGCTGGCATATCCTCCCCACTCCTCTCTCTCTTTTTTTTCCTACCTCCTCCCCAGTTATATAATTCTGGTTACAAATAGTTTATGAAGTCCAACCTTCTCTTCAAAGCCTCCATATCCGTTAGAAATGAGTTTGTATGCAAGTAACAGAACATGCAACAGTGGCCTAAACCAACAGGGCTGAGTTTCTCACAGAGCAGGACATGTGGAATCAGCAAGCCAGGGCCAGCACAGTGGCTCACCAGTGTCACCAAAGCTCTTTGCACTCCACCGTCCTTAACATGTTGGTATGCAGGGTCACAGTCACAAGGTGGTTGCCCCAGTGCCGGCCATAAAGCCCACGTGTGAGTTAGAAGGGGAGGTGTCCTTGTAAGGCCAACTGGCCCGAGGCAGGGGAACACAATCAGGTTGCATCAGACCGAAATTCTCCGGACCACCCAGTTCCAGAAACTGACCTGGAGACTTTCCAGACCACCCAGTTCCAGGAACTGACCTGGGGACTTTGAACCCGGCCCAGCCTTCCCGCCTTTCGAGGGGCGGGACTAACGGTCCACCAGGATACCCGAAAAGACCACCAAATAAGGAATACCCTGCACCCTCCCAGATTCACCACATCCCTTTCCCTTCTTCCCCTATAAAATCTTGCCCAACCCTCGCCCGGGTGCGACTTCTCTGGCCCCTTTCTCTGGGACCAGTGACCCTCGCCCAGGAGCGCTCCCTAATAAAGCTCACTTGAAGTTTTCCTCTGTTTCGCGGTGCCGTTTGTTAAGATCCGACCTTACAGTCATCTTTGTCGCTTTCATCAGGAAAGCAAAAGCTTTTCCAGAGGTGATCCCAGACCCCAGCATTACGGTCACATCTTTGTGGTAATTAGTGCTTACCCAGGACACTGCAAAATCAGTTCCCTACATTCTTAAGCGTCCTGGCAATTAGGTTGAAATGCAAGTTCTGTCCAACAGACAGGGAGCAAAATGACACAAGACACTTTACAGCCATGAGTGTTAAAAGCCTGAAATGTCCTCCATCTTCCTCTTCCCTTTGTTGGCAACTTTGGGAACTGAATGTTCCAGACCGGGCAGCTGCAAAATAGTAAAATTCCATCCAGCTGGGTCCCTGAGGGACATGGTGGAACAGAGACCCCAGTAGACCCCCCAGGGGCATGCAACTTGCGTGAGAAATCAACCCTGTTGTGCTAAACTGCTACATGTCAGGGTTAATTTGTGACCACAGCATAACTTAGCCTATGCTGGCTTACACAGTCTTATCCTCCAAAACTCCATCCTACGGCTGCCTCTTGCTGACGGAGACTGGGAACATGAGCCTTTGGGTCTTTCGGTCTCCACCTGGAGTCAGGCAGCAGAGCAGTGTGTTGGGGACTGGTGTTAGGTTTGCCTGATCATAACGCCCACCGTAGCTTCCCAGGTTGGTCCTGAAGTTCTGTACCCGTGTGGCTAAGATCTGAAAGCAAGAGATACAGATTAAAATACACACACACACACTCCCACACATACACGCACACTCCCACACATACACGCACAGTCTCTCACACAAAAACACACTCTCTGGCACAAACACCCACATACTCACACAGAGATACACACACAGACACACACTCAGACACATGTGACAACATGATCTCTCAACCACGAAGAAAAGTTTGAAAGAAAAAGTGTTATTTTCCTGTCACCTCTTTAAACTTGCTTTCTGATTTTGGAAAAAACCACAACCTCTCAACGTTGAGGTTTTCCAGCTCATGATCCAGATAAAGAATGATTGTATTAAAATAATGTCAGGCAGACGTGGCAAGGTGGGCACAGGAAGGCAAACCTACCATTGGTTTGGAAACAACCCTCCGAGTCTGGGATGAGGAGAAAAGATGGAGATGAAATCATTGCTGTGCTGTGAGAATGTGGGGCTGGATGCTAAACTTGGCTGACGTCTTGAAGACAAGGAAGGGGAAGTTCATGATACCTGTGAGGTCAGTGACTTAAGACCGAATGGTAGGGAAAGACCTTGGGGATTTCAGCAAAATTCTCAATTCAAAGAGTGAGAGAAGGCGGATGAGTCACGTGGGCGGAGCAGCCTGACGAGCTGACGGCAGGCCAGGAGCAGGGAGCGCTGGCTGGGGAGCTGTGTGGGCAGAGTCCCGGGAACTGCTGGTGACGGACGTGCCACGCATGTTCTTACCAGGGGGGCGCGAACTGGGCCCAGGGCAAAGGCGGTCGCTTCTCCAGCGGCCCTGGTCTTCTGTGGATGTAGCCAGTGAAGCCAAACCAGGAGAGGTCTGGGTTGGGGGCCTGGAAAGCCAGGTCCGTCTCCCAGGACACAACACCCCGACGCACAGAGATTTTTGCCCCCAGGGTCCCTTGTCTTGCAGTGAAATGCTTTGTGCCCTTCGAAGCCACTGTGGGTTGTCAAGGTAGTGAGGCGGGGCAGGGTGAGGTAGATGTTGAGGAAGTCCCCTGACCTTCCTGCTTTGGGAGACAAGAGGAGTGCATCTTGGGAACAGCAGCAGACCAGCTCAGCCTCCCCTGGCTTGGGCCCCTGGGGCGAGCTCTAATAAGAAGCCGAGGCCACTTCCGGCCTCCATCTCTTGTCCTCCAGCCTCGGGGGACACAGCTGACCCTGTAGGTGTGCAGCCTCACGTGGTCCCTCACGTGGTCCCTCACGTGGTCCCTCACGTGGCATCCAGAAGACCCAGGCCGAGAGCCAGATGTTTCCAGTGCTGGCCTGGGCTTTGTCAAGCTCGGAGTGAGCTCACCCAGGGCTGTGGGCAGGCAAGAAGGAAAGGGCATCTGAAGCAAGATCTGAAGAAGACCCTCAGTGTTGGAACACAAGAAATACCTTCCTATCTGGCCCCCTTCCCCAACCATATTCTTCCCTAAAAAGTCACATTTCAGGAAGAAATATTTTGAGACAGTACGGGGGAAGGGAAGAGATCAGCTGAAATAGAGCATGAGGTGACATCACATCTATGGGTTTTGTGTGCAGGAGAACAGACAGGGAAGGGGCACTTCCCGCGCCCCCCCCACCCCACCCCGAGTCTGCACCTGCCCTGGGTCTGAGGTCACTTGGGGTTCCATCCATGACCTGACACATCGCAGTGTGGCTCTTTTAAATTGCCTGATTCTTATGTTTATTTTACAAGATATTTTCTGGGCAAATCTTAGCTGTACCACTTTTTAAAAAAAATTATTTTATTTAAGTCTAGTTGCTTTACAAATGTTGTGTTAATTTCTGCTGTATAGCACTGTGATTCAGGTATGCATATATATATATATAATGTACATATATATACATTCTTTTTCATATTCTTTTCCCTTATGGTTTATCACAGGATATTGAGTATGGTTCCCTGTGCTGTGCAGTATGACCTTGTTGTCTATCCATTCTATATATAAAACTTTGCATCTGCTAATCCCAAACTCCCAATCTATCCCTTCCCCCACCTCCACTGGCAGCCACAAGTCTGTTCTCTATGTCTGTGAGTCTGTTTCTGTTTTGTAGATAGGTTCATTTGTGTCATATTTTAGATTCCACATATAAGTGATATCATATGGTATTTGTCTTTTTCTTTCTGACTTACTTCGTTTAGCATGATAATCTCTAGGTCCATCCATGTTGCTATAAATGGCATTATTTCATTGTTTTTTACGGCTGAGTAGTATTCCATTGTATACATGTACCACATCTTCTTTAAACACTCATCTGTCGATGGACATTTAGGTTGTTTCCATGTCTTGCCTATTGTAAATAGTGCTGCTATGAACATAGGAGTGCATGTGTCTTTTTGAACTATAGTTTTGTCCAGATATATGCTTAGGAGTGGGACTGCTGGATCTTATGGCAACTCTATTTTTAGTTTTTTTGAGGAACCTCCATACTGTTTTCCATAGTGTCTGCATCAACTTACATTCCCCCCAAGAGTGTAGGAGGGTTCCCTTTTCTCCACACCCTCTCCATTAGCTGTACCGCTTCTATGTCAAGTTGACCTCTCCTTTTCACTCAAGGACACCAAAGTGAAATAACTTCATGGTGACGGATGCAAGACACCCCTCCAAGGATGGCTCCTTCCTCATGGAATATTCCACCTGGGGAAGGCGGAAGATTTTGTTACATCTGCCCAGATGAAGACGTTCATAGTCCCCCAGTTCTGGGCCTTGTCTGTCCGATGTGTTCATGTGCCTGGCATGCCATGCATCTGTGGAGTTGGGGGTGTTAGAATACGCTCATCCCGGAGAGCAGGGCTCCGGGTAGCAAACCACCAGGATTGCGTGTGGAGCGGAGCCTCAAAGGCCATCAACACACCACTGTGCTCCCAGTCCTGTGAATATCAGTTTAAAGATTTTAACAAAACAATGGAAAAATTATTAACAGAAAGCTGAGCTCTGAGTCTGGAGCCAGACAGCCAATACTCTAGGCCGTTTCTTTAGGGCCTGTGACAGAGGCCCCATGGGATAGGAGTCAATTCCCTGCACCTCACTCTTTCCAGAGAGGGATATGAAAACACACCTGGAAAACTCTCCTTTTGCTCACCCAGGTTTGAATTTTCCTTTAGTCGCCTGGGCACAAAAATGATGGTACATTCATCATGAGATTCCAGAACCCCGCAGGACATCAGAGATGCTGGCTGATTTTTCTTCTAAGTCCCAAATAACCCACTATGGGTAAGTCTGGCACCCGTGTCCAGGACCGGGTTTTCTATCAAACTAGGACCCCTGCCCACACCCCTATCCTGGCCTCCTCCTTTCCTTCACAAGGTCCTGGGAACATACAGAAACACGAGAAAAGTGAGAGCAGCACACTTCCCAAACTTATGTGAATCCTGGGGATCTTGTAAAATGGGGATTCCGATCCGGTAGTTCTGGGCTTGGTCTGAGACGGTGGATTTCTAATATGCTGCTGGGCCCATGGACCACACTTTGAGTAACAAGGGTTAGTGCAGTGGTTCTGAAAGGTGGTCCCCAACGAGCAGCCACATCAAAGAGCTGAATGTTAGAAATGCATGTTCTCAGGCCCCTCCCAGACATACTAACTCAGAAGCTGTGGGGCTGGGGCCCAGGCATCTGTGTTTTAACAAGTCTCCCACCCCACCCCCTGGGATTCTCTCTCTTTCTTTTTTCTTTGTCATAACTCGCAGCATGTGGGATCTTAGTTCCCTCACCAGGGATCGAACCCGCATCCCCTGCATTGGAAGTACGGAGTCTTAAACACTGGACCACCAGGGAAGTCCCTACCCCCCTGGGATTCAGATGCAAGCCTGACTGCTGAGTTTTGGGAACCACCAGGTTATAGTAAGTTGCAGTATAACCATCTGGCCACAGTAGGGTTTAAACTAGCTGGGCTGGGGGGGGGAGAGGTGGCCCATTTACTGCATAAGCTGGCCCTGTGAAGGACAATTAGGGGCTCCTAGACAGAGCAAAGGGCTGTGCAAAGGCCCCGAGAGGAACATGGAGGCTGGGGATGGGGAAGGGAAGGGGGCTGAGGAATAGTCTAGAACATTCTTTCAGGCCAACCCAGCCACAGGTACAGAGTTTTCCTCGGCACCTGGCCTTTCGTGGTTAAGCATCACTACCTCACCCCGCTGCTCTTTACCAACAGAAAGATAAGAACTCAGCAGCCAGGGTCCCTCTTCCTGTCCCCGGCTGTTTTTAAGCTCATCTGCCTTCCTGGAGAGGAAAGCTTCTGATACGGAAAACGATCCCCAGTCTGATAAGTTCAAGATGGTGTCCAGAACTGAAATTTTCACTTGGGGATGGCGGGACTCAGCAATCCCCCTTTCCCCAGGGTGCTGAAGCAGGGAGCGTGAGCCGGTCAGGAGTGAGGGGGAGAGGCTGGGGCAGAGGGAGGGCAGCGTCAGGAGATGCCGTTGTGGTTTCCTTGGTTGATGTCGTCTCACAGGAAGGAGGATGGTTCCTGTCTCTGTTTTAGGTCCCTGTAGGCCTGCAGACACTCTTCCCCCAAGTATCGCCAACTGCAGAGAATGTGTGTGTGTGATTCCAGGACCTGGGGGAATAGCCAGGGGCAGCTAGGGAAAGCTGATACTGTCTGGATTTTATCTTTGAAAAGTGTGCCTATTTTCTCCTATTAAATAATAAATGTTTGTATTCATGTAAGATATGGCCCAATGCTGAGGAAAATAAATAATCCTGTTATCCCACGGTTACATCCCAGGGAGTATGCACATTGCCCTTGGAAGAGAACAGGCCCAGGCAGAGAACACATTGTTTTCTGAATAAGTGTTTTCACAGAGGGGACGTTTTAGAGGAAGGATGAAATCTACCTTCTTTGCGGTGAGCACACAGGGGTTGGGGTGAGGGCAGCGTGTTTGGGGGCGTCCTGTGACCAGAGAGTGGGGAAGTTCTCTTCAGCCCAACAAGCCCGGTTCCCAGAATCCCTCGTGCCCAGGGAAGCAGGCCTGGCAGCCTCAGGGGGGCCACCAGCAGGTCCTGGGGTTCACACTCCATCCTGAGGGGCTACCGTGCTAGAAAAGTGCTCAGTTTTCGGAGAACTGAGCAGCAAGGTGAGCTCTGACAACCTGGGCGATCCCCGTCCTGAGGATACACACCGGCTGCCTTGTCTCGGCGCCCAAGTGCGTGGGCCTGAGCCTGAGCCCGATCAGCTGGGGAAGGAGGATGGGCTGCCGGGCGGGGGACTGGAGCAGCTAGTTCGCGGAGCATTTCCAAAAGGTCACGCTTGCTCAGAAGCACCAGACAGGAAGCAGGGCGATCCGCTTCAATCTGTAAGGAAAGGACGATTCGTAGGTGGTTTGTGTCTGCAGAGCAATCTCAGGGCTTCTGGTATCAGGTTCTTCACCTCCTAACCTCCTCCCCCCCCACCCCCCCACCCCCCACAGCTCGGGTTCTGGAGTCACCAGCGTGGCCAGACGCACCGTATTGCTAAGCACGTAATCCATCTCCTAAACCCTCATTAACATCTAAACGTTAGAATATAAAAGCTGACTTGCAAAACTTTGGGCAAGCAGGATTGTACCTAAAGCACCAACAAGTGAATTAGTTAAGAGGCAAGAGAGATGCCCCGGTGACGCAGGGGGTGGGCTGCCCTCCAACTCCCAGGGTCCAGGCAGCTGCCGCCGTCTGGCCCCGCCAGGACCAGAGGGCACAGAGGGATGCCAGAGACACCCTTCCCTTCGGCCGAGGGACAGCGGAGGCCACAGGGCTGGGAGCCAGTTCAGGGCACACTGTGGGGAGGAGGCCGCCCACCCAGAGAGGCCCCTGCCTGGGACGAGGGCACGGGAGCCCCGTCGAACCGGCTTAGGAAATCCCAGCTCCAGGCTGGCCTTGGTTTGGGTGGACTGAGGGCCTCAGGGAGCTCCCCAAAATGCTGACAACCATGCTTTGAAAAGGCAAAAATTCCAGCAGCAACCCTTCCTGCTTCTGACCCTCTCACCCTCGGCTCCGGGAGCGGATTTCTGTCACGAGAAATGTATGTTCATTTATAACAGATGGGGCGCGTGGACTTTCGGGAAATGGATTTATGGCTTTGGGCCCAGCCCCAGCTCTCTGAATGTCGGGCCCTCCGGGAGGTCACCGGCCTTCCTTTCTGGAAGGGGCCTGGGGCATCATGGCCTTGTGTTGGGACAGGAGCAGGGCGGCGTCCACACCACACCCTCTGACCTTGTGACATTCAGCAAGCGAGAGGAGGAGCAGAAAGTGTTTGATCAAAACTCGCCCTGCTGCTGTGCAGCTTCTGAAGTTGATGGAACACAGGTTCTGAATCGTAAAAAAAAATCAAAGAGATAGAGTAATTGACCGCAAGTCGTATTCTCCCCGTTCATTATATCCAGGAAGGTGCATTTTCTTCATGTTCTCACTTTCAAGTGCATCCACATCCCCTGAAGGGCTTGTTAAAACAAGTCTCCGCCCTCAGGATTCCTGACTCAGGAGGTCCGGGTTGGCCCTGAGAATCTGCACTTCCAGCAAGTTCCCAGGTGAGACTGACGCTGCTGCCCAAGGACCGCAGCTGAGAACCGCCCTTTGCAGCTGACGGTGCCCCCGTGGCCCGTGTTCCTGCCACATCCCCTCTTATTTCCGTCTCCCAAGGCTACTTAGACCGCGCGGGAGTGGGCCCTGTTTCTGCAGAGGCAGGTCCTAAATCGGGAATTGGGGTCGTAGAGGGGCTCCAGTGTCCACTGAGGCCACCAAGGAGGCATCGCAAGGGCAAGGCCCCACCCTGGCCAACCAGATGACCTTTCACACCTGGGACGCGAGTGGGAAGTGGTAGCAAGGCCAGCAGCGGCTTGGGGGCAGAGGTCCTCGTCCAGCCACTCAAGAACCTCAGCTCTTCCCCTCCAAGTGCAAGTTTCCACAGCAATACCACCCTTTTATGTACAGGAAAGAAGCTTTAGGGAGAGATGCAGGCAGAGAGGGGATTTATCTGAGAAACAGAGTTTTTATTTTTCCAAGGAAGGTAAAAGCAATTTTTGAAATTATCGGGTGGAATTAAGCGTTTAAGTACAATGAACATTAGCTATTAGCTAGTTTCTCCGCAAACCAGTGAATAGTGGCTTAATGGGTAGATTAGTAATACACAGAATAGAGAAATATTGTCCCCTCTAAATACAAGTCTTGGAATGAGTTGGCTTTTTTATGTCACTGCCCTTGCTTTGGCGGGTGGCCATGTCTCCAGAAGCCCGACCCACCACCAACCAGTACTCATGATATTAATGGCAAATGTCCATGGAGATTTAGGGGAGGGTGAATCATTTTCTGCTGTCTTGTTTTCAGCAGTTTGGGAGAGAGTGTTTTACCCAGAAAATGGGGAATAAGTGTCATATGTGACCAGTCTTAACTCTAGAGAAACCCCACCAAAAAAGCCCTCTGATTTTCCACTCTTGAGCACCCCGCTCCCAGGCCTCTTGGGGTCTGCAAGGATGGATCAGTGACGGGGTGCATCCCAGGAACTGAACACCTTAATCTGTGGAAGAGTTATTTAGAAGTGCGCATCTATGTTTTGGAAGATGTCTTCCAAACACAGCAAAAAATGGAGACAGATTGGATCACCTCCTAAAGCCCCCCCAGTTGCAGAGAACAGGAAGGAGGGGGCACCACCTCCCACACAGCTGGAATTTTCCTGAAAGCACTGTTGGCAGGCTTCCTGCCAAGCTCAGGTCTTTAATTCCTTTCTATTGCCCTATTTTTTCCAGTATCGTTCCATGTAATGCTTACTGACCAAAAAAAAAAAAAAGTTAAGCCAGTTAGCTAGAAAGTTCTAGATCGCCTTCTACTTCCAGATGTGAGAAAAATCTCTGAGATGTTACTGCCTTTGCACTTCACACTATCCTGCCTTAAGTAATGAGCAGTTTTATGGATAATTTCTGAGCCTATATTCCAATAAAGATGAGGCAAAGCACTTCTGGTGGTTTTTTGTTTTTTAGGTTTTAGTGTAGTTGATTTACAACGTTGTGTTAATTCAGGTTGTTTTTAATCAGTGGTAGAGCGGCAGGCAAGCTGCTGGTGCCGTATTTGAGAGCTTAGGGCTGCCTGAGGAAAAGTCCAGTGACACTGGGCTGAGCTGTCCACTCAGCGTGATTCCTGGAGAATTTTCTCCAGCCTGGCTGCGACTGTGCTAACGACCGACAGGGCTGACTTGATTTTATATCATTGGCAGGTTTTCCAGAGGC
The DNA here is from genome assembly GCF_003676395.1 of Aethalodelphis obliquidens. NCBI lineage: Eukaryota > Metazoa > Chordata > Mammalia > Artiodactyla > Delphinidae > Aethalodelphis > Aethalodelphis obliquidens. The sequence continues at coordinate 3,695,738 of NW_020837946.1, forward strand.
CCCGAAGCCGTGCCCTGTGCTGTGATGCTAACAGGCAGCTAGAAAGGTATTGCCTCCCACCTGGTTTGGAATCTCTTCCCCAGCTGCGAATATTGTATCATGGCTACCGATCTCTTTGCAGAATAAACACCAGCTAGAGTCGCTGCCTGTCTTCTGAGTGAGGCAGCCACGCCTACTACAATCCTGCTAAATGCCAGGCCACCCACCCCACGGGGCTGCGTTGAGGCCCAATAGTGCAGACACACGGGTCTGCTCGAATGGGGGGGAGGCTGCCTCACACCCCAGTGGGCACGAAGGGAGCTAGATGTCAAATGACCTGCACGTGGTCTGTCAAAATGCATGCTTCCCTCTATGTGTTCCAGAAAGAGCTGGACGATTTCTCCTACCATACCCTGCATTTCAAACCCAACCCTGGGCTTGGCTAAAAGATAAAATGCACGAATCTGAACCCAAGTCTGCTGTAACAAATAGTCCAAGGGCGAATGAGGGGCCTCCGCAGGCGGGAAGTTCAGGAAGGTGAGCGTAGCTCCCCACGTCCTCCATCCATCCCATATGTCCAGGAGGCGGGGAGGTCACACTCTGAGCAGGAGGTCAGGAGGCCAATCAGAGAGAGGCTGTGGCAGGCCAGGCCTTAGCTGGCAATGCTGATGGGAATTAAGGTGCACGGTGGCAGGACTAGGAAAGTCGGAACAAGGGCCCGGACCCAGGGAAGACGTGGCTTCACAGCCCCTCCGCAGATCAGGGAGAGGGGGCGTCAGGCCACAGGGCCGGGCTGAAGGACAAGATACAGAGGGAGGTCAGAACCCAGTGTGCCCAGGCAAGGAGACGTCACCCAGCCCTCAGGGGCCCAAGGACACGAGATGGAGACACTCTTCTTACTGGCATTAGTGGGGGCCTGGCACAGAGGCCTGTGTGCACGAGGCTTCCCTCCCCAGAGAGAATCGCAGGTTTGAGACAGAAATCTCAGGACTGTGCTGATGCCTGCTGTTTACCACGGGGCAAGTCAGCCAGACTCTTCTGGCGCATTCCTCGGGGTGTTTAGCTTAGGACTGATGATTCGCTGGCTTACGGGACACGTTGGGATTCTGTAAGGAAACACTTGGAATTCTTGTGCAGCTTTGGGGCCAAGAACAGAGAAGGTCCCTGCTGACCTCCTGGGTTGTTATGAGTTGAGTTGTAGCTCCCAAAATTCATATGTTGACGTCCTAACCCCAGTACCTCAGAACGGGACTGCATCTGGAGATAGGTAATTAAGTTAAAATGAGGCCATTAGGGTGGGCCCGAATCCAAGGTGTCTGGGGTCCTTAGAAGAGGAGGAAATTGGACACAGGCACACACACACAGATGACCACGGGGGGGCACTTGGAGAACACGACCATCTGCCAGCCAAGGAGAAAAGCTCAGAGGGAACCGACCCTGACAGCACTCCGATCTCAGACCTCAATCCTCCAGAATCAGGAGAAAATAAACGTCTGTTCTTTGAGCCCCCTAGTCTGTGGTACTCGTCATGGCAGCCCGAGCTGTAACACACGAATGGTCTCTTGTTCCTGAATTTGTAGTGAGAAAAGATTTGTGACATTCCGGAGACCCCAGCACTTTTTGATATTCGCATGAAATCTTCATTTTTTTTTTAGGAAACGCTCAAGCTGTAACGGCACGCACTTAATCTCCCCTAATGAAGCCTCCTTCTCCCACTAACTCCAATGACCAGTGTCATCTATTCCAGAACCAGAGCACAGACACTTCCGGGATGATCCAGAGGACCACTTCCCTCTCCTCCTAACTGCTGGGAAATGGTGTAATGACAACAGAAATGTATTACCCCAGACCAGGCAAGGACTGTCAACACAATAACTTATTTAGAGCTTGGCTTTTGGTTGGGAGAAGACAGTGTGAAGGGTGAATGAAAGGCATTACTATTCCAGTTTAAAAATATATGGCATAGGGCTTCCCTGGTGGCGCAGTGGCTGAGAGTCCGCCTGCCAATGCTAGGGGACACCGGTTCGTGCTCCGGTCCGGGAGGATCCCACGTGCCACAGAGCGGCTGGACCTGTGAGCCATGGCCGCTGAGCCTGCACGTCCGGAGCCTGTGCTCCGCAACGGGAGAGGCCACAGCGGTGAGAGGCCCGCGTACAGCAAAAAAAAAAAAAAAAAAAAAAAAAAATATATATATATATATATATATGGCATAAACATGACGATCTCATTCAATGGAAATCTTTCTTTGTTAAGAATAGCCTACAATACATTGGACGTTTGGCCAGAAAAAAATCTTTTAGAGCTTTTGAGTAGCTGTTTAAAAGGCCTGGATAGCCAAAAATAGACCTGCAAATGCAGACGACAGATGGAAAGGAAGTCTGCTTGGAACTGTGCCATGAGCCAGGTCCAGAGGCCTCCAAAGGCTGACACCCCTAAATCTTCATGTCACGAGCCAGGTGGAACACCTACAGGGCACACCTTCGTCAACAATCCTGTGCGTGAGAATGGAACCACTTCTTACTTTATTTATTTTATTCTTCAATTTGTTAATATGGTGTATCACATTGATTGATTTGCGTATATTGAAGAATCCATGCATCCCTTGGATAAATCCCACTTGATCATGGTGTATGATCCTTTTAATGTGTATGATCACATTAAAAGGACCATGGTGTATGATCCTTTCATATTTTCTATTTCTTTCTGGTTCAGTCTTGGAAGGTTATACCTTTCTAAGAATTTGTCCATTTCTTCCAGGTTGTCCATTTTATTGGCATAGAGTTGCTTGTAGTAGTTCTTAGGATGCTTTGTATTTCTGTGGTGTCTGTTGTAACTTCTCCTTTTTCATTTCTAATTTTAGTGATTTGAGTCCTCTCCCTCTTTTTCTTGAGGAGTCTGGCTAATGGTTTATCAATTTTGTTTATCTTCTCAAAGAACCAGCTTTTAGTTTTATTGATCTTTGCTTTTGTTTTTTTTTTGTTTCTATTTCATTTATTTCTGCTCTGATCTTTATGATTTCTTTCCTTCTGCTAACTTTGGGTTTTGTTTGTTCTTCTTTCTCTAGTTCTTTTAGGTGTAAGGTTAGATTGTTTATTTGAGATTTTTCTTGTTTCTTGAGGTAGGCTTGTATTGCTATAAACTTCCCTCTTAGAACTGCTTTTGCTGCATCCCATAGGTTTTGGATCATCGTGTTTTCATTGTCATTTGTTTCTAGGTATTTTTTGATTTCCTCTTTGATTTCTTCAGTGATCTCTTGGTTACTTAGTAATGTATTGTTTAGCCTCCATGTGTTTTTGTTTTTTACATATTTTTCACTGTAATTGATTTCTAATCTCATAGCGTTGTGGTCAGAAAAGATGCTTGATATGATTTCAATTTTCTTAAATTTACTGAGGCTTGATTTGTGACCCAAGATGTGATCTATCCTGGAGAATGTTCCATGTCCACTTGAGAAGAAAGTGTAATCTGCTGTTTTTGGATGGAATGTCCTATAAATATCAATTAAATCTATCTGGTCTATTGTGTCATTTAAAGCTTGTGTTTCCTTATTAATTTTCTCTTTGAATGATCTGTCCATTGGTGTAAGTGAGGTGTTAAAGTCCCCCACTATTATTATGTTACTGTCAATTTCCTCTTTTATAGCTGTTAGCAGTTGCCTTATGTATTGAGGTGCTCCTATGTTGGGAGCATATATATTTATAATTGTTATATCTTCTTCTTGGATTGATCCCTTGATCATTATGTAGTGTCCTTCCTTATCTCTTGTAACATTCTTTATTTTAAAGTCTCTTCTGATATGAGTATTGCTACTCCAGCTTTCTTTTGATTTCCATTTGCATGGAATATCTTTTTCCATCCCCTCACTTTCAGTCTGTATGTGTCCCTAGGTCTGAAGTGGGTCTCTTGTAGACAGCATATAGATGGGTCTTGTTTTTGTATCCATTCAGTGAGCCTGTGTCTTTTGGTTGGAGCACTTAATCCATTCACATTTAAGGTAATTATCAATATGTATGTTCCTAGGACCATTTTCTTAATTGTTTTGGGTTTCTTCTCTTGTGTTTCCCACTTAGAGAAGTTCCTTTAGCATTTTTTGTAGAGCTGGTTTGCTGGTGTTGAATTCTCTTAGCTTTTGTTGTCTGTAAAGCTTTTAATTTCTCCATCGAATCTGAATGAGATCTTTGCCGGGTAGAGTAATCTTGGTTGTAGGTTCCTCCCTTTCGTCACTTTAAATATGTCATGCCACTCCCTTCTGGCCTGTAGAGTTTCTGCTGAGAAATCAGCTGTTGACCTCATGGGAGTTCCCTTGTATGTTATTTGTCATTTTTCCCTTGCTGCTTTCAATATTTTTCTTTGTCTTTAATTTTTGCCAATTTGATTACTATGTGTCTCGGCATGTTTCTCCTTGGGTTTATCCTGTACGGAGCTCTCTGTGCTTCTTGGACTTGGGTGTCTATTTCCTTTCCCATGTTAGGGAAGTTTTAGACTATAATCTCTTCAAATATTTTCTCGGGTCCTTTCTCTCTCTCTTTTCTTTCTGGGACCCCTATAATGCGGATGTTGTTGCATTTAATGCTGTCCCAGAGGTCTCTTAGGCTGTCTTCATTTCTTTTCATTCTTTTTTCTTTATTCTGTTCTGCAGCAGTGAATTCCACCATTCTGTCTTCCAGGTCACTTATCCGTTCTCCTGCCTCAGTTATTCTGCTATTGATTCCTTCTGGTGTATTTTTCATTTCAGTTATTGTATTGTTCATCTCTGTTTGTTTGTTCTTTAATTCTTCGAGATCTTTGTTAAACATTTCTTGCATCTTCTCGTTCTTTGCCTCCATTCTTTTTCCAAGGTCCTGGATCATCTTCACTATCAGTATTCTGAATTCTTTTTCTGGAAGGTTGCCTATCTCCACTTCATTCAGTTGTTTTTCTAGGGTTTTATCTTGTTCCTTCATCTGGTACATAGCCCTCTGCCTTTTCATCTTGTCTATCTTTCTGTGAATGTGGTTTTTGTTCCACAGGCTGCAGGATTGTAGTTCTTCTTGCTTCTGCTGTCTGTCCTCTGGTGGATGAGGCTATCTAAGAGGTCTGAGCAAGTTTCCCCATGGGGACTGGTGGTGGGTAGAGCTGGCTGTTGCTCCACTTCTTACTTTAAAATGTGTTATTGTAAAGGAAGAATATACTAAAGACCCAAGAGGGAATTTTAAAGAGAAAAGTATACTCACATCAAAGGCTTTTATCTTTCCATGTTCCCTTATAGTCATTGTTCAAGTATATTTATAATTTTATAGTTATGATAATGGAATAAGGCACCACTTCCTATCATTTTTTTCCTTCTTCATTTTAAACGATTACGCTTAGGATAAAATCAAGGATGATTTTATTGGGCCAAGTATGAACATATTGCTAAATTGTTTCTACCACCAGAAAGGACCTTATCAGCTGAACCACATTCTCACCCTCACTAAGTATTTTAGTTTTGTTTTTTTTTTTAATTATTAAGAAAGGTGAAGGTTGATCCTTAATTTTTAAGAGCACTGCATTTAAAAATTATTAAAAAGACAGCATGCTGGGCTTCCCTGGTGGCGCAGTGGTTGAGAGTCTGCCTGCTGATGCAGGGGATGTGGGTTCGTGCCCCGGTCCGGGAGGATCCCACATGCCGCAGAGCGGCTGGGCCCGTGAGCCATGGCCGCTGAGCCTGCACGTCCAGAGCCTGTGCTCCACAACGAGAGAGGCCACAGCGGTGAGAGACCCGTGTACCGTAAAAAAAAAAAAAAAAAAAAAAAAAAAGACAGCATGCTTTTCCAGATTTGTTTGAGAATTGTAGATTGTTTTGTACAAATTTTTGTATCACATCTTTTACCTATTTGCGTACTTAGATTTTGATTTATTTTTTTACAAACTGGGATGCATGTTTTATATTCATACCAACTCCATCATATTGCTGGAATGGTTCTCCCAGTCTATTATTTTTTCCTTATTCCTTTCATGTTAGTTATACAATATTGATGCAGTTAAATCTGTTCAACATTTCTTGCAATTCTGTCTTTGCTTGAGTCTCAGAAAGTCCTCTCCCTGCCCTGGTTAGGCCCCCTGAGCTCTCCTCTATTCCTTTGTTTCCTCTGCCCTCCTTGCTGGACCAGCTGGCCCTTCCCTTATACTTGTGTAGGACTGTCCAGTTTAGCAAATAAAAATACAAGACAGCCAGGTTAATTTGGATTGCAGATAAACAACAAATAAGTTTTTTAAAAATAAGCACTCCCAGGTAATATTTGGAACATACGTATGTTAAAAAAATATCTTGCTTTTTTGAAATTCAAGTTTAACGGGAAGTCCTGTATTTTATCAGGCAACCCTAGCTTTCGGTCCCCACTTGTGCCCGGTGTCAGCTCTTCCCAACCAGGTTAGTATTTATTCTCAGTCCTCAGGAGGATGTGCTGCTTGCCCAAGAAACAGAGTTCAGGTCCCTGTGTGGACCCCAGGGGTGCTCCTGTACTGCTCAGCAGGTCTGGGTCTACTGTGGTGGTCTGGGGAGGGGGTTCTCACTGGTACAGTCTCTGGTCTCTGCATCTGTGTTAGTTTGCTCGGGCTGCCATAACAAAAGACCACAGACTGGGGGCCTTAAACAGCAGAAACTTATTTTCTCACTATTTTGGAGCCTGGAAAGCTAAGACCAAGGTGTCATCAGGGTTCCTGAGGTCTCCCTCCTTGACATGTAGATGGCCGTCTTCTCTCTCTGTCCTCACATGGTCCTCCCTCTGTGCGAGTCTGTGTCCTAATCTCCTCTTATAAGGACATCAGTCCTACTGGATTAGGGCCCAACCTAGTGACCTCATTTTAACTTAACTACCTCTTTAAAGACCTTATCTCCACATACAGTCACACTCTGAGGGGCTGGGAGGTGGGATTTCAACACACGAATTTGGGGGACACAATCCAGCCCAAGACAGCATCTTCCGCTCCCATGGTGTTTTGTCCAAGACACTCATCCTGCACCTTGTTCTCTCACTCGACAGTGCATCTGTGGTCTGGAGGGGTCCCACTGTCCCCCTAGGATTGGAGCCATATGAAACCCTGATGGTTCTTGGGGCAACCTGACTTCCTCAAGACCTTCTCCCAGGGCACAGCTCCAGCCTCCTTGGTGGGGCTGCAATGGGAGGCGCCCAGTCCACTGTGGACAGATTACCCCAAACTGGGCAACACCGTTTTGGGCTTCAAATTGGACCCAGGCCTGGAAACTCCTGCTCTACAGCCTCACGCCATGAGGATCTCCCGATCCAGACGGCTTTCTGAATCACTTTGGAAATTCGCTCTCTGCTTTTTGGTAGTTGGGTCCCTTGTCGCCTTCTCGAGGACCTGCCTTAGTAAACAGGTCATCCATCTCCATCGCGTCCATCACCTCCTACCTTCTTCCCTCCCTCCTCAGGGAGTTCATTTTTTCATCGAACTGACAGCCCTCTCACCAGGTCCAGCCAAGACATGACACAGTTCAACTTACTGCTGGCTGATCTATGGTTTTGTTTCTGAAATAGTTTATAATCTACTACATGTAGGATTTATTGTGTCAGATGGCCTATGGTGTGGTTTCATTGGGATATACTTCTGGATTTCACAAATCATTATCAAGACATTATACCATTTAATAAACATCTATTTTCCTGATACTTGTTCAATGACATGTAAAACTCCCTATCTCACAATCTGTGCTGTAATGACGTGATAGCCACTTGCCTCATATGGCTACTGAACCCTTGAAACATGGGTAGCCCAAATTTCAAAGGCAGTACAAAAAAAAGTAAAATGTAAAATATCTTTTAATATTTTTTAGGTTGGTTGAAATGATAATGTTTTTGATATATCAGGTTAAGTAAAACATTATTAAAATTAGTTTTACCTATTTCCTTTTGCTTTTTAAAATGTGGCAACTAGAAAATATTAAATTCTGTCTTTGACTATATTTCTACAGATGATTGCCTTTAACTTAAGGCTTACATATTTCGTTTATCTCTCTCTTGGTTTTTAGCCAATATTTTAATGTTTCCGTGAATGTTCTTCTTAAAACATTTTAAGATCTGTTAGAAGTATAAACATTTCCCTCATTACTCTTATCTTTTCAGACTGTCTTTTGGAAGTCTAAGCCAATTGTTCTTTCAGATGGATTTCAAAATTATTTTTGCCAAACTGATAAAAATCCTGTTTGAATTACTCATCTTTACATCCAGAAATATTTTTTGCCCCTAAAATTGATTGACTTCCAATATAACCTTGAGGTTTTATTTATATGTTATATATTTTCTCAAAATCACCTCTATGTATATAATACTGTTGATACCATTGTGGATAGAGGTCTATACCGAGATGCTATTGGTCTTTACATATTTGTCCCTTGAAGTCGCTTAATTAACCTGTGTTTTAGATAGCGTAGTCTTAACTGGTATTATCTGTGAAGAGTATTTTTCTCCTTTTATCATATGCATTCATTTTATTCTGTTCCCTATTTTATTATAATGTTATAATGACCAAGACTTCCAAGGCTTAATAAATAATTATGGTGGTATTGGGCATTGTTCCTGAAGATAATTTGCTAAATATTACTTTTTGGAATATTTACCCTTTGAAACTTGGCAATGCTTTTTCTTGGCTTTGATTGCCTTCAAGGACATCCACTTGAGAGGTGTTTTCCTTGTCCAAGTAAAATAAGCAGCCTAGAAAACAGAATTTCCTCTGGCTTTCTGCAACCTACCCACTCTAAAAATAACACAAAATCATCATGTTTTCGGTTTTGAGACATATTTTCACGGGTAAATTGTCAGATTATAGACTGTCCCTGATGCCCTGCAAAAATGTCAGTGGATGGAGAGACAGTTCTGTTCTCTCCCCTTGGGCAAGGGGAGAGAACACACGCATGATCTAAGGTCAGGCTTGGTGTTAGGGTTAGACTTTAGAGTGAGGGTTAAAGTTAGGGAAACCTGCCTTGAATGCACAGTGTATTGAATTTCAATTGAAAAACTCTAACATTTCACATAACTTTAAAAAGTGACTACATTCTCCAAACATCATTTAGAGCAAGGCTCCCCAGCCGTGGCTTGTTAGGAACTGGGCCACACAGCAGGAGGTGAGCAGCCAGCGAGCAAAGTTCCCCACCGCTTGCACTACCACGTGAACAATCCCACTGTAGAAAAATGGTCTTCCACGAAACTGGCCCCTGGTGCCAAGAAGGTTGAGGACCACTGAGTTAAAGGTATCTTATGCTTTATATCAACAGATCAACGAAGAAGCCACTAGGGTGTATCTTGGAGAAAAAAGCGGGCTTAGAATGGTCATAGGATAAAGCCACAGGAGCAAGCTATTATCAGAGGATGAAGATGGATGTTGTTGAGTGTGTCATCAGCCAGGGCTGCCGTGGTGGGCAGGCTCTCCAGACAGAGTTGCCAGCTGCAGGGACGGGGGCACCTGGGCTCTGTCTGAATCCGGGTCCTCAGGAGAGGGCATTTTGTTAGGTTTGGAGCCAAATCAGACACAACTGAGTGACGAGAAGCATCTTCCTCATCTTTCAAAGTGTCTCATGAGGACCCAGGCTACAGTCATTGGCCAAGTCTGGGACTTCTGGGCTGAGAAAATTCTGGATACATCTCCACCCCAATAAGTGTACGCAGCGTTACTTGCACAGACATCGAGTGCTGCCCTGGGTCTGATAGAGTATTTTCAGATGCACTTCCCTTAAGGGGACATCCATGGGATGGTGTTCTGGTCAATAAAATAGTCCCTCCACCCCCTTGGTTAACGATCTCTGGAAATTCATATAGTGGAAGAGAGTCTGGGTAGGGCTAGATTCCAAGAAGATTCTTCTTTTCCCAACTCTCCAAACTGCTCCTGCTGTCCTTTAAACGGCCCCCGGGGCTCTATCTCCCTGGGGATCTCCTTCATCAAGCAGTAGCTCCTGCAGGGAGAGGGCCACGAGACAGCCCCTCATGGGCAGGTGGGTAGATGCCGGAGACCTTTCGGGTGATGGGGTTTTCGGCATGCAGTGTGCCTTTTGGACCCTCTGGGAAGCAAACGCTGAGACTGAGTTAGGAGAGCAACGTTTCGTTTAGGGTTTCAATGAAAAAAATGTCACCTGCCATATCAGTAAGCAAAGGATGTTGCAGCCATCAAGCCGTCACATCACAGCTGCCCAACTGTGCACCCTGAAGAGACTCAGGATGAGAAAACACAGGATGCTGGCCCCAGATAGCTGAGGTGCATTTCAAAGGAATGATTTCCATGAGCCCAGACTCTTGCATCTTCCCATACAGAGAAAAGTGCCTAATTCTTTAACTTAACCGGAGATGTCTGGTTTTCTTTAATCAGCAGTAATCTTTTGCTGTTCCAACTACCTGGACTTTGTTGCAAAAACTCCTAAAGATCCCGGCTCCTCCCTTCCCTCTTAGGAGTGGTCCCTCAGAGCTTAGAGCAGTCTCTTTATAAGCTGTCTACTTATCCTGGGCTAAGTCCTCAGTTTTGTCGGCCAAGTAAAACATAATTCAGAACTTTTATGTTGTACATTTTTTTTTTTTCAGTTGACAGGGATAATGGCTTTGCAAGGAAAAGGGAAGATGCAGGATGGGGCAGGCGAGCCGTCGGGCTTTGATGCAGACCTGACATCTTCCCTGCCTGCCCTACAGTGAGCTCTGGAGCAAGGCTTCCTCATTAGAGGAGTCCTGTGTCTGGTGGAAATGGCCAGGACTTTGCCCCTCAGTCTTGCTTAGTCACTGTCTGGGGCCACCCCAAGATCAGGAAGGTCCTGGCCCCAAAGCTGAGGGTGACCTGTAAGCTGTCTCCTCATGTCGACCAGCTGACCACACTCCTCTCAGCCTGCACGGGAGTCTGAACTCCTCATGTAATAAGGACTGTCGATAACCCTCTTGTCAGACACACACAGTGTCTGGTCTTCTATGAACTTCAAGCCTAGCTCAGCTCTAGCAAGAAGATTCCCATCCTCTCAGCACCTTATCTACTCTGGGATTCAGCTCCCTTTGCAGACAAGAACCTGCCTCCCTTTGGCTCACCCCTTCTGGTGGCCACGCTGCCAGAGACCCCTCTTTCTGACCTTCCCAGGACCTCCAGCTGTGCAGGGCCATGAACAGGGCAAGAGCAGTTCCCAGATACTCTGGGCTTACTCAAACTTAACTAGAGTTGAGTTTTAATCATCTTAAGAGTAAAGGTCCTTCCACCTCTCTAGGCTGGGAAAGAGTGATAATGTGTTATCTCCTCTGCTGAGCCCTTTGTAAACACTTGCGTCATTCAGCTGATACAGGACGAGATAAGAAGGGGGTCCAGGGTCCCCTTTGAAAGTAGTCATGAATCCAAACAAGGATTCTTGGATGGGTCATCCAGCTCTGGTTTGTGTTAGCTCTGCAGTCACAGGGTTTATGCAAAGCACCCCTCAAAGGGGCTTCTTCACCACATGAAAGGAGGAAAGTTAGGTCCTAAAAGGAGGCATTCCTAAGCTTTTCTTGGCACTTTTTCCCAGACCTTGGAAAAGGCCAGTGCTTTTAAAAGCAGAGGTCACTCGGAGGGAAGATGATCAGAGGCCAGCTGCATAAAATGGTCCTTCCAAAGCCAACCATTTCCTTCCTTTCTCAGTCCACGATGGCTTCAAGCTGCCTTTCCCTTAAATCGGACAGGAGGAAAGGGAAAGCAGGGTGATGATGCTGGGAGGGTCTAAAGTGAATAAAGATGGCCTGTGTGACCCCCCAGGTCCCTCCATCCTCCAGGACCAGGCGAACCAGCCAATTCAGAACATGCTGACAGGAGCCACGGAAGAAGGTGGGACAAAGTACCCCCCAGTGTAGCCCAGCCCCCAGCCCTGCTGCCACCCACCCTGCTGCTTCCACCTCCAAGGTTTTCTCATGTGACAGAGAGGCTGAGGCTCTGGGCTGGATGCGGGAGGGGAGGGGCTCCCAGAGAGCCTCAAAGTCAAAAAGTCTGTCCTTTCATGTTTCATTCCAGGACCTCATACAGGGCCAGCCACCACCTAGGTAGGTGTCCAGCACGTTTTTCTTTTGAGGAGTCTTTGAGGGATTTTTGGAGAAGGAAAAGAGCCTATTGTGGTCTTTCTCTCCATCTTTTAAAAGTGGTGAACTCCAAATTTGTACTGTGAAAAGTCTAAGGTGACACAACCATTCTTCCCTTGCACATGTAGGGGTGTATGGGTCCCTCCCCACCATTGGGTAGTTTGGGTGGTAGACTCCACCTCAGCTCCAGGGTACCCAATGTCCGTGGTACAGTGGGTAGGTCAGGTGACCCAGGTCTAAGGACATGCCGTCCTCCCGGTCACTGGGTTGGTTCAGGAGTGTTCCATCAGCCCAAAGCTCAGGCCGTGGTCGGATGGCTGTGGATGTGAATGAGGAAGCATGTGTATTTGGGGGTGCTGCCATCTTGCAATCATGGGGGAGGGGGTTGGCAAACACAAAGGGACGAGCAGGGCTGAGAAAATGACATAGAAAGAGAGTCAGAGTCCAGATCAAAGCCTGCTGAATACTTAGTCCACCTCTGTGTTTTTCTGTTAGGTGCTATGATAAATTGCCTTGAAGTATTTTAGTCATTCTGAGTTGGGTGGTCTGATGTCTACGGGCATACCACCCTGAACGTGCCCAATCTCGTCTGAGTTGGGTTGTCTGATATTTGAGAGCAAAAGGTTGTTGATAACAGGGTGTGTTAGGTAAGATGTGCTGTTGACTGGAGCATAAATAAAATGCGGAACTTCAACACGTATGTCAGCGTCAGCGTCATCTCTTACTGGTCCTCTTTCCCTTTGTAATTAGCTGTATTTGGGACGGATTTACAATCTTTCTTCTCTCACTTTGACACTTGCTGGTCCATACAGTTCAGGATCCACACTTTAGGAGCAGAAGTGGACAAAGAAGATGCCATCCTGGCCTTTGTGGACACGCTGAGCCTTTGAATGCTTCCCATTTTGTCAGAGTCTGGACTGAAAAAGATGGCGACTGGGAGAATGCAGCTGAGTGCTTCCCTAGGAAGGAAGCTGTTCATGCTGAAGGACAGGGCTGGCCTTGCGAGCTTCTGAAAATGCGCCCTGTGTTGGGTTCTAGTTTAGCTTTGTAAGGAGCTGTGTTACCAGGTGGACCTTCTCTGAGAACGGGAACCTCTTCCCATGCACTCCACCCACCAAGGCCACACTTTCCCAGCAGGTGTGACACATCACAGGGCTTGATCTGATGAAGGCAGGTGGGTGGACTGCAAAATAAGCAAAACCCAAGACAAAAAAATCATTATCAATAGAAGTAATATATGATCCAGAGAAAACTATAATTCAAAGAGATGCATGTACCCCTGTGTTCATAGCAGCACTATTCACAACAGTCAAGACACGGAGACAACCTAAACGTCCATCAACAGATGAATGGATAAAGAAAATGTGGTATATAGACTTTATGTATATATACATATATATATACATATGTGTATATATATACATATATGTATATACATATATACATATATATAATGGAATATTATATATAATATATATAATATTATTATATATATAATATACATAATAGAATATCACACAGCCATAACAAAGAATGAAATAATGCCATTTGCTGCAACATGGATGAACCTAGAGGTTATCATACTAAGGGAAATAAATCAGAAAGAGAAAGACAAATACCATACGACAACACATATGTGGAATCTAAAATATGACACAAATGAATTTATCTACAAAAGAGAAACAGACACACAGGCATAGAGATCAGACTTGCGGTTGCCAAGGAGGAGAGGGGGTAAGGGAGGGACGGATTAGGATTTTGGGGATTAGCAGATGCAAACTATTATATAGAGAATGGATAAACCATCAGGTCCTACTGTATAGCACAGGGAACTATATTCAATATCCTGTGATAAACTATAATGGAAAAGAATATGAAAAAGAATGTATATATGTGTATAACTGATCATTATACGGTATAGCAGAAATTAACACAACATTGTAAATCAACTCTACTTCAATAAAATGAAAAGTAATACATGCTCATTTTTGAAAACATGGACACAAAGAATAAAAGAAGAATCATCCACAATCCAGATATTATAACTACGTACCCACTGTCCAGGGTTTATTTCTCATTTTTAAAAACAATTATTTCAGTATAATATACATACTAAAAGTATACACGTCCTAAGAGTACAGCTTGATAAATTTTCCAAGTTTAACACACCCATGCAACCGGCACCAAAATACAGAAAGAGCTCCAGCAGCAGCCTCGCCATCCTTCCTGAGTTCCTTCCGTCATCCCCTCCACCCCCAATCACTCCAGGGACAACAGCTAGCATCGTACATTAGATTTGCCCGTTTTCAAACTTTATGCAAATGAAATCAATACAGGATGCTTTTCTTTGGAACTGGAGTTTTGCAATCAACTTTATGTTTCTGAGGTTGACCCACCCCATTGCATATAGTTCTTTATGCTTGTTGCTCTCAGGTATTTTCTTCTGCAAATATAACTCGGTTTGTTTACGTCTGTATTCAACTTTAGTAGATACAGTTTTCCCACTACCACCCTCAGCAGCAAGCAGTACACAAGTGTGCTGGAAGCTCTTGCCAACACTTTAATTTTTCCATTTTTTCCATCTTAGCCATTCTTTTCATATTTATTGGCCATTGGGTTAGCCTCACCTGTGAAGTACCTTTTCCAATCTTTTGCCCACTTTCCTACTAGGCTATTCATTTTTTCTTATTTAACTTGTAGGAGTTCTTTACCCATTCCAGCTATGATTCCTTGGTAGGGATAGGTATTGCAAATCTCTCCTTCTACCCTGTGGCTTGCATTTCTACTTTCTTCATTAATATTAAAACTTTATGATAATCTTTCTGTTTTCTTTATGGCTCAGCTCTTTTCTGGTCTGCTTAAGAATTCCCCCTCCTTCGTGTTCATGAAAATGTTCTTTTTTTCCTACATTCTTCACGGTTTTTCCTTTAACATTTAAATCTATTTAATTTAAATCTAACATGTAAATCTGGAAGTGATTTTTATATGGTGTGTTTTTTCCCAAGTGGATATCTAGATTGACTCAGCAGATTTCCAGTCTTTTACTAAAAATACTATGAATGCGTATGCATGTTTATTTATAAATAAGTATCTTAATGCATACAGACTATTTTTTTCACACACACTGTATTTTACTTTTACAAGAGATAAACAAACTGACACCAAGCATTGTAAATGGGTGACCACAACAAAAGCAACAATGATTGCAATTACCAAACACGAAACACACTCACAATGTGTCATAATATTGACATTCAGTCCGGCAATCCTCCACTGTAACAGCTCCTTTACTTTGCAGTGAAAATTGATTTGTATATTTTTTGCCTCTGAGTCCTTGTGGGATTTTTTTTTTTTATTCAAACAGAAAGTCACAAAAATTATAATCATCCTCATCAGTTCACTCAGTCACATGTAATTAATTTTTTTTTCATCTTGATCTTTTGGTAGCAATTTTATGAGTTCATCAGTTCTCCATTAGGGTTCTGAAAATGCTTATTCATTCAGTTCAGCAGTAGAGTCAGTTGCCAGAAACCTGTACTTCTCAGAGCCTTTTGCATGAATTCCTTGAAGATGAAACCCTTTTATAGGAACATTTTTGCAAAAGCATCAGAGTACACCCAGAACTGCATACAGACTATTTTTAACATTGCTTTTAAAATTATTGTTGACTAATTGTCATTTAAATCCACCAAAACATAACTTTCAGTGTCTGCATGATATTCCATTATATGGATATATCAATTTATTTGACCATCCAAGTGCTATTAGACATCCAAATTATTGACAGATATTCATACTTATAAATAAAACTGATGAAAAGCTAGGAATCTATATCAGTGTTTCAACCCATGTACTCACAAAAGGGTCCTGGAAGGATGGACCCAAATGAACATTTTAAGGCTCTTCATCATCATCACCAAATTGCTTTTCAGAAGATTTGATGAAACATAAAATTCCATGAAAATTGAGATGATTGTATTCTCCCCGTGTCACTACAATTTGTCAGCCTTGAAGATTGTCATTAACATCTTATGACTATTGTCTAGACAATAAATCATACCTTGATGTCAAATTAGGTGTTTTAAAAAAGTGAATTGGAACACTTTGTGTTAACCACGTTTATTTCATCTTCAGAGAACAGTGTATCTTTTTTACAAAGGCTTTTTTACAAAGGCTTTACTGTTCTTCTTACTGGTTTGTCTGAGCTGTTTATAGAAAAGGTAGAAACCAGTCACATATGAGGTAGATTTGTTCCAAGGCCTTTAAACCTTGCCTATTTATATTTTCATGTAGTGAAGGCTACCCATTTTTATTTTATTATTTCTGCCATTACGTTTAGTCTTAATAGCTTAGAGCAAATATTGACCTCTACAGGTTACCCTTGCGTTTAACTCCTTTATCTAACGGCAACTTATTCTGCAGCTTTGAGGTAAGATACGGATCTCAGTGTATGCCTTCTCCCCTATCCCTAGATACCTAGCTAATTTTTCCCAGCATCACAACCAGGATGTGGATCATTTTGTGTTATCTTAGCAGCTGGTGTTAGAACTCCACTTAGGTGGAGAACCAATACTGTTTGCAAGAATCTCTTGGTATTGTGGTGTAACTACTGGAGGCCCAGCGATCCTGGCACTGGAGCCTCAGGGGAGGGAAGAAGCCGGTCTGCGATTCCATTGGAGGTATTTACTGCTTTCGGGTGGCGGGGGCATGGGGATGAAGAAGAGGAGGAAGGAGGTGAAAGAGAAGATCCAGATACGTGAAAAGCGGTTGGAGCAGGTGGAGGTGCTAGAGAAGCTTGTTGGTGATGGGGTGGCCAACAAGGTGATGCCCACGTGTCACATTCCTGATCCCCAGACCCCAGACTGCTCCCAATTGCTTTATCTGCATTTTGCCGTGTTCTGTGAGGCTCAGAGAGGTGCAGAGCTCACCTCTGTGCTGTGCACACAGGGAGCAGAAGCAGAGTGCAGAGGCTGAGGGGTGCCCTCGGGAATGCAGGGGCTGTGGACCAGGGCTTGGGGCTGCGATGGACCAGGGCCTTGGTAGGAGACTGAGTCAATTACACCTGCTTCTCGAGGGCCAGGGAGGCCCCTAGCTCACGTCTGTGGATTAATCTGGCTTGCTTTCTTGCTTTGCCATTCACTTTGGTGTCTTCCTTTATCACCAGAGCTGACGTGTTGATTCCCTGTTGCTTCTATGTGAAATCGCTAAGCTCCTTGCACCAGTGTTGCAGTCCGGGCAAGCCCTCTCTCTTAACCATCTTAACTATGTTGAAGTGTACAGCTCAGCAGCGTTAGGTGCATTCACATTGCTGTGTAACCAAACTCGAGAACTTTTTCACCTTGCAAAACTGAAACTCAGCTCTGCCCAGTAGGGAAGAACAACTCCCCATTCCCCTCCCCCAGCCCCTGGCAACCCCTCCTCTTCTTCCTGTCTCTGTGAAGTTGACTTCTCTAGGGACCTCATAGAAGTGGAGTCCTGCAGTATTTGTGTTTCTGTGACTAGTTTATTTCACTGAGCATAATGCTCTCAAGGTTCATCTACATGGTAGCACATGTCAGAATCTCCTTCCTTTTTAAGGCTGAATAATATTCCACTGTGTGGTTGGACCACATTGTGTTTTCCCTTCATCCATCTAAGGATACTTAGGTTGCTTCCACCTCTTGGCTATAGTGAATAATGCTGCTATCAGAGCTTTTTCTGCGCTCCTAAAACTGAAATTGCAGCCCAAACTTGGGGAGAAAACAGCATGGCACTCCAGAGCATGGGATCTGCTTGACCTTCAAACCCCTGATGGTCTTTAAGGAGAAAGACCTTGTCCTGCCTCAGGGTCATTACGTGAGTACCATGTCGCTGAGAAATGCTCTGACTCCACACTGTTCTTGACATGCGCCCCCCACCCCACGCCACCACAGAGGAGATGTAAGGACCGTGGTCTGCTTTCACCCTGCCACAAGGGTTCCTCATGAGGTTTCTTACACTAGAGCCTCACCCAAGCCTGTGGCGAGGTCCATTCTAATCTAATTCTCTCACTTAGCTACTTCCAGAAATGGGACTTCCCCAGCTGACCCAATCTCTCCATATGGATCATCATTTTCTTTTTCATGGACTGCAAAGAGAGAGAAGTTTCTTGACACACATAACAGCGGTGACATTCGGGATGCCACCGGCACCCCTGAGCCAGGTGCTTCATCTCTCAGGGGTGCTCTAAGTGAAAGAGGGCCCCCCTCAGGCTTGACGACCATGGCATCCTCTGAGGTAATGGAGTCTGGCTTGTGAGTCATCCTCATTCATTCATTCAACAAATATCCAATAAGAGCGCAGTATACCTCAGTCGCTGGGCTGGGTGTACTAGATACAGATATGCATAAGAATCCCTGCCATGGAGGAAATGACCAGGTACTACGGGAGACGCATGCACACAAACAGCTAAGCACAGTGACATAAGTCCTGGGATGAAGTCATGAACAGCATGGTAGGTTGTCCAGCTCTGGCTTTTCGGCTGTCAATTCAGAGAAGGTGATGGCGAGGATTGCTACCTTAACAATCAGCCTCATTTAAGGATGAGAAAACCGAGGCTCAGGGAGAGTAACTGATTTCTAAGGACATCAGTTGGTTGGTGGCAGCCCTGGGACAGGCATGCAGACCTTCCATGATGAGTCTGGTTCTTTCCTGAACCAGTTTGCCCATTTCTGCGGTTCAGGTCAGAGCTGGCCTTGGGCTTTGTTTTGCTGGGCTTTGAGGAGATGCTGATCTCCAGAGTTTTTGTTAGATATCCCACTCTTCCTCCATTGAATTCTTTGCTGAAATGACACAGTGTTTTAGACACACCCTTTCTGATGCATGAGTCTTACCTCATCTCCTGTGGGACAGTAGCTAGAGTGTGGCTGCAAGATTACCAAATGGTCAGTTTGCATAAACAAAATCCATCAGCCTTGCTCTGTCCTGCCACGAGGGGTTAGCACGAGGTGATTCCAGGGAAATCGTGATATCCATCAGAGCATGCGACATTTCACAGAGGATCACGGCTACATTCAGAAGTGCCCTGACTCCCTGGGAGCACACTTTGTCTTTTCACTGTGTCTGTGTCCTGTCTGAGACATTCTGATGGACATCTGCTGGACACCTGCAGGTGTGTCTACCTGCCCAGCATCCATTCCCTCTTATCCTGGTAAGAAGACCTTGATCTTCCTTCGAAGACTCACCATCTTCTATTCCCACCATCACTCCAAATGCATCCAACACCGTCCATGTGGGAACATGGTCCAAACCAGACAAATAAGCCTCTGATGTTTGGACATCAAGCTGAGGGCCTCAAGGTCAGAAAATGGCTCAGTTTTGTTAGTCACGAGGGCTGAGCCCAGAGGAGGCTGCCTGTCCGTTCTTGCTACCTAGTCTCCGCACCCCACCTCCAACTGTGGGCTTTGAGTTGTCTTTCTATTTTGTGACCCTCCATGTTTTTCTGTGTGACACGATTTTGCTTTAGGTGGCTAGAGGCTACTCCTGTTAGTTGCAATTACAGAGCCCTGACTGACGTGTTGACACTGGTCAGGCAGACGAGGGTCAAAAAACCAGGAGCAGAGGGGGAAGTTAAAGGATGAGGGGCCAGATGTGAGGATGAAGAACCAGTTCAGTGTCAGTGGGGAGCCACAGAGAGATGAGGTTTAGAGTGAACGGGAGAGAAAAACCGGATCCAGGGATTAAAATTACCAGGAAAGTGGAAGTATGTGAATTTACCCAGTTTGGACCCTTGGAGTCCTCGTATGAACAGTGGGCACAGATGGATGGGATTGAGAAATCTTTGAATTCACCTTCTCCAGGACCTGGTTTCCTCTCCTGCACTTGGGATCATATGAATTGGATCGTTCAACTGTGAGTTTATGTAACCCCAAGTACTGGGGTCTAAGCGTGGTCTAACCGTGAGGATAAGTTCTGGCTCAGAGCTCCTGATGACCTCCTATACCCCTCCAGGATGAGGCAGATGGGGCAGACACATGCCAAGTCCTGACAGGGTAGATCTCCTTCTGGGACCGAGCAATAGTTGTTTACAAGGCAGTGTGACATAACAAATGTAGTTCACATCCCAAGTGACCGGGCCTTTGCTGGCCCTGCCTTCCAGTAAAACGTCCAAGATTCTGAGCCCAAACACCCATCCTTCATTTGCTCTGCTCCCTCCCATGTGTCCCCTTCCCTCAGCTGGGTCAGAACCTGTCCAGGCTCCCAGGCCCCCGGGGCAGGCTGGAGCCCGCCTTGCCCCGGCCCATTCCTTCCAGGGAAAGAATGACCTTTGGCCTGGAGCTCTGTTCCTCCATGGATGACATCGCTCTGTCTTGGACGGATTTTCCTACAATCACATCAAGAGCAGTCCGGATTAATCAGAAGTTTGGTTAAGCACTCAGAAATGTGGGCTTCTAACCATTTCTGGGTCACTGACCTCTTTGAAAACGAGAAGGAAGCTATGAACACTTAAGAACACACACACACCATGCAAAATTCTGTCCACAGTTTTGGGGTGTTCCTGGGACCTCCCATCTGGTCCTCCCTTGGACTCTGTCTAGGACACATAGCTGTCTTTGGACCCGCGAAATTCTCCCACTCCATCCCCAGGGTTACTCACACAGGTGGTAGCTCTCCTGCCGGAAACAGCACTGTGTGGGTCCACGTGCTGGATGCCAGAGGCTGCCCTGGTTCTAAGGGTCATCGACACGTCTTCAATGGGTCAATGAAGGAACACGAGGACTCACAGGGAAGCTCTAAATGTCACCTGGATAATCATTTGAGAGGGCTGGGAGGACATCATCCCCAGGACACTCACTCCTTGAGGTAGAACCTCAGACCCAGCCTGTATCAGTCCCAGCCCAGGGCCCCGAGGAAGAGCCCCTCAGGCCTGCTGTGGGCACACTGGCTCAGGTGCGGGGGGCACTGGGGCTCACCTTACACTCAGCGGAAACACACATGCACACACACACACACACACACATGCACACACACACACACATGCACACACACACACACATGCACACACAGACATACATGCACACACAGACACACATGCACACACAGACACACATGCACACACAGACACACATGCACACACACACATTTCAGATGCACTTAATACGTGTATTGGCCTAATGCAAAATGTTCAAATGTGAAAATCAACAGCTGACTGAAACTAAGATCAAAGCATCTGGGTCTTAATAATAAAAAGAACAAAATCCAAAAGTATTTAAACTTGTATTTAAAGGTTGATTTATTATTACACTTTTATGACAATTTTAGAGGTTAAAATGTTAAGTTTGATGATATAGACCAGGAACAAGGATCTTTCAGGGCTGCCAGCTCTTCCTCATGCCCTCCTACTGCACGTTTGCAACGTGAAACAGAGAAAAACATGGTCCCCTAAACTGATGTGTTCCCAGCTGACTTCAGTTAAAAGCAAGGACTATATTCTTGTTTTTTCACACACACACACACACACACACACACTGTATTTTATTTTTACAAGAGATAAACAAACTGACACCAAGCATTGTAAATGGGTGACCACAACAAAAGCAACAATGACTGCAATTACCAAACACGAAACACACTCACACTGTGTCATAATATTGACATTCAGTCCAGCAATCCTACACTGTAACAGCTCCTTTACTTTGCAGTGAAAATTGATTTGTATATTTTTTATCTCTGAGTCCTTGTGGGATTTTTTCTTTTTATTCAAACAAAGTCACAAAAATTATAATCATCTTTATCAGTTCACTCAGTCCCATGTGATTAATTTTTTTTCATCTTGATCTTTTGTTAGCACTTTGACGAATTCATCAGTTTTCCATTAGAGTTCTGAAAATGCTTATTCATTCAGTTCAGCAGTATAGTCAGTTACCAGAAACCTATACTTGTCAGTCTTTTCCATGAATTCCTTGAAGATGAAACCCTTTTATAGGAACATTTTTGCAAAAGTATCAGAGTTCACCCAGAACTGTCTGTAAATGACAAAAGACTTAAAAATGACCACAGTTAAAGATTTGATGGAAGTTCATAATAATGCAATTGACAAGGAAATTTAGTTATTTCTGAGATATACATTTTAAAGTAATAACTAGAATTATGACTTATAACATTATACCAGAACATATAAGATTTTTAGAAATTTCATGTAATGTCTGAAACATTTATATTAACATATTTCCATACAAATAACCCAAAGGAAGTTTAGTATTAGTTGTTTTTTCTTTGTTTGTTTGTTTTGTTTATACCGCAGATTCTTATTAGAAGGACTATATTCTTATTCTGTCTATGGTGTCTGGATTAGTCCTGTAGGCTGAAGATCCTGATTTTGGAGTTTTGCCTCCTTATAATACTTTGAGATAGCAAATGTTGACATTCTGCTTTCAATTTGTCCATATAAGGTGTGAAGAATTCTCAAATAGGATTTTTTTCTTGAAAGATCATGGCCGAAGTGGAATTGAATAACAAAAATAAAACTACAGCTATTTATGTTGTTTCTGGTATAATTCTAGTACCAAACAATTCTACAAAGGTTAGAACCATGATATAACTAGTACCCAAACAATTCTACAAAGGTTAGAACCATGATATAGCTAACTTCTGTTTACCTGTCTACATTTACTATTTAAGTTTTTTATGAATATTTTTGGCTCAGAAGGCTTTAAAACAATGTTATTCTGAATATTATCTAACACATAGCCTCTTTCTAGCCAATATCTTCCAATCTATTTCCTTATTTAACAACAGGAAGACTTTCAACAGTTTTGTATATAAAATTAATAGATTTCAAATGATCATTTATTACATTTTGCAATATTATACATTACTATATATAGACTGGTGGAATTTTAAGTCGACAGTATACACGGAGATTTTTTTCTGGATTGCATCTACAAAGGTTATCTACGTTTGAAAGTGAATGATTAACAATAAATCTGGCTGTTATGCTTTGTCCATGTTGGAAAACAGGTTAGACAGGATAATAACTTCCAGGACCACCTAATCCTTGATCCACACAAGACTGAGAAGCTAAAAAGGATGTTGAAATAGGCATACACCTAACTGGCCTTCTGAAGGTCAAGGCTGAAGCCGAAACTGAACACTGGAGTCTGTCCCAAAGCTGAATTTCGGTGCATTCTGGTATGTCTGTGTGTGAAACACTACTTACTCATGCCATAGACCTACGATTTCTTTTACCATTGTGTTTTATCCTATGCTCCACGCCAGTCCGTTCAATGAATGCTGGCTATCACCTTCTAAGTCAAGTTCACAACCCACAGTTTGAAAAGCACTGGAGGATGCTTTCTAAATTCTGGTTCCCTTCCTTTGTGCTTTAAAATATCCCCAGGAAGGCATCGTCCCATGATCAGTCTCACTCCTGCATCCCCATCTTCCTTCCCCGGGCACGTGTTGGGCATGCTCTTTGTCAGGAGCAAATGTGAAGACCTCACCTCTGTCTCTAGGAATACTCTAGCGAGTGAGGAAGTTGCCACAAAGGCTACTCTAAACATGGCAATCCCATGTTTAGGATAAGTGTGGCACATCATAGGAGCTGAAAGAAGGATGTCTCTCCTAGGGAGGGGTTCTGGCTATCTCCCTGGGGAAGGTGACATCTGAACTGAGACTTGAAGATTGCATAGGAGATGCCAGGTAGAGGGAAAGGAAGGGCAGGGTGGGAACGGGAGCTGGGGCAGAGCCGGAGAAAGCATGCTCTGAGCCTGAGCATCTCCCAGCCGTAAGGTCTCTGGGACCTTGGAAATATTCCTCTCCCTTCAGCAGGGAGGGGGCTGCTTCTCCCCCAGTCCTGGGAACCTGCATTACAAGTGGGGCTGTGAGATGGCCCTTGGGACTCTGAAGAAGTTAAGAGACCTGAGCTGGGAGGGGCTGCCAGCTGGCTCACTGACCTTCTTCCCCAGGGAGTAAGCCCTGGGGAGCACCTGGAGCTGTGAGCCCTACACGAGCAGAGACCTCTTTGGGGATTATCCCAGTGGGGACTCTGAGAACACTCACAATAAACACTTGAAGGGAATCCTTCTGGACACGGTGTGACAATAAGGACACAAGCATTCTTAGGGTTGCCAGTTGTGTCTTCTTGTCCCAAGTCCTGGGACAGAGAGAGTCCCCAGGTGCTGCATGGGGACCATCACAGCTCTGGTAAAGCCAGTGAGTGGGTCCAAGACACAAAATACACTATCACAAGTCAGAGGAATACTGACTCATCCTTAAAGAAAGACGTCCTGCTTGCAAGGACCGTCAGGAGGAATGTTATTGGGAGGAACGGGCGTCAACTCTGAGTCCTGCAGCCTGGGCTCCCCAGCCGCCAGCCCGCCGGACCCCTCTGTGTGCTCCCTGGGTCCCCTGCCATGTCCACCTTTTCCTCCAGCTTGCAAAGCAATGCATTTCTCCAGCGCTGTCCACTTCTAGCCTTGGCCTCACCCCGGATACGGTCAGGGTGGGGCTTTGCCAAGGCTGCCCCGGAATCATTTGTTAATGTTGACACATGTGGTGTATCAGTAAGGAACTGGCTCATTAATCACTAGAACATTTCCCCCAAACAAATCTATCAAAGGAGCAGAAAGTGTATATAGTGTTGTCCCCTCGGCCAGACCCAGTTCAGCTGTTCCTGGTGCGGAGCAGATGGCTGAGGTGACACCTCCCTCACCCTGTGACAGTTTAAAATAGCCCAGCAGACTGTGTTTATTATTGGCACCCAGGCTGATTAGACGACACGATTCATCTGCATTGAAAGATATCATCCACATGAATAATAAAGTGCTTTTGCTATTAAACATGGTTCTCTGGGATCTGGTGATGTCACACTTAAAGATTCCCATCCAGCCTGACGCTGGGGGATGGGAGGGAGGAGGGTGAACCTTCCGGTTCGAGGACAAACTTCAATGGAGAGATCTGATCCCTCTGGGGCATTCTTATACTTACTGCAGAAATGTAACTCACATACATACGCCTACGTCCAAATTTATCTCATCTACATATTTTCATTGCCAGCGCAATGATGAATGAGGCTGAAACCCTCTCACCTGGGTGCTGTGTCAGCCCCTGTCTGTCCTCCTGCCTTGACTCCACTCCCTGAAGTCCTTTCGTCACTCAGCAGCTGAGGGAGTTTGCGAAGGGGGAAGGAGCCATGGAAACTTTGAAGGAAGCCAGGGGGTCCCAGTATGGGTTGCAGACTGTGACGAGAGATCCTAGCTACATGAAAAAAATGTGTGGAACGACTGCAGTGAAAGGCAGAGGGGAAAAGGAGGTGCTGGCCCAAGTGACTGGAAAAAAGTGGACTCTGTGAGGTTAAAGGCAAAAGGAACTGCACACAAGAACTGCACATACAGAAGACATACAGATGGCCAACAGGCACATGAAAAGATGCTCAACATTGCTGATCCTCAGAGAAATGCAAATTACAGCCACAGTGAGATATCACCTCACATCTGTCAGAATGGCTTTTATCAAAAAGTATACAAGTAACAAATGTTGGTGCGGATGTGGAAAACAGGGAACCCTCCTATACTGTTGTAGGGAATGTAAATTGGTGTAGTCACTATGGAAAACAGTATGGAGGTTCCTTAAAAAACTAAAAATAGAGTTGCCCTATGATCCCGCAATTCCACTCCTCTCTCTATATCCTAAGAAAACAAAAACACTATTTTGAAAAGATATATGCACCCCAATGTTCATTGCAGCATTATTCACTATAGCCAAGAAAGGGAAGCAACCTAAGTGTTCATCAACAGATGAATGGATAAAGATGTGGAATATTACTCCGCCATAAAAAAGAATAAAATTCTGCCATGTACAACCATGTGGATGGACCTAGAGGGTATTATGCTTGGTAAAATAAGTCAGACAGAGAAAGACAAATACTGTATATTTTCACTTATATGTGGAATCTAAAAAATAAAATGGATGAATACAGCAAAACTGAAACAGACTCACGGATATAGGGAACAAACTAGTGGTTACCAGTAGGGAGAAGGAAGGGGAGACGGGCTAGATGAGAGTATGGGATAAAGAGATATAAACTACTATGTATAAAATCAATAAACAACAAAGGTATATTGTACAGCACAGGGGAATATAGCCATTATTTTGTAATAACTTTAAATGGAGTATAATCTATAAAAATATTGAATCACCATGTTGTACACCTGAAACTAATAATATTGTAAATAAACTATATCTCAATTAAAAAAAAGAACTGCACTCTAGTTGGTAAAGCTGTTCAGCACAGAGGTGCGGGTTAGCCACTCTGAAACCACTGCCCGTGTCTAGTAACTGAATAATTAGGTAAATGGATGGCAAATGGTGGGGATTGTTTCCCGCTCTTGGAGTTGGACGTTAGAGATAAGCTAGGGTAGGGGATGGAGTGATCCGGGTGATGTAGGATGAGAGTTGGAAACATCAGTAGGAACTCATGTTTAGTCTAATACAGACACAGATGGATGAATACAAAAGTAATTCTTTAGATATGTGTACTATACTTGGGTTGGGTTACACACATATGTTGCTAAGCTCTTTCTGCTGAGAGAGCCCAAAGGATTGACAGCACAGTAGCATAGCAATGAGCTCACCCAGCGCCCAGATCTTGGTTTCTAATACCATTCTCAAATAAAAGAAAGATGGGATCCTTGGAAAATTGGTTGATTCTAGGGCTGGGGTAAAAAATATATAAGAAGAGTCTGGAGTATCTTATAGTGACAGAAAGTGAGGAATGTTCAAAAGGCAAATTGGGAATAATGAACAATAGTGTATAGTTTTTGGTCAATTCGTGGTGACAAAGGCATCAAACTAATGGAAGAATTTCAGAGGATATGAGAACCGTCTGTACTATCTTTGTAACTTGTCTGTAAATCTCAAGCTATTCTACAGTAAAAAACGTTTTGAAAAAACCTGTAATGACACCCAGCACTGTTAACTCTCCCTTTCTCTATGCCCTCCTCCGTTTTCTGACTTCCTTGCTCATTTCTCTCCAGTCACATGGCCCTCCTTTCTGGTCCACCTGTCTTCACCATCCCAGGTCTCCTGAAATTCCAGGACTTTCCATGTGCTGTTGCCTCTTCTTGAAATGCTCTTCATCCTGTGTCTGGCTCCTTTTCCCACAACAGGTCCCAGCTGAAATCTCACCTCCTCAAAGAGATGATCCTGGGCCACCCAAGCCAAAGTGGTGTCCTCCATCACCAGATACCCCTATTACACACACACACACACACACACACACACACACACTCACACTCACTCACACACACACACACACACACACACACACACACTGGTATTCCATCATTCCATCACCTTGTTTATATTTTTCATTGCACTTACCATTGTGTTTAATAAACTGGCTTATTATCTGTCTCCCCAATAAGATGTTAAGATCTCAGAAGAAGGTGTATTATCACTAAGTACCCAAAAGTACCCAAAATCTACCTCAGCGTCTGCTCAATACAAATCTGCTGAAATAAATAGATGAGAGCGTTAATTAATAAAACATGCTCTGACAGTCATCAACTTTTATTGTTACACACAAAACTACACATCACAGGCTGTCCTCATATGGCAAACGGGGGACAGTTCCCAGACTCCCTGCTGGGACCAGTCTGTCCCCCAGGGAGGAGGTGATCCCTGACTATCAGGAATTATCTAACTTGAAATCATCACATGATTAAAATCCACCCTGGCAGCACACAGAGACACAGGACACTTTGCATGTCACTACAATGAGCCCCCATATCTGTTATCCAGAATCTAAAGTCAAATAAAGCCCCCAGTACCCTAAGAACAAGGTAATGTGGGGTAGTCCAGCTTCCATGTTGCTGCTGTGTGGTTGTCAAATGAAAGTGATATGATGAGTGAAAATGAAAGGCAAAGAATGAAAAGGTACTTTGAGGGGGATGATATGATCAAAACATGTGAAAAATGAGCTTTTAAAAAGCAACATTGTGCTTCCTGCTGGTCACACGATGAATGACTCCAAGTTAAACTCAAGCTGCCATTCTTCTGTAGCACTTTGTTGTGTTAGGGTCACTCTGCCCCACTAGACTGAACTCTTTGAGGGCAGGGACTGTCGCTGATGCCCCCAAACTAGCACAGTGTTGGCTCAGAGGAGAATCCGAAGAAGTCTCCACTTAAGGCACACCTAACTCAACATGCCCCCAACGGGACCCCTGACCTTCTACCCCAACCCTCTTCTGTTTCCTGATTCAAGCACAGGCACCGCCATCCACCAAGCTGTCTAGACTAGAAACCCCAGCCTCTTCCTACGTCCCTCACTCATGGCACCTGAACTGTCTTCAGGGTCTGTCTTACCTCCTAGACTGTGTGAGGGTCTCAAAGTTAGGGATCGAATCGTTCATCTCTTCGTCTCTAGTATTTAACATGTAACTGGCACATGATCAGTGCTGAATCAAGGTTTGTGCCCTGCATGACTGGGGAGTCGGACTGAAGTGAAGATTTTAATAGGGTTTGAGGTCATGCTCTGCACTCCCAGAGAGCATTGGACTCTCAGAAGATTCCCCCCTGTCTCTCTAGCCAGATTTTAAGTTACCTCAGGACAGGAACTCCTTCTCACGCTCCACAGAATCCCTTTGTCATCACCAGCCTCCCACATAGCTGTGTCCTCACTGAGGAGAAGAGATGGCAAACAGCTCACAGTCCTGAGTGGTCTGAGATGGAGGAAGAGAGAGCTGCTGAGAAGGGCGTCACCAGCCATGGATTCTGCACGGAGCTGGGATATGGGGCCCACAAAATTCCACTTTCTACAGCTGAAGACCATGCCGTAAGCCAGCACTTCCTGTAAAAGGTTAATAGTCTTATACATTGTTTCCCAAAAATATATTTAATAATTATTTGATTTCTTAATAGCAGGTAATAACCAAGATGGACCAAGTCAGGAGACTAACTAGGAATTTTCTGGGTCAACAAATGATTCTCTCAATTTAGGAGCCAGTTCAGAGATCTCTGATCAGCCACCACGAAGGAGTTTTCAAGACTGTGGACCGAAGAAAGAGAGGAACCAAAGATTTGATGGCAGTCCATCCAGGGGAACAGACCTGGGTAGTAGTATCTCAGAGACCCCAGCCTTATTTCAGGAGTCTGCACTTCAGCTGAGGTCCGTTCCCTCATCCCAAATGTCCAAAAGCATCTAATAGAAACAAAACACTATGACTTCCAGGGGTCAGCTGAGACCACTGGCTCGGGGGAGGGGCTGGGAGCCGGGCTGAAGTCTGAGCTCATCCTAAACAGATCATTCATTTACCCAACCAACTTTTTTGACCAGCAAATGGCTACTTGGAGAACTTCTTGGTCTTTGAAACTATCCCATATATTTCTTTTGTCACTCTCTCTTTTTTTTTTTTTCCTGGCCCAAAACCCTGGTAAGAAGCCTTGAAAAGAAAAGGTCCTCTGAGTTATCAGCTAGCTCAGGAGGTGGGGAGACTGCAGTGGGCAGATGGAAGGAAATGGCCCAGTTCCTGGCCTCCGTGGGAGGGACCCAAGGGCACTCCAAGAAGCTGACAGCCAAGAAGGGAGGAGTGAGCTTGGAGGGTCCGGGGGTCATGCCTTGGAGGCCCAATTCAGATGAAGTGGACTATTAATTGTAATAGAGTTTTACAGAGTTACAGCAGAGTCATGGTCACAAAACTCATGTACTTCATTTCCTGGCTTTCCTGTGTCCTCCCTCAGCTGTGCCTGAAGATCCTGGCTTGTGGCTGCCTCTCGTGTTTCTTTTGCCCCACCCGTCTGTGGCTCAGTGCTTTTGATTTATCATTCGCTCTCTGCCCTTTGGTGTTTAGCAGCAGAACCTGCAATGCCACTATGGGTTAGGACCCCAAACAACTGATCTTTGTTAAAATTTTGCCTTAAATCCAAATGGACTGTGACCGTGTAGAGTGGGTGAGATTCCTGGGCTTTGTGACATCTGTTTTGGCTGCTTGGAAGCCTATTGTGTTCCCTCTATTTTCTTTTCCAGTTTTCAAATAAGTGAGGTTATAGGACAGCCGACTCTGGATAACAGAGGCCAAACCTGGTATTTCCAGACTGTAAAGTAAACGGAGACTATGACCTTTCTAGGGGACCCAGGCAAGTGAGGCAATGCACAGCTGCAACATCTGGCCTTATAGAACTAAAGATAACACCCCATAAAATGCATTTTATTCACTTATTTAACAACTGAAACGCACTTTCCATTACACATGACTCTGTAAGTCTTGCAGGTGCAAGACTCCTGCTATTAGACGGCTGCCGGCTTGACGATGTTTTAGTCGCATGGATTCACCATGGCCCCTCTTCCTCACCGTCCCCAGTGGTCTGGAAACGCTGAGTCCTCCACTCCCGATACAGCCTCTGCTTAGAAGGCCCTTCTCCCCTCTTGTTTATTGCAACCCCATTTCTCCCCTTGGACCTCCCTCCCAAAGCCACTCTCAGGCGATTCCATGTGCTCTCATGTATGACGAGTCTGCCATCTCATCTACACTTTCTACCCTTCCTTTTCTCGGTTATTTATCCAGTTTGAGTCAATGCTCTATATTCATAGAGAACATTCATACCAGGTGCTTGACTCCCTTTCTACCCCAAAACTCATCGCCGTTCGGGGTGACTTAAATGACCTTTAGGCTCGACCAGTTGGGCGCTGTTCTTTCAGCTTCTCGACTCAGTGACATCTTCTTCCATTCAACTTCAAGTAATTGGTCTCAGGGCCATATCTCGGACTTGCCCCTAGAATTTCCCCACTTCTCTAATCTTAAATTCCTCTACGCAAGGAATGTTCTGACTACAACGTGCCATCATTCCAGCTCCCTTGTTCTCTAGCTCCCCTTACACTTGTTGAAGACTCAGCAAAACTTGTGAGCAGTTGATCCTTTGGTCTTCTCTCCATCTACCTGCTCCCCTCCCTCCCTCTCACCTCCACTGTCCTGATACACATTTCAGACCTTGGACTGTCACACATTCATGTTCTTACCTAGACCCAAAAGCTCTTCCTTTCTTGTCCTTGTCATTCTGTCCACTCTTCCAGCAAAGCCCAGTCATGATTTCACCTCTACTCTGCATATCTTGAGGCCCCCAGGACTGAGCAGCACACTTCTGGGCTGTGTGGTAAGCTCTCTGTATGGCCCTGGCCAGCCCCTTGTCATGTTCTGTAGAGGGTTAGAGCAGCTCTCTCAAATATTTACCATTTCCCCAAACTCTGATCCCTCCTCCATTGCCCCTCCACTTTGAAAAGACCATCTTGGCTTTAATTGAGAGCCTCAGAACCCTCCCAGCTTTCTTCCTGCTTCTCTGGATTATATCTGCATCACAACACAACCTGGCATCTTTGGTCCTTTCTCTCATTTACAAAAGATGAGTTGTCTCCTGCAAGAATGACCTTCTACTTGTGTTCTGTATACCATTCCTTTGGTCTCACTAGAATTTTGTATCCCTCACAGTCTTTCCATCCTGGGTCTGCAATCTCAACTGTTGACTCTTCTTATTCACCTTATGAGTGTTCTTAAGACTCTTTCGTTATAACAGTAGGATAGTTAGAAAAGGTGTTGATAAAGGGTATTAGGATAAAAATGATAATGATAAAAATATTTTTATGCCTCTGTGATCTATTATTATTAGTAATATGACCTGAGCAATTTGCTTAATCATTGTATACTTCTGAAAATAGCAATTATTCATTTAATAGGAATTATTAAATGAGCTAATAGTTTGAACACGCTTAAAACACTACTTGACATCTAGTAAGTCGTTTGTTGTTGTTTATTATTATTTCAGAAATATGAATTTCAGTGGCAATCAGAATTAGAGATTTTGTGGAAGGAGACTTGCAAATTAGAAATATGTGTATGAAAATATGTCAAGAGCTTAAAAATATTTGAAAAGCTTTTGGTAAATTCCTTTAATAATCGTACTATTCTTTGAGCTGGCCTTAGTAAGGCTAATTTTACTGAGAAACAGTAGAACTCACATTTTAAACTGTGACAAAAGAATGGTGGACTGAATATATTCTGCCTTTGAGTATAAAAGAAGTAAGAAATAACAAGCATCAGAATGATGTGAGCATTAAAAAAACATTCTCTTGAAAACAAAAATAATGATACATGAATACACATAATGTTTGGCTAAATAAAAATAAATAAATAAGTTCATTAAACAAGCCCTACACACACATGAAAAAACAGAGAGAAAAGAAAAAGGGATATTTTTTATTGAAGCAGAGCTGATTTACAATATTGTGTTAGTTTCAGGTGTAAAAGAAGTGATATTTAGAGGGAAATGATGCCTTGGTCTGTCATTCACTTTTCTATGTTCCTATCCTAAAATGAACTAAAAACAAAAGAAAGAGAGAAAAAATATTTTTGAAATATTTGTGGCCAAACCAATTCCGGTCTGTTTTCAGCAGGCTTAATTTAAAACTCATCCATTCAGTAGAAAATGGTCTGGTGGCTAAATGAAACCCTGTAATTTGGAAACAGAAATGGAAACAAACACACCAATGAGTGAGTGTCCTATTTGGCAGAAAGCGTTTATTGCAGACTACCCAAAATACTCATTCACCATTTCAGGGCAAAATTATACTTCTTAAAACACAAATGTCTCTATGTGTGATGAATGATATTGTCTTTCTTAGGAAGTCAAATGCTCCTGGCCATCCGTTGTAGACACCATGGTATCTACAGACAGTGCTGGACGGGCATCGCTGCCATTCTTTCAGCACTGTCATGGTGATGACTCCTAATTTGTAAAGTCCAGATGAGGGTTACATGAGTTCTTGTAAGAAGCATTCTTAGAACAGTGCTTGGTGTACATGTTATATAAGTGCTACTAGTTTTGTTATCAGAACGTGTCCAAGGGGACTTCCCTGGCAGTCCAGTGGTTAAGACTTCGCCTTCCAATGCAGGGGGTGCAGGTTTGATCGCTGGTGGGGGAGCTAAGATCCCATATGCCTCGCGACCAAAAAACTGAAACGTAAAACAGAAGCAATGTCGTAACAAATTCAATAAAGACTTTAAAAATGGTCCACATAAAAAAGAAAATCTTTAAAAAAAAGAATGTGCCCAAATATTAACATGTTTTCAAAGTTTGTTGTTTTCAATGAAGATTACCTGTCAGCGCAGGATGGTCAACAATGACCCTCTTCCTTAGATTAAGCAAGAACTGTCTTCGGATGGTCCTGTCTTTCTATCTAATGTACAAACCTCATTTACACAAACACCATTAAAATGAAAACCTGTGAACGATCCAAATCCTAAATCTGTGTAAAACTGTGTATTTCATGCCTCAAAACTAAGCATAGCAAAAGAATTCTGTGGCCCTTTTGACTAAAAATATTTTATACAGAATTTACTCTTAGAGTAAGTACAACATTGTGGTTCAGATTATGCCTTTTAACTCCAAATATAAATTTACGCTTCAAATCTGGTGACGGTTTTACAAAAGAGAAGTGGTTATTAGTATTGGAATAATTGATCTATCTTTCTACTGTGTGAGAGCTTCTTACAAGGTCGTAAAATTTTTAGGAACTAAAGCAATCCCTGCATTTGCTAATCTTATTTAGTAACTATCAAAATGTCTCCAGGCAATAGAGCCATAGATTATAAATTAACAACAGGTGATTGCAAAATCTACTACTTTTCGAATTTGAACATTTTCCTGTAGTTCTTTAACATTATTATTATTATTTTTTTAGTATTATTTTATTTTTTTTTGGCGGTGCCCGGGCATCTCGCTGCTGTGGCCTCTCCCGTTGCGGAGCACAGGCTCCGGACGCGCAGGCTCAGCGGCCATGGCTCACGGGCCCAGCCGCTCTGCGGCATGTGGGATCTTCCC
Organism: Aethalodelphis obliquidens; assembly: GCF_003676395.1. Classification (NCBI taxonomy): domain Eukaryota; kingdom Metazoa; phylum Chordata; class Mammalia; order Artiodactyla; family Delphinidae; genus Aethalodelphis; species Aethalodelphis obliquidens. The sequence continues at coordinate 3,729,589 of NW_020837946.1, forward strand.
AGACCGGGGCACGAACCCGTGTCCCCTGCATCGGCAGGCGGACTCCCAACCACTGCGCCACCAGGGAAGCTCTAACATTATTTTTAATTAAATATACATTTTCTTAGATAGTTTCTCAATGAGTATTTAAAGTTCTTCACGGTAATAGACCATAAATCTATTTTACTTAGAATATTTTATGGTACCATTTGCATGTATAACAGGTTTTTTTTTTCCCCAAAATGTGTGGGTTTGGTTTATAAAATGCTGCTCACTGGAGACTTGCTGAATGTGAAGAGGTAGATTCTATGTAGATAACTGGAAGAGCCATATTACCACTGAACCGATGAAAGTTCTACAAGTATGTTAAACATTAAAAATTTTAATTTTAAAATAAAACAAAAATACAGCACACCAAATAAATAAATAGCAATAACAATTAAACTATATTAAGGCAGTAACCGTTGATACAGTTACGCTGCTTTCCGTTCAACTTTGATTCTAAATTATCCACACAACATCATGATAATCATGATAACAATTATGATATGATGAAGATCATGGAAGAAAAGAGGAAGAAGATGTGTACTACTGGAAAAGGAAAACCACTCTTGGGCTTTTTTCAGAAATTCACAAACCTTTCCTTAATTGTATCCAAACGTTCCATCTGTGGTTAAATCTGTAGTAACCTGATGGCTGTTTTGTAAGTTTGAATGAACTAAGCTTTTCTGAAGGTACTTTTTTTCACAGTTTTGAACAAAGTGCAAAGTGAGTGATCTTTTTTTGAAGGAATTTTGCCCTCCTCGCAGGGGTGCAGCCAACCATTGTGGTTTTATCTGAAGTTCCAGCTTTATTCATGAAAGACACTGATTTTCTTTGCCTCCACAGTAAGTTTTGAATTGTGAAATTTCCTCCAAGTTCAGACCCATTTGATGATGTCCTGAGCTCTCCAGGGTCCCTTCAGAGAGTCCCAGTCCCTGGCAGTTCTCCAGATGGAGAAGAACCAAGCTAATTTTGGTCAGGCTGAGGAAATAGCTGCAATGCCTGACACCTTTCAAGTGTTCTCTGTCCAAGTTTCTTTATCCCAGGACTCTCAGGGCACAAGGATTTGCCCAACCTGCAATGCCAGTAGAGGGAGACCATCTCTCCAAACTTCCTCCCCAGCCCCCTGGCAAAGAGTACCATGGACAGTTGCTTTGATGGAAGTGAGATGCCAGGATCGTGCTTGGTGGCCACCAGTGGGGTCAAGTTGAGAGCAAAAGCTTGGAAACTTTGTGGCAGAGAAAAGGACGAGAACCTTCAAAGCAGCCCAGGAAGGGAACATCCTGGTGGCAATGTCTCTAAGAGAAGGTACCAGAATCCACGGGCAGTAAAGCATTTTTCACACCTTAGAGCACGTTTCCCGAGGCAGCAAACTCTGCACCAGCAAGGACCCTATTCTCAATGTCCCTGAGAAAGTTAGTTACTCAGGGCCTTAGTCACACCCCTCACACCCAGAGTGGCTGGGACAGAGGAAGTGAGGCTGCATTAGCAATTTGTGAGAAGCATCAATGTGTTACTTCTCCTGCCCACTTTACAAAAATTTTAAACGAAGCCCAAGTATGTGAGGATTTCAATAGCGACAGTTAACGAGACTTGCGATTCTTTATGTATTCTTAGATAAGTTTAACGTCATCTAGAGAGTGTTTCTGTTTATTTGTTTCAGTAACAACTTAGGCAGAAGAAAAAGGCAATCTATCCAATTCATGGAGGGGAAAATTCATTTTCAACCTGGCATTAGATAAGTGTTTTGCTGCATCCTAGCTTATTAACCAGGGCGCCTAGATCCCATGTTTCAAGTTCTGCTCGAGGAAGATGTTACTTGACTTACAAAAGGAGCCTTTATGAGCTGTGGCCCTAAACGACTGCAAGGGGCCTTCAGCTCCATAAGCATCTCATGAATTTCTGTCTCTACTTCAGATAATTAACATCTTTCAAGGGCTGGTCCATATCCACAGCGAGAGTTACGGTTGAGGAAAAACATAAAATGTTGAGAGACGGAGCAACCATTTACTGAGCTTCTGCTCTGGGCCAGGCACTGTGTTAATGCCTCGCTTTTATGTAAAACAGGCCATTGCCCAGTGTCAGTGATAAGAATATATTCTTCCCACACACAGATGGCCAGCAGGCATGTGAAAAGATGCTCAACATCGCTAATTATGAGAGAAAGGCAAATCAAAACTACAATGAGGTAACACCTCACTCTGGTCAGACTGGCCATCATAAAAATGTCTACAAATAATAAATGCGGAAGAGGGTGTGGAGAAAAGGGAACCCTTGTAACACTATTGGTGGGAATGTAAATTGGTGCAGACACTATAGAGAACAGTATGGATGTTCCTTAAAAAATTAAAAATAGAGCTACCATATGATCCTGCAATCCCACTCCTGGGCATATATCTGGAAAAGATAAAAACTCTAATTTGAAAAGGTACATGTACCCCAATGTACGTAACAGCACTATTTACAATAACTGAGATGCAGAAGCAAACTAAATGTTCATTGACAAATGAATGCATAAAGAAGATGTGGTATATATATATATATATATATATATATAATATTACTCAGCCATAAAAAAGAATGAAATAAGACCATTTGCAGCAAACATGGATGGACCTAGAGATTACCATACTAAGTCAGACAAAGACAAATATCATATGATATCACTTATATGATACAAATGAATTTATTTATAAAAATGATACAAATGAACTTATTTATAAAACACAGACTTAGAATACAAATTTAGGGTTATCAAAGGGGAAGGGCGGAGGGATAAATTAGGAATTTGGGATTAACAGATACTCACTGCTAGATATAAAATAAACAACAAAGTCCTACTGTACAGCACAGGGAACTATATTGAATATCTTGTAATAACCTATAATGGAAAAAATCTAAAAAAGAATGTGTGTGTGTGTGTGTGTGTGTGTGTGTGTGGTGTGTGTATAACCGAATCACTTTGCTGTAAACCTGGAACATTGTGAGTCAACTATACTTCAGTAGAAAAAAAGAATATATTCTCTATTGTCTCCATTTGACAGATGAAGAAACTGAGACACAAGAAGTTTGGTAAATTATCTGAGGTCACACCGCAAAGAAGAGGCAAAGCTGGGTTTGAGTCTAGACTTTGTGACTTCAAAGCCCCTCTCATAATGACCCTTATGAAGCTGCATGGGCCGTGTGTGTGTGTGTGTGTGTGTGTGTGTGTGTGTGATTTAACCATTAGAGATTAGAGACATAACAAAATATCATGTGACACTGGTGGGGGGGGTCTTTGGGTAAAAATGGGAAATAGAGACTTTCCTCCCTTTTTTCTGCAGTGGTCCTGCCAGCCCTTGCCCAGCACTGCCCACACCCCCCCACCCCAGCTCCAAACACAGCACAACATAACACAACACAGCACTCCCTGGCAGCCCGTCACCACCTGGAAGTCTCTTGAACTCTCTTGCCCCCTTCTCATTTTTGTGTCTTTTTTTTTTTCCTAAAAAGAAATTCATAAGCTCTAGCTAATAAGCTATTCCTCCCAAATATTGAATTCTATTTTTTTTTTTTTTTTGTGGTACACGGGCCTCTCACTGTTTTGGCCTCTCCCATTGTGGAGCACAGGCTCCAGACGCGCAGGCTCAGTGGCCGTGGCTCACGGGCCCAGCTGCTCCGCGGCATGCGGAATCTTCCCGGACTGGGGCACGAACCTGTGTCCCCTGCATCGGCAGGCAGACTCTCAACCACTGCGCCACCAGGGAAGCCCCTGAATTCTATTTTCACCAGGGTTTTCTGCAAACATATTCCTTGTTCCGGAGATAGAACTTGATGGACAGAAATTTCCCAGAGTGTGGCCCTCCAGCTTGACACACCTTTTGGTCAGTCTGGCCATTCAGTCTCTGCAATTCACTGTGAAATTGCTTGTCTCGACCACGAGGCTGCTCTGAGCAATTGCATCTCTCTAGGGAGGTTGTAGACACCTAGCTGTCTAACGGTCTTCTAGGAGAATTCAGAGGGAAAATAAACATGATGTATCACAAGACCCCTAAACCTGTAAGTAGACTTGGTATAGGAACCATCCTGGATGTCTCCAAATGAAAGCGAGCGTTTTGGAGAGTCGGCTTGACCCGTGAGCACGGGTGGTACTTTGACGTCTTCTGACCCTATAGGTAATACAGCTGCAGCAGATAAGCAAAATAGCCCTGGGAAAGCTCCCAAGGCCTTTATCTGCAGCCTGGAAAGGACAGTGCGTAGCTGAACTTCCTTTCCTAAAGCAATTACGCTTCTGGACCTCTCCTGCTGATATCTGCTACTAACTACAAACAAGTTGAGTTTTCCTGGAAAAAATGTCAATTGTTCCATACAGAAAAGATCTGCAGTAAGGTTCTTTATTGTATTATCTTCTTTTTTACTGTTTGCTTTTCCTTCTAGAATAACACAGCTTTAAAAGGACAGAGGAGACCATGACGAAATAATTACCCCATGAATAGCCCAAAAAGGCCAGCTATGGTCTCACTCCCGTTCAAAAGTGGAAATAATACTTCTTTCAGCTGCTACCCATAAAATATTTTTTTGATGTGAAATGTGACATGTAACATTTTTGCTGTAACAGACACTCCTCCATGAGGAAATTTCTCCCATGTCAACAGTGGCTTTTCAAAATTCCCTCAGGTAAGTCTTGCTTATATAACTTGCTTATATGTAGGGACACAGTGAAGCTCCTTCTCTAGTTAGCATCTGTTATAACTCTAGCACAAAGGCAATCAGGACTTTGTAAAAAAAACTTTACTATGCAGCTTTCAGAGTGTGACTTTCTAAAGCTTATAAAACGTAACCCATAGAAAGGTATAGTAAGCGTATTTTGAAGATTTATTCAACTCATTCATGAGGGAACCAGAAGAATGAGAGCTGGCTGAAAGGCAGAGACTAGTGTCTATGATCAGTGGGGAAAAGAATGTTGAATAAACTTGCAAAGTTAGAAACAAAATGGATAGCTGTTTACAGGGGAAAAAAAAACAAAGCAACAAAAATTGGGTCTTCATTATCTTTTCTACTGGACAGAAATCATTTGCACCTTATCTTTCACCTATATTGTTTTCACCCCCATATCGATAGTAAGTAGTCAATTAGATTGAAAGAAGAGCTTTCTTCCAGAGCTTCAGATGCCCCTTGGATGGATTTGGTAAATTGTTAGATGTTATTCTAGTATGAGATTGAAAGACCACACAGTAATTTTTCCCCTTATTTCTAAGCTTTAGATAATTGTTTAACACTTCTTTTCTGTGACAACTGTGCGAGAGAATCCTCGATGAAATGGGATTTTCTGGCTGGTAAATCCCAGTGCTTCACTGAAGCCTCTTTCCACAGTTCCTGTCTTTCAAATGGACTTGTTAGCTGACTCAGGACAACTCAGCGCCTTCAGGGAGTGGCGTCAGTGGCCCTCAACATGGAGACCGTTATAACAATACTAACATCAGTATGGAGGCTTTGTTTCGTTTTTTATTTCATTTTTAATTTTTTAATTTGTTGTTTCATATGTAGCCTTTGAAGCGATTTCTGTAGTTTAAAAGAAGCTTTCACGCGCCTTGGTCTCTCTGCCTCCTATCAGATATCTATAGAACAGCTGGCTTTCGTCCAGTTATTTATTACAAATATTTCATAAATAGGTAAATCGTTTGGCATTCTATTTCTCTATTTGCAGCAGTGCCGTCACAGACAAAATTCTTTCAAAAGAGAAGGAGACGGTAACGTGCCAAAGAAAACTGAGAGAAGAGTGTTGAAACGACAGATGTCCCCCTGAAATACCTGCCGTCAATGGGCAGAACGTCCATCTGCCCGGCTGTATGTCCGGGGGCGGCGCTTCTCCTGGGCACAATGGCCTGGCCTGAAAAGAGCAGTTAAAATGCAAATGAGGGGACAGACCCAGAGGGTATCAACCCCTCACATCTCTGAGGCTAAAAGACATCCTTTCAGAGGCTTCTGTTCTAATTGCAAACGCTCTTCCTTTGTTCCTGGAGGCCTGGGAGACAGTTCTGAGTTATGCCTCCCTCCCAGGCTGCCCCACCACAAAGGCCCACATGGCGTTTAAAGTGCAAAGAACCGATTTTGTCCACAGGCCTTAATGAGGGTTAAGTTTAACCAACATCACAGGGGATGTCCTGGGAAACCCCACCTACTGCTACAGACCTCATGAGAGGCCTGAGAGACCATCAGTTTCTTTGTTTCAGTTGGTTTTTTTATTGGAGTCTAGTTGATTTACAATGTTGTGTTACTTTCTGGTGTACAGGAAAGTGATTCAGTTACACATATACATATACATCCATTTTTTCCAGATTCTTTTCCCTTATAGGTTACTATAAAATATTGAGTAATGTTCCCTGTGCTACACAGTAAATCCTTGTTGGTTAGCTGTTCTTTTTGTAAGACCCGTTACCCAGAGTTCCCAAGAATTTGGATATTTCTCAGAAATCACCCCACAGGTCCCAGGGGTGATGTCAAATGATAACTGACCATGTTAAAACCTAAGCTTTGATGGTATCTGCTTTTTCCTGAACATGTAGCTTTTACTCTGAGGGGGTCTAAGAATTCCAGTCCAAGGGATGTCACATCAATGTCCCTTGCCTTCCCTGGTCATCATGGCCCAAGGCCTGAGAGTCAAGCTTCAAAGCCCTTCTATTTCTCCCAGGTGGGATGGATGGTCCAGGGCTGGCCACCCCTGGTATGTCAAGTCAGGGTGGCACGTACAGAGCAGAAGCTGGGATAACCAGCCTCGTGTGGTCACCAGGCACTGGAAGCCTGGGCTGGGAATCTCCCTCAGGGACTTTGGGAGCCCTTTTTGGCTCCTTGGTCAACTTTTGAGTAAGTGCTCCCAAACTTCATGGCCAAGACCCTTCTAGGAAATTTAGGAGGAAATCGGCTTCAGCGGTACAGTAGTAGGTGACCTGAAAGGCATTTATTCAACATGATACAAACTGACAACATGATTCTCTTCTCTGGAAGCAGGAAGCAAATTCTCACGAGACCCTATTATTTTCTGATGACTGCTTCTTTGGAAACAGAACAGCTTGGGATTTTTAGTGCAAGAAACATGAAGAGTTTCCTTGGTTTGCTGAGCTTCAGTTAAAACTAAATAAAAAAAGACACCAATGCGGAGACCTGCCTATGACCTTAAGTTGGTAGTAAAAAGAAATGATTAGAAGAACAACTGCTTATTTGATTTTTAATAATCCAAGTGACTCCAAGTGTCCCACCCCTCCCCAGCTGGGAATGGACCAAAAGTTTCATTACCACTCCTGCCCAAGCAATGCTGGTTCTCCGGCTCTGCTCATCCGGGACCTCTGGGAGGCAGCTTTCCTGGGACCAGGGACAAATCCCTGACCAATCCGCTCCCGTCCCTTCTACTGTCTCCTCTGCTGGCGTCTCAGCAGGAAACAGCTTCGCTCAGTGCCGTAGTCCTCCCCTGGGTAAAAGGGTCCATGTAGGATGGGACCCTTTTTAGTTTTGTGTTACTCTGATAGGTGGTCTGCTTTTGGCCCCGAGTGTCCCAGCATGTTCCACTAACACACATCCATCAACCTCTGGCCATAGGGACTCAGGTTGGCAGAGGTGGGGGGGGCTGACCTCATAACATCCTCTCATTTTCCACATCACGAAGCAGCTGAGAGTTTTAGTCTATGCGCTCAGACAGGCAAGAAATAGCTTATCTTCATTTCCCTCAAATTAATCTGAATCTGACTTCACAAATTCAACCCACCGGACTGGAGAGAGCTGAGTCTCCTGTTACGACTGCCTCACCCCTACTTCCCATATTTCTAGGTTTACACATTGCCCACTACCAAGGGGAGAAAGGTCTCTGATATTCAATCTGTCACATGTGTGGTCTGGCAGCTCTCTGCTCCGTGCTCCTGCGGCATTGGAAGCCTTGGTCAACGTGGAGGGTCCAGGGCTGGGACAGACTCTTAAATGTCCCCCTTGGCCTCTAGGAGGCCCAGCCTCCCCCTAGGAATGTGCACAGGGTATAGCGTGCAGGTAACCCTTTCCCACAGGCCCTGTGGACATCAGACCTACTCTCAATCCAAGTAAAACACTGCATCTCCTTTTCACCCTTCTCATCCAGGACATTTTCAACAAACTGAAAAAGGGGGAAAGAGTGTCTCCAGGCAGCTCCAGGTCTCCCAGCAAATGTCCCTGTAGCTTGGAAGTACAGAGAAGCTACCTCTTCTTTTTTTTTTGGTCACACTGCATGGCATGCAGGATCTTAGTTCCCTGAACGGGGGTTAAACCCGTGCCCCCTGCAGAGGAAGTGCAGAGTCCTAACCACTGGACCACGAGGGAAGTCCTTTCACCTTTCCTTGAAACGGGTTTAATGTCTCATACGAAATCCAGCAGTCAACTACTGCTATGCAGGCAAGGAGACTACAGAGGCAGACCCTGGGGGTCTCAGAGGCATCCCCTCTCTGCCACTGCCCCTCTCTGTTCTGTGTCACAGCAGGCTGGGTGCTGCAGGCTGTGAGTGGACAGCCCCCACACCTCTGTTTTCCAACTGTGTTTGGCCAGCGGAAGCCCGGCAGGAGGTGGGGGTGGGCAGGACGGAGAAGGGGTCCAGGTGTTGCTCCTCCTGTCTTTGTTTGGGCAGCATCTCCCTAGACACTGAGCCTCCTTCCCCTGTGTGCCAGTTTCTGCTCCATCGGCCCCTGTGGTTCCAACTTCTGTCCTCTAAAGTCCCTGGATTAAATTCTCTCTGTTTTGAAATTAAGAATAGCTGCTGTAGTCCTGACTGGATCCTGGCTCGGCCACTTACTACTGTGTGGTTTTGGACAAGCAACTTTATCCTTTGTGCCTCAGTTTTCTCATCTGGAAAAGACGTAATAGTAGGACCTTCTTTGGGGGATTTTGGGTGGCTTGGATGGGCTAATACTTAGCCCCTATTATTAGAAAATCACACAATAAATAGTAGTTATTATAATCGGTACCAGGCAGTCCTGGTACCTGGGCTGAATGGCCCCTGTAGGTGGTAACTGCACATTGGATTCACAAACTGTGAATCACGGAGTGGAAAAGGTGTTCCCCTTTCTGTTCTTTCTAAATACATCAAGGGTTTTAGTTCGTTTCTAGTAAGTCTTCATCACAACCCTAACTTCCAGTCTCCCCTTCCTTCCAAGAGAGAACAGGTCTCAGATGTCGGGGTAGAATCTGATAGCATCATAGCATTGCTCTGTTTACATGGAAGTTGTTTGTTTTACAGCCAACTTCTACTGATGGCAAGTGATACCAGTTTTTCCTTTCAGGAGGTGATTAAAAAGCACCCTTAACAATGAATTCATTTATGCTGAAAAAAATGATCGGTTTGGAAAAACATAGAAGTAAAAAACTGTGCAGGTCTGGCGGTGCTCAGATGACCTCAGTTGGGAAGCCCTTTTCTGCAGAATATGTACTCTGGGGCTACACTACGAGTCAGGACACAGAGTAACAAAGACAGCTTCTACCTTCAAGGAGTGCACAGTTCACAGCCAAGATCAACAGGAGTCAGATGACAGAACAGAATTAAATAGCAACTAATTTGTTACAGATGCAAATTCCATAGATGTTCAAAAATGTGGGGACCAAAGAGTGTTAGGAGAGGATGCAGGAGAAGACTAAGGGGATTCCTGACCGTGGATACAGGTGCAGAGGAAAGGGACAGCACGTGGGTGAGGGGCAGCAAAGGAGAGGAAGTGTGATGGCTGGATGGGTTTTGAGTTTCTGGGGTAGAGTTCCAGTTCAGTGTCAGTGGGGTACTGGGGAATATTAAGGAACGTGATGACAAATTAAGGGGAGGAAATGGAGAGTTCTGCATCATTAAGCATCAGCTTTGCAGGAGAAAGCAGTCCTTACAGAGTCATTCTGGGCAGTGACGAGCAGGCACTGTTTGAGGCAAGACCCTGCAGGCGTAGGAGAGTCCAGCTGGGAAGCAGATGTCCTCATCCCAGTGGGGGCCCATCCCTTACCGGCAGAGCAGGGGAAGGGACCAGGTGAGGCAGGAGGAGGATCACGAAGGTCATCAGCCAGGGCGCTCAGCACCACAGCTCAGGGGTTAATATGCCTCTTCCGCCTCTTTCCATCTTGGCTCTTGTGAATGGTGCCGCAGGGGACATGGCAGTGCTAATGTCTCTCTGAGATCCTAATTTGCATCCTTTTGGATAAACACTCAGAGATGGGATTGCTGGATCACGTGGTAGGTCTGTTTCTCATATTTTGAGGAAACTCCATGCTGCTTTCCATAGAGGCTGCACCACGTTGCATCCCCACCAATAAGGTTCCAATTCTCCGCATGCTCGCCAACGCACGTCTCGTGTTGTTTTGATGATCACCGTCCCAGCAGGTGGGAGATGTTGAGCATTTTTTCGAATACCTATTGGCCATCCATTGATGAATGAATGGGTAACAAAACGTATTCTGTATACACAATGGACTTAAAAAGGAAGGAAATCCTGCCATATGCAACCACATGGATGAACCTGGAGGACATGCTGCTCAGTGAAATAAGCCAGACACAGAAGGATGAGGACCGCGGGATCTGACTTACATAAAGCACTTAAAATAGTCTAACTCAGAGAAGCAAAGGGTAGAGTGGTGGTTGCCAGGGACTGGGGGGAGGGGAAAGAGGGATTTGCTAAACATGAGGATATAATTTCAGTTACACAAGCTGAATAATTCCTAGAGATTTGCTGTACAGCATCAGGATGACAGAAAACAATACTGTACACTTAGTATCTACTGAGAGTAGATGTCAAGTGTTCTTGCCACAATGAAATAAAATAAAACAAAATAAAATAATGTAAAAGAAATGAAATAAAAGAAATGAATGAAATAAAATAAAATAAGATAGAATGAAATGAAATAAAATAAATGAAATGGAATGAAATGAAACATAAAATAAATGAAATAAAATAAAATAAAAATTGTCGTGAAGACACGGGTGAGAAGCAATCCTGGGAAGGAAGAGGTTAGGTGGTTTGTGTCAGGCTGTAAACATGAATGGAGTCCAGCCCCTCCTGCAGTTTCCCACTAGGAAAGAAAGTCACGGCCCACAAGGAGAGTGGGAAAGCGTGTTTCCTCTCGCAGGGCTGCAGGGACATTTGTGTGGCAGCCTCTCCCTAGGGGGCACTTGTCAGGCTGAGGCTCTGTCTGTGGGGTCCTCAGAGCTGCCTGATCTTGTTTTTGCAGGTTTTGCCTCCGAAGGGACACCTTTGCCTCTGGAGTAAAAAGTAAAAGCAATGAATACAAAGTGCACATGCCAATTCCAAGATGGAAAAAACAGAAAGCCAGAGGCTTAGGGCACCAGCAGCCAGAAGGAAGGTGTTACCCACATATTCTGACCACCCTCAACAGGAGAACTTAGCAATGGGAGTGTGTTTCAAGACTAACAGGGATTCCATCTTAATGACAACCATTTCCCTTTTCAGTTTTAAATTTGGTAGTCAGGGGCTTCCCTGGTGGCGCAGTGGTTGAGAGTCTGCCTGCCGATGCAGGGGACACGGGTTCGTGCCCTGGTCCGGGAAGATCCCACATGCGGTGGAGTGGCTGGGCCCGTGAGCCATGGCCGCTAAGCCTGCGCGTCCGGAGCCTGTGCTCCGCAATGGGAGAGGCCACAACAGTGAGAGGCCCGCGTACCGCAAAAAAAAAAAAGGAAAAAAATTAAAATTTGGTAGTCAGGGTTTTATATTTTACTGAAAATGACCTGCGAAAATTCTAGGAATAATGTAAGAGCATGCCCCTCCCCCTCTTGCTGATCCTTGCCATGCATCAGAGGCACGTATTTGCAAACGGTATCAGTGATGAAATGGCCCACGCTCTCCACCAGTGCAGCACGTACTCAACCCAACCGCCTTGAGCAAAGTAAATAAGCCATATTTATAGAACAAAATTTCTTCTATTCTAGAAATTGAACACGAATGGTAGAGCCTGCAAACTGTACAATTACACTCATTATAAACTGCAAGTCGCTTTCATGGTGTAGACACCGACTGTGCCACGTCTGTGCAGGGAACAGTTGGATGAGGAAACAGCCTGGACACCCACACAGCAGAATGACCCCAGGGCAGTGCTCTAAACCTGGTCTATGCTCAATCTCCCCAGATGCGCCACAGAGGAAACTGCAGTGAGATGTGTACCATCTGGTTCATAACACAGCGCTGAGCAGGAACCGGTAACAATACTCCCCGATGTAGGCTTGTAAAATAATTTCTTTTCCCTGAGCATAAAACGACTTCTCCATCTGTCCTATGAAAACAGGAGATAAATAAATGTTTATTCAACTTCATCCCTGTCAGTCATTGTTGTTTAGGAAAAATTATAAACTGTCTCTACTGTGGGTTCAACAAAACTATCTGTAGTAGATGAAGCTATCGGCCTTTGCCAAAGCTCATGGGAGACAGGAAGTAAAACCGGCAAATGCATTCACATCTTATCCATTTTATCAGAGCAGCTGATAATATAATTATGGGGAAAAAATGTTGCAAATCGTGATTCTGTTCGCTGATCCATTTTACAGCCAGTCTGACCAGTTTCCACCAAGCCAGCAGGCACAGGGAAGGGAGGGCTTGGGATAGCTCTAAATTTACTCTTTCCTTTAACTTTTTCTAGGTCCTCATTATTTGAGGCCTTGCTACCTGCTTCAGGGCCTTTCACCCTCACCTCAGTCCACCCCATAGGCTGGGACAGGATGAGGCTTTCACCGTGGGCTGCAGTCACTCGGGCCACCAAAGGTCACCATCTGCAACCTTGAGAGTGTCTTCACCACTGCTCAGAGACCCATCTCACTCCTTGTAGGCCATTGTACCAACTGCTGATGGTTGCTGTGCAGATGAAGTGAAATGTATGTGTGGAGCTAGTGACAAGGGCAGGACAAGTGACAGATGCTCTAAAAATAGGGTACAAACCAGGACAAGGGATAGGAGATGCTCTTAGTAATTACTCTGAGGTTATAGGCATGAATGGGATGGTCTTGGGCAAACAGGATGTGTGGTCACTCTCTGCATAATTATTAGCTGTTATTATAATTGTAATTCTCATCATCTTCGTCATCGTCAATTCCTCAAACCTCCTGGCCACCCCATCCCCATCCTACCTCAGACGGAGCAGACAGCATGAGCTCTGACTTCACAAACAGAAGCCATTGGACCAGAAGACTGTCTTCCACCTTCTAAGTCTGCGAATGACCGGCCTGCCTTCTCTGCTGTCCCAGGAGGGGGGTTTCCATCCCTCCCTCCACCAACACCAAGTCACTGCCAGGCCTCATCTAGCTTAGGACGTGGGAGCAGAAGGGCCAAGAGGAGACTCTGCCACTTACAAGATGGCGGCCTTGGACCATGACTTAACCTCTGTGTCTGCTTCCTAAATTGTAAAGCAGGGGTAATAGTAGAAGCTACCTCACAGAGGAAGTGATACAAGGGTTGATTCATACACAGTATGGAAATCTTTGGAAGGGCCATCTGTATCTGGCTGCAGTAAATACTTCATAAATATGAGCTACTATCAGCACAATTTCCTGCCAACAAGTGTCTCTGGGTTCCATTTTGTTCCAAGTCCTCGAATGACATTATGTTATTTAATCCTCTTCACAGCTCTGTGAGATGGGTACTACTAATTATCTGACTTAATAGTACTGGGTAGCTATTACTTGTTTAATTCTGGACTAGCTGCTGTAGGTTCTACTAATTATCTGACTTAATAGGACTGGGTAGATAGCACACGCTTAATTCTGGAGTGCTGGACACCTGGAGGGGCTGAGTCAATAAGAATTCCCAACCTTTGGAAGTCCACGTGACAAAGGAGACAGAGGGGAAGTGAGTGGACCTGTAATCCAGTGATGTATAGAGAGGGAGGTACAGGATGGTGGGTCCAGAAAGGGCTTCCGAGGAGGTGGCAGTCAGCTGTGACGCAGGGCATGAGCAGACGTTGACTGGGCCAAGAGAAGGATGACCTTTCCAGGAGGACACGTGCAGAACCTTGGATGGGAAAGATGGTGGCCCCTTTAGAAACTACAAGAAGGACAGAGTCATGAAAACTGAGTGACCAAGAAGGGGCAGAAGGAGGGGACAGCCCAACCTTCTGTTTCTAGGGTTTGACAGCCCCACAGGTGTCTGGAGGATGGAAAAAGCATCGCCTTGAGGCCCAGTGAGACAGGTCTGGCCGGAGAGGGTCGTGGAGGGAAGCTGGAGGAAGGCGGCCACCATCCTGGACCAGGCCACCCAGAAGTGGGCCACAAGCACCCGTGCAACCATAGACGTATGACACAGACAGTGAACCAACCTTGGGGACCAGAGCAGCATGAGCATAGATGATGAAACTTCAAATTCTTGCCAACCCCAGGGCTCAGAGAGGTTTATCTGAGGTATAAAAATAAAGAGACGTGACGTTTCTTAATCCCGTGTCATGAATCAAATTCTGATTTGGCTCAGCTGCTCTCAACAGAACGTCTGTGGTCACCTGTTCCCTGAGCGCTGCACCCCCATGCCTGCCTCCCAGCCCCTGCTCCTGCCTTCCATCTCCTGGGGCTCCCCCTCATCCTTGTAGTTCCCCCATTTCTGCTAATCTTTTGAGGTCCACCCCAAATTGACCTCTTTTACCAAATCTCTGCCCCTTCCAGCCCACACTAACTTCTCTGGTGCCTGAAATTGTGGTTCACGTCCTTGTAATACTAATCGTAAAACACACCACGTCCAGCCCCAGGTATCTTGCATACGTGTTCTCATTTCCTCCAAGAATGTAGCCTCAGACAGGGCCTCAGACAGTGTGAGAACTCAAAAAATGTGGGTCCAATTTTCAGAGGCTACTGGGCAATGATCCACAGTATTACTTTTATGGATAGAAGAGAACAGTATGCAAAACACTGATGATTCTTTACCACCGCATTCGTCTGCGCACACCTTCATTTATTCATCCCATAAATATCGGCTGGGTGTCTACTATGTCCCAGGGACAATATGCAAGATGTTTTTGATAAGAAGAGAACTTTTGAACTGAACAGAAATACTAACAAAATTGGTTTTGGTTGTTTTTTAAGTGGATGGATATTTTCAACCACGGTTCTCTGTTTCTAATTTCTCAGGAACCTCTGGCTATGCATCTGACTTGGCTAAAGTGCTCTGACCAACGAGTGGGGCCTCACAGTTTGATAGCTCTCCATAAAGCATCTCCCACCTGAGTGTTTTCTTTCAGTTCTTGGCACATATTAAGAGAGAAACCAGGGACGCAAGGCCCAGGGGCGCGGCCCTGGAAACCTCCATTCTTTGGCGGGAACAGAGGGATTCAGATAAGCCTCAGGAAATCCTCACAATAAACTGGTTCCATTCTGCATCCTCCAACACAACCCCCTTCTCAATCGAGTATTTCTTCCTCTGTCCTCCCGGACTTCCTAAACGATTTCCTCAGCCTCATTCTATGTAAACACAAAATTCCCCTGATGGCCCCTTCATGTGTGTGCTTTTCCCACTGGCCTCCACACCAAGTAAATATTTACTATTCCTTATTTAGCATCTACCATTGTATGTCTTGCAGTCATTCATAGTTTGTCAATAATGCCTGTGGCAAAGGCTAATTCTGAGTCCTGGAAGATCCAGCTCCTTTCATACACTAATTTTTATTTTGCCCGGAATAGATGTTTATCGTAGAAAATGCAAAAAAATGTAGCTAAACAAAGGCAAACATTTTTCATGATCCCACCAGCCTAGAGTAAATCACTGTTTCAAAGCCTCTGGAAGGCTGTTCAACAGAATGCAATGGGTCCAGAACACAGTTTTGATAAAGGATAAAATATGCATGCCATTTACTAAATGCATTCCTCACTTAGCCATGAATCAGTGTATCCTCTCTTCATGAACATTTTTGCATGATGATTCCTGGGACTAAGTGTCTAAAAGTAGAAGTCTGAGGTCAAAATGTACACAGTTTTCAGTGGCTTTTGCCAAAAATTCTCATATTACCTCTCAGAGCCTTGTATCAATTAACACGTCTATCAGCTCTGAGCATCCTGCCTTTCTTCTGCTCAGCTAACACTCAGCGGTACATTCCTTTACAGCCTTTGCCTGATGGATATAAGAAATTATCTCATTGTTCCATTTTTTTATCTCTTTTTGTTTTTTTGTCAATTGTCTTCTTACGTCCAGATAATATTTTCCTGCTGCAAACCTGTGTAAAGAAGGGATCTGGTTAACGAGAGATGTCAGTATGGTAGCTGTTCTTCCATTAAGTTAGGAACACGCATGACGGGTCTTATGCTGTGTTCCCAAAACATGTAAATCAGTGATGAACTTGGATGGACAGATCATTACCGGAAGTAGATTACACACAAGTCATTGCAAAGGCACTTATCTGCTTCTACACATGGGAGTCAAAAATGAAAGACTTTGCCAATTCATTGACCACAGTAGTCTTTATTGGGTTCCTACTGAGTCCCGAGCACTTTCCTAGTGACTTAACAATCTATTATAGCTGGGGGAGAAAGATGACAAGCACGTAATCAAATAGACAAAGAAGAAGACACCTGACAGTTGTGAGGGCTGAGATAAGTGAAACTGGGGATGCTAAACTTCCTATCAAGCAAACGAATATTCTCAATGAACTGACCCAGAGAATGACTGAATTCAACAAATATATACACAATATCTGTTACGTTCCAGGGTAAACATTGAAGAAGACTTGGCCCTTTATCTAAACATGTTCTAATTGGTCTGAAGCATAGAAGGTGGGGAAGAAATAGAAATTTGAAGATTGTTTTTGAATTTTTTGTTGGATAGTAACTTATGCTTCTCCAGTACTGCATCAGACCCAGAGTCATCATCAGGGTAGACACTGTCCCCACCGTGCACAAAACTGAGCCTTGCCCAGGGTCACATGGTTGGTCAACAGCTCAGCTGGTATTAGCACAAGGCCTTCTGAAGGTAACGCTCCTGTTCTGGCCATCACACCCCTCCCACTTCGAATGGAGTGAAGCATTGGAGAAGAAGAGGCATTGTGGGAAGGGAGCAGAGGTGAACTGGTCATCTGGTTGATTACACAAGCTGAATCTGATATTTACAATTGTCTGCCTGATGCAAAACCAGCTGTCCCATGCATCCAATTCAAACAGTAAAAGCCACGTCCTGGGAGAATATCCAGGAAACCCATTCTTTGGTGCTGAGTGCTCAAACCTGGCTCTGCGATGGCATCATCTTTTTGTTTTTTCACTTCCGTTTAGTGGCTCTGATGCTCAAATCACTGGGTTTCAAGTCAGAAGGCCTGGGGTAGACTTAACAGGGCGCGCCTTCCGCGTAGAGACAAGATCTGATTTCTGTTCGTTGTGCTCTTCCCGTGGGAACAAAGGCAAGTAAACTTTAAAAGCCAGTAAAAATCATGCTGCTAAAATGAAGCGCATGGAGAAAAATTTGAAACCAGAGTGTCAGAGAGCAAAAACACACAGTTATGAAAGCCTGAACAGAGGGCTTATTCACCGCAAGTCTCCCAAATAGATTTTCTCCTAGACATGCTCGGATCAACGTCAGCTTCTGTTTCAAACACACCCTTGAGTATGTCAAGGCATTTCTCTTTTGTTTTCGAGTTTATTGGGGAGACCACACACGCTTCACTAGGGCCCCTGCGGTGGTTCCCTGGGGCTTCCATGTCGGTCCAAAGTCACTGATGACAGATGACAAACAGATCAACACTGATGGCCGTTCTCATGAGCATCTCTATCTGGTCTTCATAAGAGAGTGGGGCTGGGGGAGAGGGGAGAAGAGCAGAGAAAAAGTGAGAAGGGGGCTGGGGGGAAGGAGGGGAGAAGGGTTGGGAGAGGCAGAGAGGCCCCCAAAGAAGGCTGGTTCAAACGTGGGGCTTGCTCACCTTCCAAAGGGGGATAATAACCCCAGATTCTATACAGAAGATCTGAAAATTCACATCTTCCAGGTTTATAAAATGCCCACACACTGCTTGTCTTCTACACCAACTTATCCATGAAGAAGTCCACCCTCAAATGCAGGCTCTCCAAATGGTTGTGAGGTGAGCAGTTTTGATGTGAGAAAGATGTGCAGTTTATAATTTGTGATCACATTCGACTAAATAAATATTGTGGCTTTCGCTTTGTTTGAAGTTGAGTGAAGTCAGTTCCTCGGCAGACACCGTGCCAGCAGCCTCTGCGATGTTCAGTACCATCGGGTCCGAGAATGAAGCCCCGATGCCCTGGAGCTCAGGCTGCAGGATGAGCAGGCCGAGCGTGATAGGCTGGGAGCCCAGCCAGGGGTCTGTGGCGCCCCCTCTTTCTCCTTTGGCAGCTCTCTCTCTTCTCTCAACCGTGTTCCTCGTGATCTGGCAAGAGCTTGACCTCATCAAAACTTCCACCCATTGACGGGGTGATATTCGATGATAACCTAGATTCGTTCTTGGGGGGTTTTATTTCAAAAAGATACTTTAACATAAAATGATAACTATGCTAATTGCAGGCGTTGGGCTGCACCACGCAAGCCTGCAAGACTTGTAATTGCCCAGCCGCTAGACCAAAGGTAGAACCCAGAGTCAGTGACAGGGACGTCAATGATTTATTGGACAGGGAATCTTGCAAGTCAGAGGCAAAGGTCCTGGAGTGACACCCGTCTGCCTATGACCAATGGCAGGCAGGATGCAGCAGCAACCTCGGCGACACAGAGGAGGAAGAGGCTGTGTGCGTGACGTCACAAGGGCTCCTCGGTTGCCAGGGGGAGTGGGGCAAGGGCCACTGTTGATAACCTAACATACTGGAGCAGTTCTGGTCCAAGGGCAAGAGCAATCATGGTGGGCTCAGGCCAATCATGCAGATGGTTACTGCTTAAATTTCCCACCTAGGTTGGGGGAGGGGGAGGCAATCATGCACATAAGGTAAGAGTGAGTCAGGGCCGGGTCAGGCAGGGGATGTACAGAGAGCATGAAAGCGGCCATCTAATGAAGCCTGACCCTATAGCAGATTTGTAACAATTAAATATGCATGCAAAGATGAGAAGTAAACACATATATACAATAAAAATATTCTCATGTTGGGGTAACAAGCTGATTCTCCATTCAACAAACTTGTACTGAATGTCTACCAGAATCAGGCAAGATGCTCGAGACCCAAGTCAGGTGGTCTGTGACCTACTGGTGGAGGAAACGTCAAGCTGATAACTCCACACGTCACTGTACAATTACTCCTGGTGATATGGGAAGGAGAGCCCAGGCTTCTGTGAGAACCCACACGGTCCCCGTGGTCCCTGTCTCTGTCTGGGTGGGGGAGTCAAGGGTGGTCCCCTAGGGGCAGTGGTGTTGGGACTGAGTCTGAAGCATGTGCCGGGGTATGGTAGGGGAGGCTGGTGGCTTCTCTGAGCCAAAAGAAAAACACATGTTCCTGGCTGAGACAAAGGGATGGATTGCAGGTCAGGATGTATCTGGAGACAGCCCTTGAGTCTGGTCTTATTCCAGAGCAAAGTGAAGGTCCTGGAGGTTTTTGGAAGTGAGACGCTCAAACATGGCCTTGGGTGATTTATTTGTATTTATTTGTATCTTCAAAAATTCTTTTAAGTTTTTATGTCATTGTTCTCACAGTACAATTAGAATCATTATGACTCTGTGGGACCATAATAGAATGATAACTAATACAGTGTTTTAGATAAAAGCCAGACGTAAGATCACATGTATGTGCTGGTCGCTAGTATAAAATCTGCAGGAAGATGGATGAAGCCCAGAGGGCATGTGGACTCTCATGGGAGTTTTCCAGGCGTGTGGTATGGAAGGGGCTCACACTGGCCTTTCACACTTTCCTCGGCATACAATTTGGAATGTGTCTAAGGAGACGAGAAGAATCTACATCTCTAAACATTGACAGATACACCTGTAAGTTATCCATGCAGCCCTGTACCCTGAGAGCTTGTGGAGTACTAAGTACTTGCCTCATTTTCTCTATCTGAAAAAAACCTAAGAATTCTACATTATATATTTGGGAAATAAACAGGACCCTGAATTTGCACAACTGGTAGAAAATAGCTGATGGGAGGATTTAAATGTCACCATAGCAACGAATTCAGGACCACCTCCTGCTTCCTGAGCCCACCTCCTTCCCTGGGGCTCCCAATTCCATCTCGTGAACTGTGTTCGGAAGAGACAAAAGCAGAGATCACAAGAACAACCTCTTTGGAGACTGTGTTTGCACAAGCCCAGGTGTGTACGTATCTGTGGTTTCTGAAGCACCGTCATGCACACTAGGTCATGTGGTCCCTGCACAATTCAGTGTGGTGCATGGCAACTGTATTTTGTAGATTGGGATTCATAAATATTAGATGTTTTGTCAAGTCCTCAGAGCCAGCGAGAGGACCTTGGGCTGCAAGCCCTGAATTGTAGGTCTGAGCTCCTTGCTCATCCTTCCCTCCCTGACTGAATAAGCTCTCCCCTCTCCATGAATCCATTCAAGGCCATCTTGAGTGGTTGTGCATCATTACCTAAAACACAGGTCTGTTGGGAGGTACCAATGAGGTCATCTGTTTGGGAGCTACATTCATAGGTCTAATGAAAAGCAAAAGGCAATCTACCAATGGTTCTAGATCATGGTTAATTAGAATAATTTTTTTATGCCAAGTTGAAAATTATTTTGAAGGATTGCTTTTAATAAACTTCTTCATTACAGTATAAAACTCATCCAGTAAAGAAAGCAAAGCAAAAGTGTAGCACTTGACGAATTTTCACAAAGTGAGAACACACTTACCCATCCCCCAGACCCAGAAATAGAACCAACCAGCCTCCCAGACACCCCTCTCATGCCCCTTCTCAGTCACTGCTCTCTTTCTCCCCCAGAGGAGGCCACCACTGCTTTGCTTTGCCTATTTTAAACTTTATGTAAATGGAACCTACAGTATTCTTTTTATGACTGACTGTCTTTCACTCAATATTATGTTTGTGACATTCTTTTCTCTGCTCTGTAGCATCTCATTGTGTGCGTGTTTGTGTGTGTGTGTGTGTGTGTGTGTGTATTGAAATATATTTATCTATGCTGCCCATGGTGGACATTTGGGTTTCTAGTTGATGTAGAATCATACTTGCATATGTCTTTTCTTTCCTTTTTTTTTTTTTTTTTTTTTGCATATGTCTTTTCATGTATGTGTTCACATTTTGTTGGATGTGGAACTAGGAATGGAAATGATTTTTGCATCACATAGTGTGCCTATGCTTAGCTTTAGTAGAAGTGGCCAAACAGTTTTCCAAAGTGGTTGTGTCCATTCTGCTCCCTCTGGCAGTGTGTGAGAGAGTACTGGCTGTTCCGTGTCCTTGCCAACACTTGGTATTTTCCATCTGTTCATTTTAGCCATTCTCCTCCTTGATTAGTCTTTACCTACCCCACAAACATAAAGACATCTCATGCTTTTTTCTGGACCTTGATGTGACCACCGAAACTCAAATTTCACATTCTCCCAAAACCACACTGATCAATAAGGATAGTAGATAAACGTATGTATAACCAACACCTACAGTGTAACCTGGAGACCAGAGAATACTGCAGACTTTAGTATACAGGAAAGTAGAAACATAAACTTCCTAGGGTAACAAGATCAGCTCTGGAAACTTATGCGAGAGCAGGGAGTTGTGTGAATACTGAGCATAGATAAGAGGATGCAGCGCAAACCTGGTGAAGATTGATCCCTGAAAGAGTCTCCCATCCTTGGTGGGGTTCTGAGGACAGGTCCGAACCTGTCAGGTAGCAGTGCTGGTCACTGGAGAATCAAAAGCAAAGGGGTTGAGTGTGCTCAGGGCAGCCTTGGGCAGGTACTGCTTCCAGGGGAGAGGAAGTCTTCTTACAAGGAGGAAGCACTTCTTGGAGGGTTATTGGTGAAGGGAAAATAAAAATGCAAGTGGTAGAAATGGAGGATCTAAGGAATAAACAGCCCTCAGTGGAAACATCTATTGTTGTTGGTTCTGGAATATTCTAATATAAAGTGAACAAAAAAGGACAGATAGCATCCATGCAAATCTTCCCTAATCAACGAAAAGTTGGAAACAAAACCATTCAGCTAATGAAAACATTACCCCCCAATCGCAGTAAAAACATATTTTTGAGAAATATGTAACTACCAGAAGAAATAGTCAAAGGAGTAAAAGTTGGTTCCATTTTGAAAGCCTGATTGAGAAGAAGAGGTCAGTTTTTGAAAGATTTTTTTTCAGCAGCCATAAACTTAGAGAAACGTTGGTGATACAGTACAAATAAATTGTTTTCCTTCTGATCCATCTGAGAAGTTGCCAAACTGATGTCTCATCCATCCAGAACTCTTTAGTGTGTGAGTCCCACAAGTGAGGACGCTCTGGCATGAACCCCCAATGCAGCCACATCACCATCAGGAAGTCAATGCTCTTGCCTTGCTACCGTCCAGTGCTCAGACCCCACGCACGTATGGCCAGTGGTCCCATTAACGTCCTTCACTGGGAAAGGAGCCGATCACTCATTGCATCGAATCATCACATCTCTGAGTCTCCTTCAATCTGAAGTAGGTCCTTAGTCTTTTCTTGACTTTTAGGACCACATTTTTTAAGACTGTGGACCTGTTATTTTGCAGAATATCATTCTCTTTGCACTTGTCTGATGTTTCAGATTCTGAACCTTGGATGGGAATACCCCAGGAACTATGCCTCCTCTCAGGTGACACATGGTTTCTGTGTGTCCCATTCCTGATGGCGTTCACTGTAATCTCGGTTAAGATGATGTCGGCCAGTCTTCTCCATGATCAAGTTCCTCTTTCTCTTGTGGAATCTGTAAGTACTTGAAATTATGTAAATATCCTATTTCTCATTAAACTTTTCATTTTAAAATTACTTTTTTACCTCTGTGTGGACTCACGGTTTCGTATTTAATTTAATTCAATTCAATGGTTTATAATCCATTACTATCATTTATTTTGATGCTTAGATTGGCCAATAGGAGACCATTCAAGTTCATTTCTGTCCAGCTTTTGTCACATCCTCATCCTTCTTTGAGTACTTCTTTGCATTCTGTTACAAGTCATCCCAGGCTCACCTTGTATGTTTCCTTCCCCAGCCTTAGAATCAGCCATTTCTCCTAGTTCCTTTTAGTGAAGAATGATGTTTAGAAACCAAAATCTTGGTGGTAGTCACCACTGTGCTCAGGCTTTCCAAGCAGATAGTGTTAGGGGATTCTATCTATCTACCTATCTATCAATAGATCTAATAATCTATCATATATACATCTGTATATTGAAAACTTCCCATTTACAACAGTATCCAAAACCTCCAATTCCAATCCAATAAACAGAGGTCTTTGTAGTTTTCTCTTTTTCTGTGTTGTAACTCCTTTCTCTGATAGTTGGGAACCTGACTTCCATGATCCTAATACACTTACGTATTTTTTGAAAGGACCCCCTTTGTGTAACCAACCTCCTGGCTCCACCAAGACCCTCTTCCTTACAGGTGGATTCCTTTCCTTAGTTGTGCCTGACTTCCCATTTTGACACTCCCCCTCTTCACCACACTTGGACTCTGACCCCACCATCCAAGCTGCTCCTTTGTGTGGCTGTCTTCTTGTCCCTACTTGGACCCTGACATGTCCACTGGGCCACCCCAAGCATAGCCTCCTTCTAACGAGGGTTTTACCTCCTGGCACTGGGTTGCCCCATCCAAGGATGTCCTCCTCACCCTGCTAGGTCTCTGACATTCCACACTTGTCTAGGATCACCTGTTTCCTGGATCTCATTTATTCTTTTTTTGTTTACTCCCTCATTGTGCTGGAGCCCATTCTTCTGTAACTTACTAAGAAAAGATGAATGTGAAACTAATGCTTGAACTCTTGTTTCTCTGAAAATGACTTTATTCCATCTGCATATTTGATAGTGTGACCAGGCATAGAATTTTGTACTGAAAATCATTTTCCCTCAGAAATTTGAAGGCAGTGTTTCACTGTCTTCACACATTTGGTGTTATTGAAAGATCTGAAGTCATCGGTTGTAATCTCTTTTTAGGCCACCTGTCTTTCTGTCTAGATTCAAGAAGCTTTCAGATTCTTTTTCTCTGGTGTATCAGCATCTTGTGATGTTGTACTTTGCTTTGGGTCATTTTAAAAATGATTATGTTCCTTCAATCTGAAAACTTATTTCTTAAAAATCTGTGGGTTTTTCTTATGTTGTTTCTTTGATAAACGCACTGCTTACTCTGTTCCATCTGAAACTCTTACTGGTAAAATTTTGGAATTCCTAGATTAATAAACCATGCCTTATTATTCTTCTAATATTTTCTATCTCTTGGTCTTTACATTCTCTTTATCAGAGAGTCAAACTCCATCATCTAATTTGATTTTTTTAGTTTTGGCTCAAGTTTTTAATTTCCCAGAGCTCTTTCATCTCTCTGCTTCTTTCATTTTCTAAAAACAATCTGTTCTTTTATTGATATTATGAACGCAATATCTCTGTTAAATCTCAAAAATGTTTTTCATTCATTTGTTTGGACATTTTCTTCTGGTCCCTGAACTGTTTCCTCCAGCCTCCTTTTGTTCATGTCTTTGTTGGATTGCCTTTCATGTTTCCAAGTTGGAGGCATCCCTCAAATATTGCTGTCCTTGTTCATCATTCATATTTAATGTGGGACAGTGACAAACTACTCGAAAATCCTCATGCAGGAGTGAGTTAGTTGACAGATGGGATTCCCTGTGGGCTGAAAGAAGCAAGTTGATGGCTTTTATTTGGGATTCCCCAATGCCAGTATCCAGAGGTCTTTCTTTTGGGTGCTTATACCTGGCTGCCAACATTTTGGAGGCCACACTGGTGAAGAGAACTGGGGATCTCGCTGTTAAGTATTAAGATTTTCATTTAAATTCTTTTTGTTAAGGTTATCATCTTTTATTACCATTGTCTATTTTTTAATTAATTAATTAATTTATTTATTTTTGGCTGCGTTGGGTCTTTGTTGCTGTGCATGGTCTTTCTCTAGTTGTGGCAAGCAGGGGCTACTCTTCGTTGCAGTGTGCGAGCTTCTCATTGCGGTGGCTTCTCTTGTTGCAGGGCATGGGCTCTAGGCACGTGGGTTTCAGTAGTTGTGGCATGGGCTCAGTAGTTGTGGCTCACGGGCTCTAGAGTGCAGGCTCAGTAGTTATGGCACACAGGCTTAGTTGCTCTGTGGCATGTGAGATCTTCACGGACCAGAGCTCAAACCCATGTCCCCTGCATTGGCAGGCAGATTTTTAACAACTGCGCCACCAGGAAAGTCCCAAGATTTTCATTTAAATTCTGACTCTCACCTAAGACTCCCTGTGTGTTTGCTGCTACCCAGACCAGGGCTTCTCCATCTTCTTCCTGGAGGAAGTAGGTGCAGGTCTGTGCTCCGTACATGAGGGGATTGGGGATTTCCCCTCCATCATCTGCTGTCTCTCCCCCCCACACCCCAATTTCCATCCTGTATCTCCCCACCTCCACCACTGCCTGGGGGCTGAGCCCTTCAGAGGCTCTGGTGGGTGAACTGGGTGCTACTGGGCATTCTTCCCTCTGAGTTCCCTTAGGTGGTGTCTCTTCCATCTGCTTCTTTTCATCTAAAATGGTCTGTTGAGGTTTCCTGTCCTCTGCTGTTTTTAGTGGCAGAGTCATACTTTTGCTTTTCCTTTACTGACATTTCTGTATAGTTTGGAGAGGAGAAGAGACAGATGGTTGTGGTCAATACACCATGTTTTACCAATGGTCTGGGAAGAGGTGCAGAGAACTTCACTGAACAGACAAGGGCACCAGAGAGGAACAGTCAAGGGAAAGGAATATAGCTTTATATCTTTGGGCCTCTACTATCACTGTTCCCACTTTCCCTGTTCTTCTGCACTTAGTCAAACTCTCCAACTGCCAGCCCACATGTCATTAGTCTTAGTGCCAGCCCACGTGTATTAGTCAACAGGACTGGGCCAGCTGCAGTAACAAACAGCCCCCAAATCCCAGTGGCTTAACACAACAAAGGCTTGTATTTTGCTCATGTCACATGTCCAGTGTGGACAATCGTGGGACTGTCATTTTAAGCACTCAGGAACCTAGTTGAAGGCCCAGCTTTCATGACCACCAAGGCAAGACAAGTCACACGTCTTCCAATTTAAACGGAGGAGAGAAATGTAACCCTACCTGCTCAGGAGAATGAGGTTAACTGTAAATAGCACTAATGACTGCCATGCTCCCAACACTGTAGGGCACAATTCACAGGCTACAAGAATACTTTGTGCCAGTCACTGCTCTAAGCACTTGCAAAAGTACGAATATTGAATTGTCCTATTTGGAAGTTCCCTCCTGCTTGACCAACACTGAACTCCTCGAGGGCAGGGGCTGAGTATTAACCATGTTTCTAACTGCAGAGTGCAGAACAGAGGCTGGATCAGAGCAGGTGCTCAAATGTGCTGAAAAAAAATACACATTTTTTACTTACTTAAATTTTTTTCTTATCTGACATTTTTACTATACTTATAGCCTCCAGTAAATTAGTCCTTCCTTTCCTGAATTTCCAGAAGGAATGGGCATCACTTCTGAGGTCATATGACTCCTGGAATCCCAGGACAGCTAAGGAAGAGTGAGCACATGTGATTGGACAGTTGACCAGTAGAATTAGGACATCAGCAAACATGCCGTCGGCTTCCTGACTACAGAATGATGAAAATACACCTACCAGGTAAGCAGGAAAGTTGCTGCCTTGTATGCAGGTTAAATGTCTTTTACATCATGTTCACTTTATTCCAGAAATACTTTGTGTGTGCCGACCTAGGTATCGGTGTAAACACTTGCATAAATATGTATACGAAAACACACTAAACTTTATATTTCAATAAACCTTTGCTCTTTGATAAGTATAAAAACTCACATCCCATTCCTTAAAAAGTGTAACATTCCAGAGTTATTAGACCTCCATAATTTTCCCTCTTGCTTTGCTATTTTTATAACCAGAAATCACAGATGGGAGTGATTCATGAATTCCATTAACAATGGTAAATTTTTAACAAGGAAACCTCCCTTCCCCACCATCCACTCCCTTAATCTCCTTATCAAATTAGTACCTTTATTTTCACAACAAAAATGGCATTCCTCCCCATAGTTCATGTTCAGTTCAAGCCCTGGTGGGATTCTACTTTACTTCTTGCAGTTAGTTCAGAAGAATTTGACCATCACGTGATGCAATTTGCACAGTAATTTATGGGGGCCATGCAGTGTTCACAGAGATGAAGAATTTGACAATTGTTACCAAACGATGTTTCCGGTTCCTGGATCCGCTTGAATATACCCTACAATAACATTGTCTATTCCTCTTCTAAAACCAGTACAAAGGCTGGATTCGGAAAGGGTGAATTCTAAATTACCTCTGCCATCTGGCATCTGAGTAAATGGAGACATGGGCCAGCAGGAATCTGATTCCATCTGCCCCAGTCACGTGAGCAAAAGGTGCTGAGCTTCACAGGCTCCACAAGCTAGAGGTAGTTCTCAGTGCATTTTAAAACTGCTATCAAAGTAATACATGTACACTGTACAAAGATGGGAGAATACAGAAACTATGTTGAATCGCCCAGAAATTAGTGCATTTAACATGTGGGTCTTTTGCCTGCTATTCATTCATTCTTGCTCTCTCTCTCTCTCTCTCTCTCTTCCCTTCTTTCTGTCCTACATGTGTGTGTTCATATAGCCAAATATATGCATACATGTACATATATATAAACTACACAAAATCAGGGCTTCCCTGGTGGCGCAGGGGTTGAG
>NW_020837946.1:3757410-3778430 GCF_003676395.1 Aethalodelphis obliquidens
AAAAAAAAAAAAAAAAAAAAAAAAAACCACAAAATCACGTACACAAAAATAGGAGTCAACTGTAATACTGTTTAGAAAATTGCTTTGTTACCAGTATATCACATTTTCCCATAAAACTGAATATTTTTTTGAAAAATTTATTTGAGTGATCAGGTAATATTTCCTCACATAAATGTAGCATATTTTATTTAAATAAATTTTGATCATTGGGTATACAGAGATCTCCTATTTTTTTACTTTTATAACTTAAGAAGCAACATACTCCCTTTTATATAAATATTTTACACATCTCTGACCTTAGCTGGGGTTAATTTACTTCAAGTGGAATTACAGTTTAAAGGGTCTGAATGTTTCCCAGGGTTTAGATGCCCTCCAGATAATCTGTACTAATGTACATTCTGCCAGCAGTAGAGTGTCTGTTCCCTGAACTCTCACCAATAGGGAACCTTGTCACTTTAATTACATTTTTGACAATTTGATCTGTAAAATAGAGTTTGCTTGTTGTAATTTTCATTTCATTGATTCCTAGTATAGTTGAAATTTAATTAGTTTTCTTAGTTACAAAAGCAATAAGTGATCATTGTAAAATGTACAAACATTAAAAGCTTTAAGCTAAAATACTCAACTTTTAAAACTGTATCACAAATTTGATTTTTTTAGTAGACTTTATTTTTTAGAGCAGTTTTAGGTTCACAGGAAAATTGAGTGGAAGGTACAGAGAGATTCCCCATTTACCCTTTGCCCCCCACCCCATGCATAGCCACCACCGTCATTCACCACCCCCACCAGAGTGGAGCATCTGTTACAATTGATGAACCTGCATGGACACGTCAGCATCCCCCAGAGTCCATAGTTTACATTATGGTTCACTCTTGGTGTTGTACAGCCTATGGATTTGGACAAACGTATAATGGCATGTGTCCACATTCTAGTATCATACAGAGTAGAATACTCGACTTTTAAGTAAACATTTTCTATGATCTGACACTCCTACATTAATCATAGTTTAATAATATGAAGTATCCTCTTTCAGAGGTCTTTTTCTCCAAAAGAGGCTGTCTGGGTTTTCCCTTCCGGACCCAAAGGAGTTTATTAAGCCTATTGTTCTTAACAGACAAGTTTAACCTCAAGAAGAACACTGGTGCCAGTTATCATCATAGTAATTTGTATACTCAACTGCATTTTCTATTTTTGCTTCAGATATTATTTCTTTTAATAGATGCATGTTATTCAAATAGTTGAAGTTTCTATCCCCATCCTGTTCTACTCCATATAGGCATGTCCAGATCTATGGAGGATTCTATTATATGAATATGGCATGATTTATCCATTTTCCCATGTATGGACATTTAGGTCTTTTCTCATCTTCCCTTTTACAAGTGAACATATCCTATATGGGCAATGTTCTGTGGGATCTATTCTGAATTAGTGAAACGTAGGAATGTAGGGCATAAACATCATCAGCTTCACTAGAAGAAGCAGATTGTCTTCCAGGGAAACTGTCCCATGTACAATACCCCCCAACACCCTACACACACACACACACACACACACACACACACACACACACACACACACCACATACACACAGAAGTGTCGTCTTTTCTCCATATCTTCAGCATTGGCTATTGTCCTATTTTTTCTTCTACAAAGCTTCTAGTTTTACTTTTCAAACTTACTTCATTGGTCTATCTGCAATTTGTCATGGGGTATACATTTAACTTTATTTTCCCATATGATGGGTAGCTGTTCTAGTACCAACACTGCATCATCGTGTATTTCCACCATGACTGTTTTGTCATAGAGTTTGATAAAATCCTAGAAGAACAAATATACCTGTCTTGGCTTCCAAGCCCTTTGCTCTGTTTCCTTGGACTATTTGCTCACCTCTGTGAGGCTATCACCCTGTTCTAATTAATTGCTTAATGTTATGAAGTTGGGAGAAATGGTCAGTCTCCCCTACCCACCCCACACCTCACTCTTCCTTCCTCAGAACATCTCTATTCTTAACCCTGTACCCTTCCATACGAATTTTATGATAAAACCTAATGTCGTTTCATTAACAACCTTATGGGATTTCTACTGGAATTACATAGGATTCACATGTTAATTTGGAGGTAATTGATGTGGCTATAAGCCATCTTCTGACTTGTAAACACAGAATGCATTTTCTATTATTTAACTATTTTTAAATTGTGTTATAATTTTCTCAGTAAAAGTCATGCTCATCTTATGCTAGATTTATTCTCAGATTGTATATTTTTCTGTGTTTTTGGCAGAAACTTTTGTAACTACATTTTCTAATTCATGGTTGGCAAAAATAATAACTGTGTTTCTTTCTTTCTTATCTCTTTATGTATATTTTTTAGTTTGGAATTGTTTTTGTGTGTGGAAAGAGGGAATCTTTTCTCCTGATCTTAGTATACTTGCTAGGTTTTCAGTACAATGTTAATATTAAATTAATGATAAATTAAATATTAGAAACTATAATAATATTTTCTTGCTCTTCACTTCAAAATAAATGCTTCTAATGTTTCACCACTCAAATAGGATGATTTCTAACTGTTTTGTTGATGCCTTTTATTAAGTTAAGAATGTTCCCTTTTCTTATTAGTTGGCTAAGAGCTGCTATTCGATCACGTATGAGTGTTAAATTTAATTGAGTGTTTTTCTGCATCTACTTAGATGAGCATATGGTTTCTTCATAAATCTGGCAACATAGTGAATTATGCTAATAGGTTTTCACATATTAAGTTATCCGTGCCCCCCACCCTTTTTAGTCAGAATGAAATACTTTCTATTCCTTTTGTAGCTTTCATTTTACAATCAGTACTTTTTCATCTTGTGATGATTTAAGAGCCATATAATTTGTTCTTAGTTCTAGTGACTTATTTTGTATCTTTAAATAATATGGATAGAGGCATTAAATGTTTTTCAACTCCAGAAACAATATTTTAAAAATGAAACGATTTCTTGCCTTTCTGCCATGAAAATCAGTATAGCATGCTTCAGCCACTTCTGTCATTAACAAGCACAGGAATTTTAGCCTCTCCATATTACAGAATATTTTAAAATTTTACTTTATAATCTTTTCTTTCAGTATGTTGACTTTTATAGTATTCATAAACATAATTATCATAGATGTTTATCATTAGTCCTATGTTTAAATGCTCACTACTGGCCATAATATCTTCCTTTTGTTCTGAGTTCTTTATTTTTAATCATTTCAAGTATGGCTTACTAGTTTTTCCAGGAGGAGTTCATTGCATTTTTTATTTTTTTATTTTTTTGCAGTACATGGGCCTCTCATTGCTGTGGCCTCTCCCGTTGCGGAGCACAGGCTCCGGACGTGCAGGCTCAGCGGCCATGGCTCACGGGCCCAGCCGCTCCGCGGCATGTGGGATCCTCCCGGACCGGGGCACGAACCCGTGTCCCCTGCATCGGCAGGCGGACCCCCAACCACTGCGGCACCAGGGAAGCCCACTGCATATTTGATAACGACTTTTTATTGACTTTATACAAGAAGAAGAACTTCATTTGGTACAAAAATTAGGGCTCACAATATCTCCTAAAAATTCCATATACTTTGCTTCTGTCATAGTTGTGTTGTGGAGCAGCCTGAGGACAGTGGTGCCTAATTTTTCCTTCTCCTTTAGGCTAACTATATATTCCCTGTGTGAAAGCTTGTGGTTTTCTTTCTCCATCTCTAGAGTTAAATCATTTTACCAGGATGTGTTTCAGGATCTATTTTCTCTATTAAAATTTTCCAGGAATATGGTATGGTCTGTCAAGCAGCAGATTGAGTTCTTCCCTCACTTTGAGAATGATTTCTTCTGTGATGCCTCTAATAAGTAGTATTGTGTGTGTGTGGTATGTGCATGTGGTGTGTATGTGTATGTGTTTAATGCACTTAATATAATGATAAAGAACCATATGGGAATCACATAAGTATCCTGGGCCAAAGTGATGTTATTCCAAGGGAGGGACTCCTGTTGGCTTCCTCCTGCCCTTTCAGAGCACCCCCAAGATGGAGGAGCCTACAGGATCTCCAAGGAAATGTGAACCATCCCTCAAGTCTTTTCACGCAATCCAATTGCCCTCCAAAAATAAAAGCAACACATGGACTCCCTCATACATGAAGAACTCAGGAGCTACCGCATCAGGGAGCTACTCCTGGAAAACCCAGCTAACCAAACAATACATCCTAAAAAGATCAAGATGGAAACGCTCTGGAATATTAACTCGTGGCAAACAGTGCACATGTTCAGAGGCAGAGTTGGAACCAAGCATTTCTGGGAATTATCGTTACCAAATAAATCATGGAAACCATAAAACCTTAAAATGCACAAATAAAGCTACTGAAACCTAGTGGGAAGTGAGAGGCAGGGTGGAGGGAGTGGAGATGCAATCATTCCATCATCTTTTATAGTGAATTAATAGAAACTGTGAAAAATTGAAACCTGCAACTAAAACCAAGCAGAGATTCTATTAACTGTTTATCATCATTTTCTCCTTAACTTTCTAGGAGGCTTTTAGGAACCAATTCTTTTTCTCACGGTGAAGAGGCAAAGAAGACCCTGTTTGAAATTTATCAGTTAAATTTAGTGCATGTTTGATAAATTTATAATAAGATCCAATTTTATAAAAGTATTTCTCTCCATCTGTCTATTACTATTCTTGTCTATCCATCGTGACATTTCTAGACTAATGTTCAACAAATCTCATTTTTTTCTTTCATAAATGTTTCATATTGTTTGCATTATCTATATAAAGACATATATCTTTTTGGTTTCAAAACACTAAAGTCATTTTTCCCCAAACTTAGTAAAAAGTAAAAATCTCCTTCCCTCTCCCAACAACTAACTCCCATCCTCCCCAGCAAAGATTTAATCACTGTCATCATTTTCTCATCTTTCTTCCCAGAAGAATTTTAATCTACAGCTGTTCTGTTTACACGATAGTATCATACTATACATGTTGGTCTGTAACTTGCTTGTCCCCCAAGGACTAACTTGTCAATGTTCCAATTGTTTTCTCTCTGCCTTAACATGTCAGCTTTCTTATATGGAAAGTTCTACAGTCCCGTAGGTATTTCAGTCTATTTCTGGCTTATGGATTCAGCTCAATGACTGTCTATCCATGCTTCAATGCAGGGTATTCTAATTTTTCTGGAATAACTAAACATTTTCATATCTGGGAAAGATGGCCATCATCACTCTTCTTTTTCCACAAGCCCCTTAATCATTCTCATACACTATTTTTCCCATGTGTGATTTAACATCATGCTGTGAAATTCCAAAGCATCCTGGTAGTAGTTTATTTCATGTTTCATGGACTATAGAACCTAGTTTAGGGTAATTTCTTTCGTTACATGCTGGAGTCTCCCATCCCAAGGATAAGCTATGTTATTTCTTTTACTCTTAGAAAAAGTCCCTCCATAGAGTTTCTCTCTCAGCAGAGTAATCTACTT
Source organism: Aethalodelphis obliquidens (assembly GCF_003676395.1). Taxonomy (NCBI): domain Eukaryota; kingdom Metazoa; phylum Chordata; class Mammalia; order Artiodactyla; family Delphinidae; genus Aethalodelphis; species Aethalodelphis obliquidens. The sequence goes on from NW_020837946.1 coordinate 3,762,881, forward strand.
TCCTCCTAAGGGTCCTGCAATTGTCTTAGAAATTTCATCCCTAGATATTCAATTGCTATTGCTATTGTAAATGAGAGTGGTCTCTGTTGTATTTTCTCAACGTGTGTTTTTCAAGTAAGGAGAAGCTACTGATTTCTGCATATTAATTTAAAAACCACACAGCTCACTGAATTCTCCTACCCTTTCTAGTTATTTCTTCAGTTGATTATTCTGTGTTTTTAGCTATGCAATTATATCATTGTCAAGCGATCTGTTATCTAATCGCATTGGCTGGTATTTCCAAAACAACGTTAAATAATAATAGTGGCCAAAGGCATTTCACTCTCCCGACTTCAATTTGAATGGCTTTATGTGTCACCGTTAAGCATGACAAGGATTTTTTGCTTTGAGATTTTAAAGCACATATGAAAGAACTACAGTGCATTCTTGTATAAAAGGATTATAAGTTTAGTATGTATGCATGCAAATTAATTCCATTATATTCAATTTTATGGGATGAGTTCTTTGCTATTTATTGAATCGATCATGTTATTTTCTTCCTTTGACTTATTAAATGTTGAATTAATTAATAGATTTACATGCTGGGGTGGTTGTGGTTGATGTGCTGTTTTTTAAATCCTTGCAGAGGGGAGTTGACACCTGCCCAGTGTTGAGATAGAGGTGGATTCTGAAGTTAGTGTTTAGGTCTCAGAGAGGTTTGTTCAAGGTTAGGATGGAAGAAAAGGGGAAATTTTTAATTGCTTGTCACTAGTTACTCATCTGTGCAGAAGGAATGTTTAGGATGTGGGGAGTTGATATGCAGAGGTGGACCAAGGCGTCAGGAGATGCCTGGGTACCTTGGATGCTACGGTGTTTTTTGTCTTTCCCGTGTATTTGTCAGAGGCAGCCCTGGTTTGTTTCGTTTGCTTGTTTGCCTTTGCCAGCATAGCCATCACGCACGAGTGTCTCAGAGGAATCTGCCTTTGGCACGGTCCCTGGCATCAGACCTCTGCCTGCCCAGCTCTGCCTCGATCACCCAGGTTAGGGGTAGTCACAGGGACCTTCTGGCGTGCCTGCCTTCCTTCTCAGGTGAGTTGGCTAATGTGGAAGTCACGCATGTGTGCTTCCCTGTCCTTTACTCCATTCCCTTCTGCACCAGTTTGAACAGAAACACATCAGCCTTTACAGAGGGGCACCCTCCATGGTTCCCAAGGCCACTGTGTTTTTCTCCAAGTTCATATCTCATTGGTCACTCAATGGCCATCTTCAAGAGAGGGCAGTAGAGAAGTAATCCCTGGCCAGTGGCTTGCTCAAAAGATTCCCAGTCCTTTAAAAAGATACACACGTATGCACACATACGCACACGTACACGTGCGCACACACACACACCCACACCCCTGTACGCTGTACGTTTATAGACAAAACCTCCTTGACCAAAGTTTGAAATTCAGGCGAGCAAGGAGAGAACTAGAGGGAGTCAGAGGTCATGGGCATGTAGCATGGGGCAACCCGCTAGAATGGAAAGCTAGGCTCTGGCCATTCCTTTAGAGACAGGAGGCTGGTCTTGGGGGGAGATGTCTGTGGCCCGGGGAACCTGCTCTAAGAGTTTTGCAGCCTGACACATCCCCATTTCAGGATCCGCAGTATCTCACCTCATGTCTTGCACAGAGATAGGCATCCTCATTTCCCCTCTATTTAATCATCTCAGGGTCAGATGCTGGGTGTCCCAGGCTCACAGTCAAAGAACCTGATAAATGAACCTTCCCTAAAAAGAGAGGGTCTGGCTAATTTAGCCCCTGTTCCTTACCTGTTGGGTGCATTGCAGAGGGAGACCATAACAACGTAGCAACCAAGACCATGGCTTATCTGTCTGTATTTTGTTGTCTCTATTTTCAAGACACTGTCACATAAATCACTGTAGTTTATCTTCATATGTGCACAGGGTTCAAAGGACATTGCTCCTGTTTTTCAGGTAAAAATCTGGAGCTGCCAGGAGGTCAGAAGCTGGTTCCCACTAACTTGTGCATAGGGGCTGGAGCTCCCTGGGGACCACGAGCTTTCCACCTTACGTCTGCCCGAGAGGGGGAGGAACCAGTGAACAGATTAAAATCTTGAATATTTAAGCATATTCCTTGAGACTGACCTTTGCCACACCCAGGTGGAAATGAGTAGCAGACATCTTTCCACAGAACTCACCTCTCTCTCCTCTGAGCCCTGGCTTTCAGGAAACGGGAGGGGAGTTCAAGGAAATCAGATCTAAAGAAACGCCGAGAGTCCATAAAGAATAATTATAACCTTGAGCCACAAGGAAGAGGAAATGGACTCAGGAGTCTGATAGATAGGATTTGATTAACTCGTTAACCTTGCCGGCCTATCTATAAAATGAAAAGCCAGACCTTTTGGTCCAGCAGTGACCGTTACACGCTGGGACCCAGCAATCAGACAGAGCTCAGAGGGATGTGTTTATACAAAGAAAGAAAATGCAGTTACAACAGTGTGTGCTTTCCAGGTCTTTATTCCTGGGAGAACATTTGCTGGAAGGGGATTATCTTGAAATATGAAGCTAGTGATATTTCATCCATAGTCACCCTGGAGATAAAAGACCTTGTGCTTTAAAAGAAAGTATCAAGAAATATGCAGTAACATGTATTTCTTCCTTTCCTGGGAAGATTAACTCATGTGTGGGGAATATAATTTTCAGCCTGGAAATTGGTGATGTCCGGCCACCTCTCCCACAGCCCACCACCCAGGCTCAGAGAGGCAGGGACCACAGGGTGCGTTTCTAGACAAGTGACCACTGCCCACCCCTCACCCAAAGCCCAGGCCTTTGCCGCAGCAGATAGGAATGGAGCGACACAGACTTGGGGGAGCGGGGCCTCAGCTCTCAGTAACTTTAACGAGGATGTGGTTCTTTTAAACTCAACAGTCCATTGAGTTATTGCACCTTTGCTGATCCAACAGGCAGAACATGGGCCCAGGAGGGAGTCTGGGGTCTCTGGCTCCAGAGAGAGGAATTCCAGCTGCAAGGGGGCTCAAACATCTGAGGTTCCCACAGGGAGGATGGGCACCAGCCGGGACCCAGATACCTCCGGCAGCGATGCTGGAAATGGCCTCGTGGGTCACTTCAGCTCTAAATCTCCCAATGGTTATGCATCTCTCAGAGCAAATCCCAAGTCCTTGCAATGACTCCATGGCCTGTTCCCTCATGGAGCAAGACCCTTCTCACCTAGAGGCTTACCCTGGTCCCATCCTCACTCCCTCCAGAACCCAGGTCAGGGCGTTTGTGCGACATTCTCTTTTCCCAGGGGGCCACAGGGGAGGTTCTCATCCCCTGCAAATCTTTGTCCCATTACCTTCTCAACGAGGCCGGCCAGGTCTACTGTGTTTGGGCTGATTCTCCTCACTTTGCTCTGTTTTTTCCATCACACGTCGCCTCGCAGCTAACGAAAATTATTTTCTATTTTTAAAAATTTCATTTATTTACGGTGTTTATGATTTGCTTTCCCATAGAATGCAAGCGCCCCAAGGCCAGGGGGTTGTGTCTGTTTTCTCACTGTGTATTCCAAGCACTGAGAAGAATGAATCAGCAAGTTAGGGCAAATTTTCAAGCGCAGTCAATGGTAGCCTGGTCCCATCAAATGCGGCATCTCGAGCGGGTGGTGCATCCCCTTCCCTTCCTTTTCAAGACAGTAGCACGGAGGCAGGCAGTATGTATGGGACAAAATGCCTTGAAATCGTGCCGTTGTCCTGGCTTTACTTCACCATCTGATCTATGCACCAACAGAAACGTGTATGCAATCTCTGTGCTGAAGTTTTCTGTCCAGGAACCTCAAAATAGTAGGTGATCGTCCATGATTTACAATATGGCACGAGGCCCAACAAGAGTGACGTTCCTGCTGCCTTAACCCCAAATTTCCTGGCTCAAATCAGGTCATGCAGACCATGGCTATTGTTCTAACACAATTACTAGCATATAAATATTTGTAAAGTGTTTCATTCAAATGTTTTTCCCCAAAAAACAGGGTGGAAGGGCAACCACATGCCACTGGATCTTAAGGACACTGTTGTTCTCGCCCTTCCGATCTTTGATCAGGAGCTCACTTGGAGGGTGCAAACGTCATTTTCTCTGCTTGTCTTTCTTTCTTTACTCACTTGGGGGAATGCATTTATTTATTTTTGTCGTAGTTAGCGGGGAAGTTACATAAAGACATAGGAATTTCAAGACTGAAAAAGAAAACCTATGCAACTGAAGCTAACAAGTTCAGTGCTGATGGCGCGGTCTGATTTATCTGGAAGACTGAACCGAAGGGTAAACCACAGCCCTGTAGAGTCAATGATAACCTCAGGTTAACATAATACAAACCATACAAATTATTTTATCCAATGCAATTTGAATTAACCTTTGTGTGCCTAGTGCTAAAGACCAAATCTGAGGTGGTTTTCTGGGAAAGGCTTTCAGAAGTTGTGTGCTGCCCGAATGTCCTCATCGTCTCTGCGCTCGGAAGAGATCGCCTGCCTACTGAGAAGTCTGAAGCTCTTTCAAATCATTGTCGTGCAGTGCAACCTAGCACTAAGCCATTCAGCAAATTGAAAAATGTTTTTCATAAAATAGAAAATGGATCTGTTCTCTCTATGGCAAAACTTTCTATTTCACTTCAGGTGGATTTCAAGAAATTTGGTTGAAAGTTTCAAGGAAAAATGAATCAAATGACCGGAGTGTCGAGGTCTTCACAATAAGTTTGATTATTTTTCTTGGTAAATTAACAGGCTGTTAGGATGCTGTGTTAGTTTAGTGTGTGGCAGTATGGACCAAGACCCTGAAAGAGGCGATGTTCTTTGACTCCCATAGTCTCACCTCTAAAAATGTGTCCTGTAAAAGAATAAAAAATAGGGCCTAGATTTTGGTACAAGCATGCCTTTTTAGTGAGAAAAAGAACAATCTAAATGACCAATGGTGGAAGAATGGCCAGATAATTTATGGTACACGCAGAATACTGAATACTACGAATCTATAAAAATTATGTTCTCATAAAATTTCAAGGTCATAGAGAACATCTAAAAAACACAAAGGGAGAATGTTCAAAACGTTGGCACGGACTTCCCTGGTGGTGCAGTGGTTGAGAGTCCGCCTGCCGATGCAGGGGACACGGGTTCGTGTTCCGGTCCGGGAAGATCCCATATGCCGCGGAGTGGCTGGGCCTGTGAGCCGTGGTCGCTGAGCCTGCGCGTCTGGAGCCTGTGCTCCGCAACGGGAGAGGCCACAACAGTGAGAGGCCCGCGTACTGCAAAAAAAAAAAAATGTTATCAGAAGTTATGTCTGAATTGTGTGCTTATAGGTGTTTGCATTTCATTTTTCATACTTTTCTATATATTTCCTTTTTTAAAACCTAGCTTCATATATTACTTTATTCTCTGCAGAAATAATGAATGCTATCTTAAAATAGACATAGCCTTTAGTAACAAGCTAATGATGGATTACCCACACGATTTTGTTAAATGTGATATCTGGGACCCATGTCAATAAGTAACTACCAGCGTCCTAGGTACCTGGCTGGAAAATGCCTTGTCCTCAAGCCCAGTGTCATCTTGCCCTTTGGTTGAGTAAAAGTGCCTTGAACTTTGGTGGGGAGATGAGTCATAACAAGACAAACCTCCCCTTCTTAGTAGAAGAAGATGTGCTGGTCCCTGGGTCAGGCCTGGAGACAAGTGGTTTTTCCTTATTTGTTCCTTATGCTTTGAAGACTGAGAATTTTCTCCTTTCTTCCTTCACATGTCCCAACATTCCCTCCAGTTTCTTTGTTCCTACTTTGTCGCAAGACCAACTATGAATCCAGAAGGGGTTAGAATTTGTCCTTGGGGCGATGCAATGAAATAAAACCAATGGCGTTTCACTCTCTGGTTCAGAGTTTACTTTCGGCAAGTAAAGATAATGCCTACAGAGCCCTCTCTGGCTCTAGCAAACATAAATGATGTCTCTGAGAAACAACTGTTTGATTAATGCAGCCAATTCCAGCAAACAACTTAAAAATTTCATGGAGAAAATAAAAGCCAGTAAACATGCCTGTCTGACGACATAGGCCAATCCAGTGTTGGGTCTGGGGAGCAGCTGCAGGACCACTGCTACTATTCTGCTCCCCAGAACATCTGGACACCTCCAGGCACCATCACTGCAAACAGGAGACTGTTCATCCCACTAGGTAAAGAGTTTGTTGCCTCATTGAATTTTATTCATTGCTTTGGAAAACATTTATTGGCCAAGAAAATGGTCATGCCTGGTAAATTAGTTTAAGCCCTGCAGCATAAAATACAGCCCATGTGTCTTACACATTTATTACAGATCTATTAAAATGATGAGAGGCCTTGGAGCGCATGGTGTGTATCAGGGCAACTCGAGCCTGGCAGTCCCCACCGGCCTCCCCACCACCGTGTCTCCCCACCAACAAGTCCGACTTTCCTCCCTGACTCCACTAGCATCCTGGGCATGGGAGGAATGTGTAAGGAGAGGGGCTCTTCACAGAGCACCCTAATTACCTGACATTGGGGGGGCTAAAAAGTTCATTCGGATTTTTCTGTAACATTTTATGGAAAAACCTGAACAAATTTTTTTTAATAAATTTATTTATGTATTTATTTATGGCTGTGTCAGGTCTTTGTTGCTGCACGTGGGCTTTCTCTAGTTGTGGCGAGTGTGGGCTACTCTTAGTTGCGGTGTGCAGGCTTCTTACTGCAGTGGCTTCTCTTGTTGCGGAGCACAGGCTTTAGGGGCATGGGCTCAGTAGTTGAAGCATGTGGGCTCAGTAGTTGTGGTGCACGGGCTCAGCTGCTCCGCGGCATGTGGGATCTTCCCGGACCAGGGATTGAACCCATGTCCCCGGCACTGGCAGGCAGATTCTTAACCACCGCGCCACCAGGGAAGTCCCCGAAACAAAAGTTTTAGCCAACCAATCCTGTTCCACGGGCCAGTCATTTCTAGGCAGGAAATCTTGTTATCAGTTGACTTCTGAACTGCTGGCTGGAGGTTGATTTGCTTACCGCTGTATTCATTGAACAAATACTTACTTATTAAGTGCCTCTGTGGAATGATTATTGACACAAGTAGCTGTGAGACAGAACAAATTGATAAGGTGGCAAGACGGACAAACACGAGATCATGCAGGGGACAGCGTGAAGTGGTCCCTCACTATCACTGGGAATCCCTGGCCACACCCAGGTCACTGCCAAGAGACGGATCATTCATCTCCCAGGAGAGTTCATATACTCTTTTGGTTTTTTTAAATGTTTTTACTTTTTAAATTTTTAATTTTTATGCAATTTTTATAAGTTACTTTCCATTTACAGTTATTACAAAACGTTGGCTGTATTCCCCGTGCTGTGCAATACATCCTTGAGCTTGTCTTGCACCTAATAGTTTGTATCTCCCACTCCCCAGTCTTTATTGCTCCTCCCCCACTGGTAACCACTAGTTTGTTCTCTATATCTGTGAGTCTGCTTCTTTTTTGTTATATTCACGAGTCTGTTGTATTTTTTTAGATTCCACATGTAAGTGATGTCATACAGGATTTATCTTTCTCTGACTTATTTCACTTCTTCATTTGGTTTGATTCACTGATTTGGAAATTGTTTGTTGGCCAGGAAATGAAATGCCAGGCAAAGCTTAAGCCTCAGAGAAGCTCACATGGAAGAAAAGATGGTCAAGGGCAGAAGGCATTTCTTGCAGAGGGAATGGCATTAGCTAAGGCAGGAAGTCAGGAGAGCACAATACTTTTGATGAACTGTAAGTATTTTCCTGAGAGGCCCAGCCAAGGATACCTGAGGGGAATGGGATAGTTAGATGGGCTGAATATGGTGCTGATTTCTATGAACATCCCTTGAACTGTTTTCTTCCTTTCCAACTGCACAGGCTTAGTTCTGGGCCTTACCAGATCTCTTCATCTCTCTGTCCTCCAAACATCTTCGACGCAGGACAAGAGTAGCTTTCCATGCAGAGGGTGACCATATGTCCAGTTTGCTTGGGACAAACAAGGGCAGGCAGGCCCTGCATGTAGAGTGGAGACAGGATTCTTACTGACCAGGCCCACATCTTCACTTTGGGCAGATACAAAACCCCAAGGCAACTCTATCTTTGCAGTAAGTTCATCTTTACACTGGGTACCAACCCCTATGACGGGACAAGAAACTGTGGAGACAGGAAGTAAAGGAAAGATGTCTCTCCAGTGAACTCTGGGAACCACTAGACTCTTCCACAGCCTTCTTTTCCAGGAGCGTCCAGTACCACATGACGTCCACGAGAACAACTATGCTACACCATGATGGAACATGACATTTTCTCTGTACAAGCAACCAGCACTGGGGGGGCCTAGGCTCTGCTGCTTCTGTAGGTCCCCCTGCCTAAGGGTCAGTTACCTCAAGCCTATGGCAGCATCTGGCCTGCCCCTCACCATGCTGCCCATAAGCCTGCCTATCCCCCAGAGTAGGGACACAGAAGTGTCTAGGACACTGGGGACATCTCAGAGTCTGCAGCCTATAGTACTGTCCTCCACAATTCTAGTGGGTCAGGCAGATCCCTGGATGCCACCACCACCTCTCCCAGGGTCTGGGAAGCAAAGACTTTGGAAAGTGTCAGAGCATCGTGTTTTCTAGCAAGTCTATGTCCCCAGGGGCCTTGGAGCCTCCATGGGGCATTATGGCTGCTGACCTCATTCCAATATCCTTTCCTCAGGAACCTACCAGGTCCTGGGCCTCAGCTCCCACCTCCATGGAGTCTGCATCCCTGCCCCTGGAATGGGAGTTCTCTCACTTCCAGACCTCTGGGCTAGAGTACTTGAGGACTGGGCAACAACTGCCAAGGGTCATCTACTGGAATCCAAATCCCCAGCTCAGCCTCAGTGGAAGAGCAGAGCAGAGGCCTGGCGGGACACCTGCCCCCAGGCTCTGCTGCTTGAAACTGAAATTAGTCCTTCTTTGGGTGCTGTTTTCAGAAGAACAATAAAATATATCAAACTTTCCAAAAATATTAAGGCCACAAAATAAGATAAATATGGTTTCTTTATGCAAAATTCCTCAAGCCTTTAACAAGCCAGTGTACATTACGACTCACCGGGAAGAGGATCTAGGATGCAATATTTTCCAAGCTTACTCCACCATGAGCCCTTTCCTCATGGACCATCGGAATGGACTTCTCTTTTGCAGAATCCACACTGGAAAAAGTTGGAGTGAGTTAGTAGCTAAGGTGGGGAACAAGGATATCAGGAGGACAGATAAGCCCAAAATGTTTATAATAATTCTGAAAAAATCAGAAATAATCTTAATGTCCTCTGGAAAAATAGATGCCATCGTATAAAAATGCCACTCAAGGTACAGCCAATGCAGCCTATGGAGCACATAAACCATACACAAAACGAGATACATTTAAAAATAAGGAGCAAAACTTGTGAGTGATAATTATATATGAAAAATCATATACAGTACCTGGCTACAAGGGGGTAAAAAAGTTGAGACTTATTTTCCTACTGTAAGTGAGTAAAAACTGGACAAACTGTATGAAGCAAAGGTTTTCAGATACTGGAGGAAAGGAAGTGCAAGACTATGGTCCCAGAGAGACAGGAAGCAAACAAGGTGGATACAAGAGTTCCTTGGCTTGCTTCCAAGAGGCATTTTCCAGACTGTAGGGCAGGGAGTAAAGCCCCTAATAGAGGAAGACCGTAGCATCGAGGAGAGGGAAACTGAGGACTTTCATGGCCGAGTGCCAGAGAGGAGAAACTATGCGAAGAAAGAGCTTGAGAACCCTTGTAGGGGCCCCAATGAGTTTCTCTGGATGAACACTGCTCCACATGGGCATAGAGTGAAATTCTATAAGGCAGGATGAAGAAGAGCCTCCAGGTGCGGAAAAGGTACCAGGAACCTATAGGCCAAACAATCCCCAGGGCTGCTCAAAGCCAGAAAGCTTTTGACTTACCACCAGCTAGTGAGGAGAGACTTTGTGAGTACACAGGGTCTTCAAAAGAGACCTCAGAAGGGTCATGTTGTAGTGGGCTAAAAGCCCTAGAAAAAAACTAAGAAAGATTAAATATACACCTCAAAAAATAGCAAGTTAATCCACAAATAACTTAATTGCCTACCAGAACAAAGCCTAACACTCTTAAAAAACAAACAAACAAAAAACCCTAACACTAAAAAACAATGACAATGTCTGGATATCTAATTAAAAATTACTGGACCTATTAAGAAGCAGGAAGATGTAACACATATAAGAAGAAAGCTCTGTCAGCAAAAACAGAACCAGATATTAGCAATATTATCAAGATGGTAAAATGAGAAGAAAGTGATTTCAAAGCATGTATATTCTTAATATGCTCAACGGTTGAAGGGAAAACATGAATATAACGAAGAAAGAAATAAAATATATGAAAAAGAATCAAGTGGAATTTTTAGAGATAAATATCTTTAAAATATAAATTTTTCACTGGAGTGGATTAAGACACTATTAAAAACTGTGAAATATCAGTGCATATAAAGACATGACAACAGAAACTATCCAGTATAAAGCATACAGAAAAAGAAAAAAACAGAATGAAAAATAATGACCAGATTCTGAGTGACCTGTTCGACAGTATCAAGCCACCTAACATAGCATAATCAGAGTCAGAAAAAGAAGATAAGAGGGGTCAGAAATACTATTTGAGGAAATGGGCAGAGGTATTTCACATTTGGTGAAAACTATAACCCACAGATCTTCGTAATCCAATAAACCTTAACCTGAATAGACACAGAGAAAACCACACCAAAGCGCATCCTAGGAAAATTTCTGAAGACTAGTGATAAAGAGAAAATCTTAGAAGTAGCCAGAGGAAAAAATGTACATTACAAACAAAGGAACAAAGACATTTTGTCAGTAACTATATTGAGGGCATGATGCTAAGTGAAATAAGTCAGAGAAAGACAAATACTGTATGATCTCACTTATATGTGGAATCTACAAAAACAAAAACAAAAAACTCATAGAAAAAGAGATCAGACTTATGGTTATCAGAGGTGGGGAGTGGGGAAGGGAACCTGGAGGAAGGGGGTGAAAAGGTACCAACTTCCAGTTATAGGATAATTAGTACTAGGGAAGTGTGTACAACATGATGACTCTGGCTAACGCTGCTCTATCTTGTACCTTAAAGTTAAGAGGGTAGATCCTCAGAATCTTCATAGCAAGAAAAAAAATACTTTTCTTTCCTCTACTTTTTCTTTTTTTGTATCTACATAAGATGATGAATGTTAACTAAACTCATTGTGGTGATCATTTCACAATACATGTAAGTCAAATCATTATGTTGTACATCTTAAACTTACATAGTCCTGTATGTCAATTATGTCTCAGTAAAACTGGGGAGGGAGGTGAGAATCTATGTAAGTCAGAAAACAATTGAATTACATATTTAAAGGACTGAGGGAAAAAAACTTTCAACTTAGAATTTTATAGACTTCATCTTAAAACTTTATCAGACATACAAAAAGAGAGAATTTGTTACCAGCAGATCATCACCACGAGAAATGGTAAAGAAACTTCTCCAAGCAAAAGGAAAATAATCACGGATAGAAAGTTGTATCTATACAAGGGATGAAAACACTTGAAAAAAGTTGTAAATGTGTGCAAAAACATGAATTTTTGTTTTAGTTTTTAAATTCCTTTCACCAACAATTGACCATTTAAAGCAAAAACTGTATATAATAATTTTTTGACTTGTGTTATTGTATATAACATATGTAGATATAAAATATACAACAACAACAGCAAAAAGATGGATAGTTAGATGTAAAGTTCTTACCTTATATTTGAGTGATATAATATTCTTTGAAAATAGACTGTGAAATGTTTAAAAGGCATATTTCAAACACTAGAGCAACCAAAGAAACAAAGTGGTATAGCTAGTAATATGATAGTAAATATAAAATGGATTCATAAACAATACAAAATTAATTCTAAAAAAGACAGGTAAAGAGAAAAAAAAGCAACATATATCAGACTAACAAACAGAAAACACATAGAAATATGGTACACCTAACCCAGGCGTATCTATAAGTGCATTGAATGCAAATTATCTGAACCTGCATTATTTCATATGGCAGGCACTAGCCACGTGTGGCTATTTGAATTTAAATTTATTAATTATGATAAAATAAAAGAAAAATTCTAGTCCTCAGTCCAACTAGAAACATCTTCAATGTTCAACAGCCACATGTGGCTAGTCACCACCATCTTGGATAGTGTCGATGTAGAGCATTTCCATCATCATAGAAAGTTCCATTAGACAGTGTTGATCAACTGAAAACCAGATTTTTCAGTTTGGACGACAAAACGCAACTCGAGTGTATGCTGTCTACAAAAAATTGAAACCAAAACAACAATAAAATAGCCTTAAATATAAAGACATAGGTAAGTTCAAAGCAAGAAAATGGAAATAGATTTTCCATGCAACACTAATTACAAAAGAGCTGGACAATGGAGAATTTGAAACAAGAGATGTTACCAGAATTAAAGGGGGTCATTTCATAATGATAAAGGACACACTTAATCATGCTGGCATGCAATACTAATGTGCATGTACCTAATAACAGAACTTCAAAATAGATGAAGCAAAAACTGGCAGAACTTAAAGGAGAAATGGACATATTCATAATTATATTTGAAGATTTTAACACTTCTCTCTCTCAGTAAATGACAGAGCAAAGAGAAAATCAATTTGAATACCTTGGACTTGGAAATCACTGTTACCCAAGTTGACCTAATTGAACTTATAGCATACTATATTCCAAAACTGCAGAATACACATGCTACTCAGGTGCACATGGAACATTCACCGAAATAGACACTATACTTGGTCATAGAATAAATCTGAATAAATTTTAGAGGATTGAAATTTGTGTTTTTGCCTTTTTTTTTTTTTTTTTTTTTTTTTTGTGGTACGCGGGCCTCTCACTGTTGTGGCCTCTCCCGTTGCAGAGCACAGGCTCCGGACACGCAGGCTCAGCGGCCATGGCTCACGGGCCCAGCTGCTCCGCGGCATGTGGGATCTTCCCGGACCGGGGCACGAACCCGTGTCCCCTGCATCGGCAGGTGAACTCTCAACCACTGTGCCACCAGGGAAGCCCTTTGTTTTTGCCTTTTTAATTTTTTTTTTTAACCACAATGGAATTAAATTGTAAATCAGTACGAGAAATGTATCTGGAAAATCCCCAAATATTTGGAAATGAAACAAAACACTTCTAAAGAACACATAAGTCAAAGAAGAAATTATAACCTATTTTGAACTAAATTAAAATACAACATGGCAGAATTTTTAGGACACAGCTAAAGCAGTTACAGAGGAAAATTTTTACCTTTAAATGCTTATAGAAAGGATTAAAATCAATGACACAATATTCCAATGTAAGAAGCTAGAAGAAGAACAATCTAAATCTGAGGGAAGTAGAGGGGAAGAAATATAAGAGTGACAAGCAATGAAATAGAAAACAGCAAAACAGTAGAGAAAATTAATAAAACCAAGATTTGGCTTATTGAAAAGTTTTGATAACCCCTAGTATGATAATCCCTGATCAAGTAAAAAAAAAAGGAAGGAAGGAAGGAAGACACTAGTTCTCAATATTAGGAATGAAAGAAGGAACATCACTTCAGATCCTACAGACATTAAGAGGCCAATAAGTGAATGTTTGAATAATTTTAAAACAACAAATACAATAACCTAAATGAAACAGCCACATTTCATGAAAGGCAAAATCAACAAGATGAAGGCAGGAAAAAATAGAAAAGTCTCAATCGTCCTGCATCAGATAAAGGGCTTGAATTTATAACTTACATATTTCCCCCAAAAGAAAACACCAGGACCATGTTATCTCACTGATAAATTCTATGAAATATTTAAGGAAGAATTAATACCAATCCCATAGAAATTCTTTCAGAAAATAGAGGGGAAAGTAAAAGTTCCCAACTCATTATATGGCCAGCATTAACCTTATGTCAAAGCTCAATAAAGTATTACAAGAAAACTACAGACCAATACCCTCATGAACATAGATGCAAAATCCTTAACAACATATTAGGAAATAATATTCAGCCATATATACAAAAAATTAAATCTTATGACCAAGTGGAGTTTATTCCAGGAATACAAGAAAACCAATCAAAGAAATTTACTATACTAACAGAATAAATGAGAAGGACCACATGATAATCTCAATAAATGTAGAAAAAGCATTTGACATTAGTTAAACCTGATTCATATTTTAAAACTTTCAGCACACTAAGAATGAGATAAAATGTCCTCATCTAGATAAAGAGCATCTACAGTAAATCTATAGCTAACTTCATGTTTAATAGTGAATTTGAATGCATGTCTTCTGAGATGGGGAACAATGCAAGAATACCCCTCTCAGCACCTCTGTTTAACACTGTCCTGAAAGTCCTAGCCAATGTAATACAGTAAGATTTTAAAAATTTAGAATAAAATGTAAGAAGTAAACTGCAATCATGCATGTAATAAAAAAAAAAATAATGTCAGTAGAAAATCCTAAGGGATCTACACACACACACACAAAGAAGAAGCTGTTAGAACTAATGAATTACATTAACCATGTGGAACAACATAAGATCAATATACACCATCAATTGTATTTCTGTATACTAGCAACAAAAGATTAGAAATTGAAAATTTAAAAATAATAACAATGACAATAGCTTCACAAATACAAAACCCTTAGGAATAAATTTAACCAGACGTGTGTAAGAGCTGTAGAGTGAAAATTCAAAATACTGTTGAAATTAAAGAAGACAAATAGAGAACTATAACATGTAGATGAATCGTAAGACTCAACATCATTGATATCTTTACTCTCAGACTACTCTACAGCTAAACAATCCAAATCAAATTATCAGCAGATTTTTTTGTGCAAATCAATGGCCTATTCTAAAATTTATATGCAATTTCAAAGGTCTAAGAACTGGCAAAATACGTTAGAAAAGAAAAAGTTTGAGGACATACAACAGAGAACTTAAATACTTGCTGGAAGAATGAGGCTAGATTGGCCAAGGTTTGGGTGGGGGGCTGCAATAGAGTTCACCCAACTCAGCGTCCTTCCCCTTCCTTTCCTACGTCTTAATCCCTAATAAACATCCTGCACTCCAAATTCTGCCGCAGAGTTGGCATCTGAAGAATCCAGCCTATAGCAAGTACCTATTTATTCCAAACTATTCTAATGTTGCTTCTACACTTACTGTTCTTAACATAAGTTATTATTCTATTTTCTTATAAAATTATTGCTAAAACAAATCCAGAATTTCCATAACAACTCTTCTAGAGTATAGAAACAAATGGAATATTTCCTGAATCCTTTTATGAAATTTGTATAACCTAGATTCTAAACCTGTGAAAGAAAATGAGGCAAGATAAATATATAGACAGATTGAGTTTACTTATGTGAAACAT
The DNA here is from genome assembly GCF_003676395.1 of Aethalodelphis obliquidens. Classification (NCBI taxonomy): domain Eukaryota; kingdom Metazoa; phylum Chordata; class Mammalia; order Artiodactyla; family Delphinidae; genus Aethalodelphis; species Aethalodelphis obliquidens. The sequence goes on from NW_020837946.1 coordinate 3,778,327, forward strand.
CATATTAAAAATAATATCAGGGTTTCCCTGGTGGCTCAGTGGTTGAGAATCCGCCTGCCAATGCAGGGGACACGGGTTCAATCCCTGGTCCGGGAAGATCCCAC